>NC_052944.1:24043901-24349734 GCF_013358895.1 Oreochromis aureus
AAAGAATATGAACTTTTAATATTCATTCAGATGTTTTCTGCCTCTAAATAGTCTTTTCTCATTACTCAGGTTTTTCTAATTTACATTTAAAACATTTTCAGCTATTTTCCAACTTCTTCTCTGTGGTTGTCAGCTTTTAGCAGTTCAGCACTTTTGTTTTCAGGTGCAAATTTCTGTATTTTTCATCTCATTCAAAATTTTTAACTAAAAATTCAGCAATTAATACATTTCAGTGCATACATTGAGATTCAAGCATTCACACTGCAGTTTCTTCAGAAAATGCACTTTCTAGTTCTATTTTATTATTATCTATTCCGTACGTTTTTTGTACTGTATCTCCTTCAAAACCGTTCAACTTAGAAAAACCATTCAAACACTGTTAGATTCCTCTTCTTTTGGACATGACTGCTTCTACTTTTCTCATTTATAACATTTATATTTTTAAAATTATTCAACTTTTTTCAACAAAAATTTCCCATGTATTTCAATGGGGAGACCCTTCAAATTCTCATTCAACTTACTCCTCTTTAAACTGTATCTACTTCCACATACATTGACATAGATCCACCATTCAAACTTTAAAATGAAGACAAGACATTCAACTATTCAACTTGTATTTATCTTTTCAATATCTGTTATACTTTTTCTTCAGTTCCAGTTCAAGTTTCATGATGTTTTTTCAGCCGTTTCAGAGTTTATAATGGGTGTGTATGGGACGGAATGTTGGGGCTAGAGTGAGACAGCTCAACTGCTAGAGTGAGAGGAGCGAAAAAAATTCATCTTAAAATCTTTTTTTAAAACTGCTGCTGTGTCCGCAGCGTTTTTCTACAGGTATGATTTTACCCTCAAAACGTAGCCATCGCTGTCCTCTTTCATCCAATGTGTTTACTATTGTACTAGGTGTTATGGTTCTTTCATAAATGTCACCAAAGCACAGACTCCTCCCTCCAACTCCTCCACAGACTCCAATGTTAAAATGGCTCAGAAACTTCCTTTGAAAATCAGAAGAGCAGGCTGTCTTTACACTGTCACCACGTCCATATAATAAACTCCACAGGCATGAAAACTGAGAATTAGGTAGACTAGACATTGCTGCCGCTCACGGTGAAAGAATTTTGTCAATATGACATGTACTTTTCATTTGGGAAGGATTTGTTTGGGGCTGACTTTTCTGTTCATTTTAAGCAGCAAAAGTGAGGTGCATGTCTGTGCGCGTATGTATGGAGCCAGTGGGTGCAGTCACTATAGCAACCAGGCTCACACCTCCCTTCCTGCCTAACGAGCTCTCTCTCACTCTGCCAATATTCATCTTAAACACTTCTCTTTCAACTGCTGCTGTGTCCACAGTGTTTGGTCTACAGCCATCATTTTACCCTCAAAACGAAGCCATCGTTGTTCTCTTTCCAACAGCATGTCTTTCAAAGCTCAGAGATGTAAACCTTTAAAAGTGTGTGGATCCAAGTGGAGGGATTACACTTTAGTCATTCAGTGATTCAAAGAATATGAACTTTTAATATTCATTCAGATGTTTTCTGACTCTAAATTTTCTGTTCTCATTTCTTAGGTTTTCCAAATTTTAATTTTAAAACTTTTCAGCTATTTTCCAACTTCTTTTGTGTGAACATCAGCTTTCAAAAGTTCTGCACTTTTGTTTTCAGGTTAAAAACTCTGTATTTTCCAGCTCATTCAACATTTTTATTTTTAACTTAAAATTCAGCAATTAATTCATTTCAGCGCATACATTCAAATTCAAGCATTCACACTGCAGTTTCTTCAGAAAATGCACTTTCTAGTTCTGTGCTAACATCGTTTAAACAGTAACAGCTTTACTACAATATAAGCTAACATTTACACCGTAACTTTAAGCTAGCACCATAAAGACGGTAAAACACGTAATAATATCTACAAATGCATCTTAAAGCTGTTATATTAGCACTCGCTGTATTACTAACATAACCACATTAACATTATTGACACTCGCTGACTTTTAATAGTCATTCTATAAATGCTGTCCGTTTAAATGGTCTTACCTGTAACACTGCTGTATCCACCGGATTCCAGCCAGAGTGGATTCTGGAGTCTTCCCACGCTCCTGTTAGTGATCCTCCATCTGGATGGATGAGAACAAGCTTCTGAACAATCTAGCAGGTGGATGGCCCACATCTATGGGACTGATTTCTGCTAATAACGCCCATTGTATGGACTGATAACATCCGAAGCGGGTGAATAAAGTCACCCAGTCGCTAGCTGTGCCATTACCCAGCATACACCTCTCCCTCCATAAATGCAAAAGTAATGGCCTATAATTAATTTATCTGCTGTATCTGCTGTTTCTCAGGTAGTTGCTTACATTATATAATATATTGTGTTCAGTACACGTCACTACAATGTGATTTCGGAAATATATAAATATACGAACAACAGGCTCTTGCGCGGAAATCTCTTTTCGTCGATAAACAACGTTTAGGGAGCGCTATAGTATTCAATAGGAGGACCCTGCACTTCAATTCTCGACGCGAGGGGGGTACCCTGCGCGTCCATAAGTGAAGCAGAGGGAGCCTGACCATGCGTCACACATTTGACGAGTTGGGAGTGAGAACGTGTTGCTAAAACACCTTAAGACAGGACAGAGAGGATTTGACTTTGCAGCCTTCAGACTAAACATAACTACAAATATGTCATAAATAATTATAACATGTTCCCTCCATTAGAGTGAGTGGCATTAGAGGTTATTGTTTAAAATAATGGTGATCGTTGTTGCGAGTTAGCAGCTGAGGGATTTTATCAGTATTAGCTATACAGATTTAAGTAGGCTAACTGTGTGTGTGACTTTTCAAGCAAAACAAATCTGTTTAAGATGTTTGCCCCCCCCCCAATTTTTGAAAATGTATTTGTTTTCACATTTTTGGTTATTTACCTAGGATGACGATCGTCTCCAGCATTTCCACTATGAAAGAACTCACGGCCATATTAAGCATTTCGGTGTGCAGCGGCATCAGATGCACCTGACCTGCAGGCGTGATAACGGCGACTCCTGCCATGGCTTTGTTCAGGAGGCGAATGTGCCTTCCTTCCAGCTTCTCCGTCCAAAGATTACGCGAGGTGACGGTTTGTTTACTCTACTTATACCTCCCACTCGGGGTTGGAGGCAGGCTGTTGTCAGTTCGTTGTTACGTTTTAACAAGGAAATAAAACGCTAACGTGTCATCATTGGGATTTTTCGGTTATGATGATATTCAAGCCATTATTAACATCTTTTTAAAAAACGAAGTGAAAGCATTCCTGTCTTCTTTTGTATTGTTACTGTGTTAAAATGTACACGGTAAGTACAAAGACATGGGTAAGTAGGGAAGATAGTTTCAGTTGTTTAATCACTCCTTATCAAATTCAGTGTACGACACCAATCAAACGTTTGGACACACCTTCTTATTTCATGTTTTTTCTTTATTTCCATGAGTATTTACATTGTAGATGAACACATATGGAATTATGTGGTAACCAAAAAATGTGAAATAACTCAAAATGTGTTTTATATTTTAGATTCTTCCAAGTAGGGGCCCTTTGAGCTTCAGAAGGTAGTCACCTAAAATAGTTTTCCAACAGTCTTGAAGCAGTTCCCAGAAATGCTGGGAACTTGTTGGCTCTTGTCCCTTAACTCTACGATCAATCTCATCCCAAAGTAGTTCACCTGAACCGTAGTGGTTTTTGATATGGGCGACCTGGGTCGTTGCCCAGGGCGGCATCGTGTGTGTGTGTGGGGGGGGGGGGGCATCACGGGCCATCAAAAAAAAGTTGATTGCACCCATGCTGCAACGACATCATGCCAGCGCATTTTTGGGATTGCATGAGCACCGATCGGTTTTCTATCGCCCATTTGCGAGGAGTAAGGGCGCCGTCTGTTTGCGAGGTACGCCTGCTGCTTGCGGCACAGGGAGGAGAGGGCAGGGCGGTAGGGGATTCTCTGGCTGGCTGAAGGGCATCTAATAACCAGCTCGCAAACAGCTGGTGTTAGCAGAGACGGGTCTTCCAGCGGAATCTGCATGAATATTGAAGATACTTATTATCTAGACGGAGGAATAATCACACGTGGGGCATCGGCTTTCACCGGAACATTCACACCAAAGGGTGCCATTGTTTTTATTAACTCGCGCATACTCCGTGCACAACAGGAAGCATCCTTACAAAATAAAAGCATAACAAATGACAGTGAGGGCATACCTAATAATTAACTCAACACCCCCACTTGCACTCACGTTGTCAGTTTTGCATACATTCCAACAGAAACAGTTTTTCTTTACTATTTGTTTACACTCCAAACATATATTTCTCAAACTTCAACAATTTCCCCTTTGTTGCTGGCTTTGTCATAACATCGGCCACCATCAGACCTGTCGAACAATATTCCAATATCAAATTTCCAGCATTAACTGTTGATCTTACAAAATGATACTTGATATCGATATGCTTACACCTCTGTCTGTTAACAGGATTCTTTGCCAATGCGATAGTCCCTTGATTGTCCTCAAAAATCTTTGGTGGTCCCTTTTGATGCTCATACATGCTTTGCAACAGTTGTGTCAAGTACAGACATTCTTGTGTTGTTGCTGCCAAAGATATGTACTCTGCTTCACAAGTTGACAAGGCAACAGTTGGCTGCTTCTTTGTTCGCCAAGACACCAAAGTACCTTCTTCATTCAGGCTTATGCAGTAACCTGTAGTACTCCTCCTGTCAGTCACATCTGCAGCCCAGTCTGAGTCACTGTGACCTTGTACTCTCAAATCTTTGTCACTTTTCCTGTAGCACAATGTCTTGTCTTTTGATTGTTTCAAATACCTTAGAACATGTTTAACAGTAGTCCAATGTTCCACAGTTGGCTCTTTGAAGTGCTGTGACAGCTTACTCACAACAAAACTCAAATCCGGTCATGTGCAAGAGGTCAAGTAAATAAGGCTACCTACTGCCTCTCTGTACATTCTGACATTTTTCATTTTCTCAGCATCATCATTGTAGTTCAACTTTTGTTCACAAGGAGTTGATCTTGGTTTACAGTCTTGCATTTGAAATCTTTCCAGTATGTTTTCTACATATCTCTCTTGTGACATTTTTACACAGTCTTTGGTTTGCTCAAAATCAATACCAAGAAAATGTTTGAGTTTCCCCATATCTTTCATTTTGAACCTTGCAGTTAGCATTCCCTTCACAGTTTTCAAAACACTTTCATCACTGGCTGCAATAATAATATCATCAACCCATATGATCATGATCACTTTGTCTTTTCTTGTTTTCCTTGTGTAAACACAATGATCTACAGGACTCTGCATGAAACCATTCTCTATCAAATAGTCATGTAATGTCCTGTTCCAGTTTCGGCCTGACTGTTTAAGCCCATAAAGTGACTTTTCCAGCTTATAGACCAGTTTCTCATTCGTTTTCCCTTTTACTTCATAGCCTTCCGGCTGCTCAACGTAAACTTCAAAGTCTATTGGTGCATGCAAGTATGCAGTTTTTACATCCATCTGATGCAAAATCAGGTTTTCTTGCATCGCACACTGCATCAATACTCTTATGCTTGTCAGGTTAGCAGTCGGAGAAAAAGTTTCGTCATAGTCTATTCCAAAACACTGGTTGTAACCTTTAGCTACGTACCGTGCTTTATATTTTTCTGATCCATCACCACTGTTTTACTTCACATAGACCCATCTACCCCCCACTGCTTTCTTTCCCTCAGGTAAGCTTGTTAGGGTAAAGGTGTTGTTCTCTTTTAAGGATTGCATTTCCTCATCCATAGCTGCTTTCCACTCTTTAGAGTTGGGTGACTTTACAGCTTCACTGAATGTCACGGGTGAGTTACTTATCAGTCTGTAACAGTAGTCTATGTTAGTCAGCACTTGATCATCAATGTCTTCTCCTGACTCATATTCATTTAGATAATCTGGTTTCTTTCTTGTTCTAGAAGGATACCTTCTGGAGTTTTCAGTCTCATCACTAAGTGGCATCTGACTGTTCACTTCTGGTTGGTTGTCAGTACCTGGTTCCTGTGAACTGGTACTGGGACTTTCCCTGTTCATGTTTGGTCTCTCCCACACCTGTATGTCCTCATCCTCAGATGTCGTATCAGTTTGTGTTTGCTTTTCCTCATTGTGTTTGGTTACAAACTTAACCAGCCTAAACTTTTGCACTTTAGCGCTGTCTGGGAAATAAACCTTGTATGCTGGACTGTTTTTGTCGTAGCCTACAAAAATCCCTTTTGTACACCTAGAATGCAGCTTACCCTTGTCTTGCTTGTAAGCATAACACTCACACCCAAACTTTCGCATTCTGGATAGATTAGGCTTTCGCCCAGTCAGCAAAAAGTAAGGTGTCTGTCCTGTCCTGTTGTTAAAGCACCTGTTCCTCACAATAGCCGCTGTTTGAACTGCATACGTCCATAGTTCCTTTGGTACGGCACTCTCAATAAGCATGCACCTTCCCATATCAAAAAGTGTTCTCCAGCCGCGTTCTGCTGTACCATTCTGGTGAGGGGAATATGGGGCTGAAGTTTCATGTCTTATTCCGTGTTTGTTTAACAATGCCTGGTAACTCTTTGCCATGAACTCTGTGCCGTTGTCTGACCTGATACACTTTACCTTCCCGTGTGGGGCTGTATCGGCCAAAAAGATCTCAGTTGCTTGCATTGTTTCACCTTTGTTTTTGAGAAAATATACAAATACTGCACCGGAAAAGTCATCGGTAAACAATAATGCATATCTGTGTCCATCTCGTGACTCTGGATCTATCGGCCCTGCTAGATCCGTATGTACCAGCTCGAGAGGTTTCTCGGCTCTTCTGTCAGGGTTTCTATTCCTAGTCTGGACAAATTTTCCCTGGATACACACCTCACAGTTCAAACTTTGGTTGTCTGTTTTCCCCTTGATTTTCATACCTTCAACCACATTTTGTAACTTCAGAATGTCACTATGATTGCAATGTCCCAAAATTTCGTGCCATGTCTGCACATCAAAACAATTATTACACTTATCATCATACTCACTTACAGTTTCAAGGTAATAAAGTCTGTTGTGCTCATGGATGTAGATGTGGATGTGTTGAAGGACGTTCCTTCCTTTCTTAAAGATGATAGTAGCTCCATTCGCGGTGGCCGCTCTCACAGAGAAAATATTCTGTGGAAATGAGGGAATGTATAGAGCGTCTTTCAGTGTTGTTTTACACTGTCTCCCTCTGCTGTCAATCAAGCAAACCTCTGCATCTCCTCCGCCTTCAGCCACTCCTTTACACCTGATGCCATCAGCTAATTCCACACAGTGTGTTCCCAGCTGGAAGTCGTCATTAAATTTCTTGAACGCTGTTTGATCATTCAGGATGTGTGAAGTTGCGCCAGTATCCACCATCAGGCCTTTGGTCCTGATGTCCTGTCGCTGTTGAGGTTCTGCGTAGTCATCGCTCATCCGAAAGACATAGGTGTCGTCGCTCTCTGCGTTGCCGCCCTCCTCCGAGGCTGTGCGTGCTTCATCATTCCGTTGTCGTCTCCTGCAAGTCGACTCTCGATGGGTGTTGCTTCTACAGTGACCGTACCACTGTTTGTAGCGGCATGCTCTGGCCTTGTGTCCCCGCCGGCCACACTTAAAACAGACTATGTCTGACATGTCTCTCTTGTGGTCACTAGCAGCTGCTGCGGGTCTCGCGCTAGGTTGCACTCTCGCCTTCATGATGTTATCCTCTTGTTCCACTAACCGCATTTTCTCAGTGTCCTCATAACTGCGGAGTTTTATTTTAAATTCCGCAAACTTGATTTCTGATTCACTTTGCGTTATGTGGACAGAAAAGGGTTTAAAAGCTTCTGGTAAACCTTTTAACACCATCGCTACAAGCAGACCATCACTAAGTGTCTCTCCAGCATTTCTCAGGGCTGTAATAAATGTCTCTGCGCGTATGATGTACTCCGTGACGCTCTCACTGCTTGCCTTCTTCAGAGAAGTCAGTTCAGTATAAAGGCTGATAATTCTTGGTTTACCTTTTCCTGTATAATAGTCTCTTAAAATTTTCAGTGCCTCGCGTCCATCATCGGCAGCTTCTCTCATCACGAGCGATAAACTCTTATCATCCAGGAACTGTATTAACTCTGCATAGGCCTGGGCATTCTTATCTTCATCATCCTCATCTTCGTCATCACTTTTCAATATTGTCTCTTTTAGACCTTGTAATCTAAGATGTCCCAAAAATTTTGTCTCCCACAGTTCATAATTCTTCTCATCTCCGTCAAAAACCAACCTTGCCCATCGGCCACTGGGTTCACCGGCACGCTTACTCATGGTGCTAACTTAGCATGCTAGTCCTCACCAAACACGCTGTACTTTGCGACTTTTCTGGTGGTAAACTTTCTCCTAGCGTAGCTTCAATATGTTACTGGCAGTGTTGGGACTAACGCGTTATTAAGTAACGCGTTACAGTAACTACGTTATTATTGTGGTAACGAGCACGGTAACTAGTTATTATGCCCAAACCAGGAACGCGTTACTCGTTACTGGGATTTAGAAAGGCTCGTTATTCGTTACTTCGTGTGGTGGCTATCGCGGAGCTTCCACAGATTCAATAACATTAGCAAGTGGTGGAAGCCAGCAGGTTGATGAAGGAAAAGGGAGGCAAGAGGAGAGACCCGAAGCAGCCGCCTGTCCGAGAGTGTCAGGTGAACTGAACTTCAGGTAAGAAGTTATGACCTGCAGTCTATCTGGGTCAGATATAAACCAAGTTTAGGTGGAGTTTATTTTCGTTGTGCTGACTTTTTTCGTACTGCGTGCTAGCTAGCATGACAGAGTTTCTATACAGCTGGGTGGGTGCTATGTTACTGATGTCGAACTTTATTTTGTTCATACAGTTAATTATTAGAGTTGCCAAACGTGCCCTAAAAAACGGAATCGTCTTGTATTCAGAGAAAATATTACAGCGTTTGGTATTGAGGTGAAAAGGAACAGTTTGTCCCGGACTGTAGCTACAATAAAAAGACACAAAGCTGGATTTATTCTGTTTACGCTGTCAGCTGCCTCTTCTTCTCTCATTCTCTCCCCTCCTCTCCTGTTGCTACTTCAATCATGAAACTGATCAGTGATCAGCTGATCGGCTTTTTCTCTTGTTTATTTATCGCCCACTAAAGAGGAATCCAGCGGATGTCGCGCTAAACAACAGCAGCACGTTTAAGCTTGATCAGCTGTTGTTAGAATTTATTTAATATTAATTTCTAGTATCAGCTGATGTTTGCTGGAGCCACAGCTGTAAAGCTGCTGGTCATGATGTCGGTTTGGTTATCTGGTGAGAGGGAAACATGAAGATGAAACCAGGAGATGTCCTTACTGAATCATCAGAGCTGAACAGGTGATGGAGAAACAGGTTTACCTTTTAGGTGACATGAATGAGTTGAAGGAAGTTATGAACTGTTTCTGAGAGACAAATAACACCAGGATCCTTTTCTATGTAGCTGACAGCTGGTAACTGTGCAGGGGCGGATCTAGCAAAGTGTTGCCAGGGGGGCAGGTAGGGCATTAACAGGGAAAGGGGGGCACAAGGAAATACTTTTCTTTCTTATTCTCATTTAAAATGTCTAGCTTTTAAAAATATAATTATCTGAGTCTTACAACAAACAATTGATAGATTGATACATATATACCATCAGAACAGTGTACATCACTGTCACAACAGTGTTTATTTTCATTCAAAGGCTTTATGATTTTTCCTATAATGGTGGGCCGGTCTCCAGTCAAGATGCCCGGGATGATTTTTTTTAACCCAGTCCAGCCCTGTATGCAGCTCATCTGCAGTCTGGTGTTACCTACATCTTCCTATTCAGAAGGCAGAATTTCCGAGTTCTGAGTACAGTTGAAAGCACCACGACTGCAGTTTTTGTGTTGGATGTAAAAAGCAGGCTAGAATCATGTGGCGGTCAACGACGGTCCAGGCGTGGGATTTCTCTCGTGGAAATGTGCACATTATTTTTTCCTTTCTATTGGTAGGTGGCACAGTGCACTTGTGGCAAGTAAGCAAGATAGAAGACTGGCAGTCTGGCTGGGTATCCAGTTACAGAAGCAACACATTAACAAGAGAATTCTGAGTAAAACCAAAGTTACTTTCCCTAGTAACTAGTTACTTTGAAAGTAACGAGTAACTTGAAGTAACTGAGTTACTTTTTAGAGAAGTAACTAGTAATGTAACTAAGTTACTAATTTAAAGTAACTTACCCAACACTGGTTACTGGGCCCATAACCTGTTAGCAGAGACGGGTCTTCCAGCGGAATCTGCATGAATATTGAAGATACTTATTATCTAGACGGAGGAATAATCACACGTGGGGCATCGGCTTTCACCGGAACATTCACACCAAAGGGTGCCATTGTTTTTATTAACTCGCGCATACTCCGTGCACAACAGGAAGCATCCTTACAAAATAAAAGCATAACAAATGACAGTGAGGGCATACCTAATAATTAACTCAACAGCTGGTTATTAGACCAGATGTTATGATACAGACTTATAATTTGCATTTAATGATGGTCCGACTAAACGCAAACCAGATAGGATGGCATGTTGCTGCAGGATGCTGTGGTAGTCATGCTAGTTGCTAGTAGTGTGCTAGTAGTGTGGCTTCAATTTTGAATAAATCCCCAACAGTGTCGAAAACAAAGCACCCCCACACCATCACACTTCCCCCTTCATGCTGGGAACCATGCATGTAGAGACCATCTGTCTGGGCCGATTCTAGAGATGCATTGATGAGTGGGCAAACAGAAATGCAAAAGAGGCACATGGTAACAATGGAGGCGAGAAAGGAGTGGGGTGCACTGTATAAGTATTTTTTATGTAATGGATTGCACTTTGTCTCTGTAGCCCCTTGTCTTGATCAAGTGCTGCTTTTGACAGTGCTGCAATATTTCCGACAGGGGAAACAGAAGCATGTATCCTATACAACTGAGTACTCCAGCCACAGTCGAGTGCAGTACCATGGAGGATTAAATGATCTTAATGTTGTACCACCAAATACACATTTGGGGTAATTACCCAGTATTCACTGGGATGGTGTATTGCTATTTCAGTCACTGGGTAGCTGAGTGGGTTGCTTTGGCGTAGCAATTTCTTCATTTTGCTCTGCCCTGCCTACTGAGAAACCTGACACATACTAACAGTGATTAGCCGAGAGTGATATGTTTAGCCGCATGTTCTCCTTAAATTGCTGTCTGTCTGAGTGGTGTCCAAAAAATTATGTGGGCTTTATAGGTAATTGGGAAACTTTCTGGAGGAAACCTGGTCTTGTTAGGACAGACAGCATCCATCCCACTTTGGATGGAGCAGCTCTCATTTCTAGAAATCTGGCCTAATTTATTAAACTTCCTCAAAATATGACTATCCAGAGTTGGGACCAGGAAGCAGAGTTGCAGTCTTACACGCCTCTCTGCAGCTTCTGTCCTCCTGTTATCCCCCCCAAACCCTATCCCCTTAGAGACTGTGTCAGCTCCCAAACAGACAAAAAACAAACTAAAAACCAGCAAAAAACAGACTTAAACATGACAAATCACAAATAAAGAACAATACAATATCCACATCTACACCAAATAGTAAAACAGTAAAATGTGGATAAATAAACCGTAGTTCTCTCTCTTCCAAGACTCTGTTAGTACACGTGTTAATAATTGATCAACAAACTGATTTACTGAGCCTTACAGAAACCTTGTTACTGCAGGATAATTATGTTCGTTTAAATGAATCAACACCGAGTAAAACTAACTATCAGCACTACAGGCCTTCAAGCTGGCAGCAGTTAAACCGTTACTTCAAAAGCCATTTCTTGACCCAGTGGTCTTAGATAATTATAGGCCAATCTCTAACCTTCCTTTCATATGAAAAATTCTTGAAAGAATAGTTATCAAACAGATAACAGATCTTAATGTCAAAGTCACATTAGGTCACAGAATTTCTGCTATTGCTCAGATTCATGTTCATGCTCACGTTTAGACTTTTTTCAACATTTATGTTTGCATGTTCCTGTTATATACTATGCTGTTGATGGACATCTGTTGTTGACACAAAAAAAGATTCATTTTGATCAGACACTGGTAAGATTAATATTGCTTTTGGAATAAGCCACATGCAACCAAATAGATCAGGGTGAAACCCCCCCAAAAAGTAACGACTCTTCTCTTTTCTTTTCTAACTTTAGGGAATGTTCTCTGAATTCCTATTACTTCATGTTCATGTCTCCAAAGAAATTGTGAGAAAACTGACTTTATTCTCACACCCAGAATCTGTGGATGAACTAAAAGACATTATAAAAGAAAAGTTGACTATGACTTTAACTTATCATACGAAGACCCAGACTTTGACAGGCAGCTTTGTTCACTTCTAGTTATCACAGACAGGTCGGGATGGGTGCAAAAATAGGACGTTTAAGATGGGGAACTATCATGCTAAATTGAGTTGGGTTTAATCTGTAAACCTAAAAGTTCAAATAAAGGTTAAGCATGTAAATGATGTTCACCACAATGTCCATTATTCGGTGTAGAAATGAATCTCCTTATTAAAAGCATGATTTCAAATGTTGTTCAGATGAATACTGGAAACTACCTAACACACCCTCATCAGTTTGATATGTAACCAGAACAATGTTTGTTTAGTTTACTTTTTTTTTTTTTTGGCTGCTTCACATCCAGCTTGTGCCAAATGATGGCTATGAGTGAATTCATCAGTGCTGTTGTATAACCATATAAAAAATAAGACATTTTAACATCCAGTTTGATTCACATTCAGAACACCACAATGGTGAAAGCAACACAACAAGCCCACTAAATCTCCAAGTAAATCACCCAGAGTCTCTGATCTGTAGATCAGGTACTTTTCTCAACTTTGACTACATGGTGCAAGGTTCCAAAAGTAGTGTGATGAAACCAATAAAGTCATAAAATAAATAAATAAACCTTGACTCTCTGCAGCACTAACAGGGATTAACTCAAAATAAAAGTGTATAAAATAACGACGACTGCTAATCTGTAGTCACATGACTTCTCATAACTGCTGGGTTGAAATCAAAAGTAATAAAGAATAAATACAAAAAATGTTAAGGGCATTTCTTGGTGTGTGCAGAGGGCAGTTTCGGTGTTTGCTCATCATTCAAACAGGTGAAAGGATAACAGGTGAAAACCAACTGAACCAATTGGCAACAATTCCGGGAAACCTAAAAGGACAGGAGAGGAGGGGAAAAAGGGAGGGACTGGGAATCTGCTGAAATAGAGACAAGCAATGTTGAGGCCAATGGGGGTGTGCAGTAAGGAAAGAATTTTGCAGGTTGACACACCCCTGGTGCAGCATGAGCAGAGCACCACAGCACCCATGCCAGCAAACAGGAAACTGTGAATGGGAAAACCCAAACAAGAATACATCTTTTGTGAAGATAACAGAATCAAGATCACAGCACAGTGGCAAGATGAGGAGATTCAACAGAGAGAAATGACCTTCAAATCTTGTCTCAAGATTATGTGGTTTTGACATGAAAACAATAAAAGTTTCATGTGTGCAGCAGAGTATGTTGTTGCAGAGAGCAAAATCTTCTAAATTCACATTTTGGAGTCTTTAATTGTGCAGTTAATGAATGGCTTTACTGTGACAGGAGGCATGCACTGATTACACAGTTTAAGGAAGAACAGTATTTTTAAGATCATCTCACAGATTTGCAATAATATGGAAAAGTACTGTGAGCTTCAGCATATGTTCTTTCATCAAAAGCTGGTGATAAGTTCACTGCACTCAAATTCCGAAGGCAAAAGGGGGTGCAATCCTATACTGGCAAGGCGTACCTGATTAGTGTATGTGTCTCTCTTCACAGCAGTTCACATATCATTTGGTTCATAGCCCCACCTTGTGCCAGTAGGAAAGTACTATTTTAGGTACTCTGTAAATTATAAATGTATATGAAACTGCAGTTTAACTTATATCTGTGATAATTGGTCCTCTCTGCTTCAGGTACTAATGTGATATTGTCAAGGTCCGACGGTCCTCGGCCGGCCCACGATATCGTGTTTTCTCTCCCTCTCCCTTTTGTTTCTCTCTGTATGTTTGTTTACGTCCGTCGGGGGAGCGCGCTCCTGGGGGCAGGGGCCTCGTGGACTGGGATTGGGCAGGGGTCCCCAATCCCAGCCGGTGTCCCTCCAGGTTTTAGATCTCACCCTGGGTCAACACACCTGAATTATATATGATTAGTTCATTACCAGGCCTCAAGACATGCTGAGGAGGTAATTTATCCATTTAAATCAGCTTTGATGGACACATCTAAAACCTGCAGGGACACCGGCCCTTGTGGACTGGGATTGGGGACCCCTGCTTTAGAGGGTGGGGTGGATGTGGATGTGTGTCTTTCCACAATGTCTGTGTGTGTGGATAGGCCTCGGTCTGGAGCTCCCTGGGGCACTGATACTGATATTAAGGGTAGGGCTGCTCAATTAATCGAATTTTAATCTAGATTACGATCTGGGCTTTCAACGATCATTAAAAATGACTTAACCGATTATTAGCACCTCCCTCGTGCTGCTCCGTGTGGCAAATCGAGCGCACCTCTCTGCGTTTCGAACACGCGTCACAATTAAGAGGACCCGAGGGAAGCTCGGAAAGCTCGGAAAGCTAAGCAGAAGTTATTTGTAGAGGAGAGGATAATGGCTGCTGAAGAAAGAATGCCATTGGTTGAAAAGAGAGGTAAAACGACTTCAGTGGTGTGGAAACATTATGGGTTCGCGGAGTCAGACGTGGATCAAATATTGTGCAGTATTTTGAAGTTCACAAAACATAGATGTTTACATTTTTCATTTATTTTTTATATTGCAAACATTTCCACTGTAATAAGTATTTGCACACTATTTTGTATTATTTTTTTGACAATCTTTTAAGCCATTATTCAATACATTGTTATTGTTAAATAAATATCGTCATATAATCGAGATCTCAATTTCAGTGAAAATAATCGTGATTATCATTTTTGCCATAATAGAGCAGCCCCAATTAAGGGTGGGAAGATTCCCCTTGTTGCTGCTCTGCAAAGGTATTTTTCTATTCCCTAGACTTAAGTTTGCAGTAACGGACTGGATAAAGAGATTTCTGTGTTACTCAGACTTCTGCAGAGTGAGTTGTAGCTGAGAAATACTGAGTCTCATAGTGTTGTCTGTTGTGGTACTCTCTTAAGAAATGATAACAGTTTCTATTATTCTCTTTTTACTACACTATTCTCTACACTTTTTACACTGTTTACAAGAGCACTTCTTATTTCTGGTACTGCATTGGCAGTGTGTTTGGGATCATGGAGTGATGCTAAAATTGTTTCACTAACTCATCTAAACTAGGCATTTTGTAGAGGGTAAGGCAGTCGTGCAAGTTGTTTGACTTGAAACGGCAACTTTAATGTTATTTCAAATTCATTCTCAAAATGTATGTGGCACTATGATAAAGATGAATAGATGAAAATAGTAGCCCCCCATTTTATTTTTATGCTTAAAATCACTTTTTTTTGAAAGACTACTGTTAATGTCTATTTTGCTGTGATATAAGTTTAGCCACTAGAGGGCACTCGGTGTGTTATGCACACATGACACGTCGCTAAAAGAGGTGTAGTGAGACTGTACAGCGCTGCACTGAGTAACTCCTGTTAACCTGCTGTTTCTTTGTTTTTGCAGTTTCTGCAAAAATAAATATGTTGCACAGGACATGAGTTGGCCCATCATTTTCTACAGTGTAACGTACTTTTTTTTTAATTTATTGCATGCCTAATACCCTGTTGTGCAAACTTGTTTTTAGGATTTGTGATTCTGTCCAGTGTTCCCCTCTGTACCTTGGTTCCTTCTCAGCTAACTTTAAAGGCAGAGTGAAGGTGGTGGACACAAACGTGACTGAAAATACAAAAAATTTAAAATATACCACCTGTTTTGAAAACTAAATCATAAGGCTGAATATGAAATTGCACTAAATGCTTAAAGTTTCATAAAAATGTATTAGAAACACACCAAGCATGTAAAATATGGCAGTATCAGTACACAGTATTCATGCAAATAAATAGTAACTACAGTCACTATAGTAACTGTATAGAATAGTAACATGGCCTGGCTGGTTTGGAAACATGGCCGGTTAGCTCAGTTGGTTAGAGCGTGGCGCTAATAACGCCAAGGTCGCGGGTTCGATCCCCGTACGGGCCATCAACTACTTCTGTAGTAGTAAGACTACACACCTTTGTAGCGGGAGTCACAAGTTCGATTCCAGTAAGGGTCCTGGCTAGACCCCCATGCTTAAAACCAAACCCTGGAATGGCGCAGCTATGTCTGCAGCCTCTCCGCAGCTCGGACACAAGCATTTCACTACATGTTGTACTCTGTATAATTATGTATGTGACAAATAAAGGTTGTTGTTGTTGTAACTGTTGGTGAACCTTAAACTTGGAAAAGTAATTAAGTTCCAAAACCTAAACTGGACGATAAATCCCACACCTCATCTTCTCATGCAGTGACCTGTCCAAGGCTACACAGTTGTGTCAAATATTTACTCTTTTTTCTTTTTTTCTAACTCTGTCAGCACCATGGTTAAACCACAAAGTATTTACCAGAGCCTGAATACCTAAATCCCTGGGATTTTCAAGAATTATCCTCTTTCTATTTTTAATAAACCAAGTTTCTCAATTCTCTGTAAAAAGTGTAAAAAGGTAAAAGTAATTGTTTTTGATTCAGAGATGTGATGTTCCTGTGTAGATGGGGATCAGTCCACCAGGGTCTGCCACCTGACAAACACTGCACATGACCTCCAAGGCACCTTCTGGGGGTGGTGGGCCTACAGGAGGATGGGCTCATGTCCCCTGTTTGGGTGGTGCAAAGCCTGGCCCCATTGACTAAGGCCCGGCCAGCAGGTGCAAACCCTCGGTCACCCTCCCCAGGGCTGGCTCCAGGGTGGGACCAATGTACCCTATCCTGGGCAGGGTGAACTGTTCCATAGATTTTCGTTACTCACCAAGGACCAATTTGCCATGCGAGACCCCACCAGGGGTCAAAAATCCCTGAACAAAAACAAAATTGCCCCTGGGATCTCTAGGACAGACCAACCCTCCACCATGATAAGGTAAAATTTTAGGGAAGGGGGGGGGTGGGGGTGGGCTCTGGAACAAGTATCCTGGAAGAAGGTCTGGACTCTGTCTCAGTCTGGAGTCGCTCTTGGTGAGAGATGGCGGGCCGGGTACCTTAGTATCCCTCGACGTGTATGATGGAGATTTTTTTTTTTTTTTCCAGTGGACAAGAGGATTTGTTTCCTGTGCTTTTGAGTCAAGATACTGGTTCTTACTGTCATCTGCACCTATGCACCAAACGACAGTTTAAAGTACCCAGTCTTCTTGGAGTCCCTGGGTGAGGAGCTTGAGGGCACTTGACCTGGGGACTCTGTCATTCTCCTGGGAAACTTCAATGCACTTGTGGGCAATGACAGTGAGACCTGGAGGGGCCTGACTGGGAGGAACGACCTGTCGGTCTTTAACCTGAGCGGTGTTCTGTTACTTGACTGTGCAAACCAGAGTTTGTCCATAACAAACACCATGTTCAAACATAAGGGTGTCCATAAGTATATGTGGCACCAGGACACCCAAGGCCGCAGGTCGATGATTATTTTTGTAATTATATCATGAGCTCTGTGGTCAGATCCCCCACAGCTGTGCCACGGACCACACCCCGCCACAGACGCAAACTAATGAAATGAGGGCTACTTACACGGATGTGGCAAAATACTAGTGCTGTGAGATATATACAAGTGTGTGGGCAAACTAGTGCGACTATGAAAATGAGCAAAGCTATATACAAGGAAGAGGGGAAAACTCTATGAAAGACAATTAGCACTAGAAGCAGTAAACAGACACGTGACATTACGGAGTTCCAGAGTTCCGGACACAGCAACGAGAGGAGAGAAGGAGTGTTGAACTGTACTTTTTGCCTACGAAGAAAAACCCTACCCTCCACTGGAGAGAAGCAAGGGCGAATGATGGCTGCTGCGAGTGATTCTTTAATGTATTTCTCCATAGCAGCGCGCTCTGGATGGGACAGGTTATAGAGCTGGCTTGATGGCAGAGTAGCGCCTGGGAGTAGCTTGATGTCGCAATCGCAAGGTCTGTCTGTGGATTGGCAAGGTGAAGGCTTTGCTTTTGCTTAATACTTCCTGTAGTTCAAGTTGGCTACTCTCTGGCCTGCCCAGTCTAAGTGGGGATTGTGTACCTCTAGCTAGGGGAAGCCCAGAATCAGTGAGGTGTCCGGCGAGCGGAACATAAAAAAGGTGAGTGTTTCCCTATGATTACTTGAGGTGACAAATCTGACGAGCTCTGTCTGATGAGTTATGTGCGCAAACACGGGCAGATCTAACTCCCTGAGGGGAATGTTTAACTGTGTAACTCAGAGTCGATTAAATTCTGTTCTGCTCCAGTGAAACGGTGAAACTGGGAGCTGAAAATGGGGTTTTGAGCTAATGTGTGTTCCGCCCACTCGTAACCCCAAATCTACCAGTGGGCAGAACCTTTTACTTTCTTAGGACATGAAGATATCAAGTGATCGAACTTACCGCAATAAAAGGATGCATGAGACCTGAGACGAAGATTCTTGAGGGTGCATGGGACTTTGCCCAACCAGTGTTTTGTAGACTTGGAGAAGGTATTCGACTGTGTACCTCTGAGAGTAGTAATATACCTATAGCTTTTTTTGCCCCCCCCCCACCCCTCACCCCCCACACCCCCACCCGCATCCCCCTCCGCGTCCATGTGTGCGCGAACGGACCTTGCGTGTGCATGTGCGCGTGAACGGACTTTGCAGTTCAGAGATCATATGTTTACATGTGTTTAATAGCGTTTTATTTAATGAAACCATTATGTGTTTTACTTAAACTCTTTTTTAAAGGATTGTATAGGTCTCAGAGTTCTGTTATTTAGACATAGATGATTTAATTTAACTAGTTTAGGGGTATTTTTCTTTAGGGCTCTGAAACACACACAGAGGCTAACAGTTTTTAAACAGAAAGTTTTTTCCACCTTCTAAAAACACATATTCACACACAGCATTTAATTTAACTAGTTTTAGGGGTATTTTGCTTTTTTCTTTAGGGCTCTGAAACACACAGAGGCTAATAGTTTTTAAACAGAAAGTTTTTTCCACCTTCTAAAAACACATATTCACACACAGCATTTAATGTAACTGTTTTAGGAGCATTTTGCTTTTTTCTTTAGGGCTCTGAAACACACAGAGGCTAATAGTTTTTAAACAGAAAGTTTTTTCCACCTTCTAAAAACACATATTCACACACAGAGGCTAATAGTTTCAAACAGAATACCACAAACAGCAGGCATTCCTTTAGAAATAAACAGGGATTCTTAATTCTGCAACATTTAGACAGAGGGGGTTACAGTTAGACCCCCTACAGTCAGCAGAAGAGGCCATCCTTATCAACAGCATCTCAATTGTACTGCCATAGTTTTCAATACAAACAGTCTCCTTTATCTTATGGCAGAGGTCCGGCTGTGCTAGGTCCATCGGTGCCACCATTACACGTTCACCTTTTATCATGCCATTACACTTTGTACTGACCATCCTCCAAACAGGCATCACCTTTGTTTACACCTTTATCTCTGCATCTCAGAGGCCAGCTGAAACCAAGCCCCACACCTATATAAAAATGCCCTAAGCAGCCACACTAACCCTTTACATCGGTCCTTGAGAGCATAACACTTTCGTTCATCAGCACGAGCATTTTACTTTTAATTTAACTAGTTTAGGGGTATTTTGCTTTTTTCTTTAGGGCTCTGAAACACACAGAGGCTATTAGTTTTCAAACAGTGTCACAAATAACATGTATTCCTTTAGAAATAAACTGTGATACTTCTAAAAACAAACAAACACATATTCTTTCCTCATCACTAGCCAATTCGCCATTTTATTTAAATATCTGAATTTTCGGAATGATGATCCAAGCGGGACACAGAGGCTGCTAGTTTAACGCACCAGAATGCAAATATAAATAAAAGCATGACTATCCTGAGAGCCTAGCTGCAGCGACACCTTTCTTTCAGACGGATGCCTGGATGTGCGTTGGAGCCGACTGTGCTACCCGCACACAGCGTTTCTGACCTACGGGCGCTGCTTATACAACAGAGAAAAGCAACAATACAGCGTGTTTCTCTGCTCCAAGACATCGGTGGGCCTTTCACACGGTAAGCATGTCTGTTATACCCAGCACATAAATGTCTGTATGTCAGTGCTGATTATACAAACCCTGTTTAAAATGTGACACATATGTTGTCCGAAAACAAATCCTCTAAATTTGCAAAGTTACTGATTTAAAATATATTTTCGAATTTTTAGTTGCATGTCAAACACACGATAGACTCTTGAGCGTATTTATTTATATAGCTACATTCACAACGGTACAACCATGCTAAATAAAAGATACCCAAGCACCAAAGCACTCTAATGCAAGCCTCTAAACTACATGTTGATAAGTGCATGAAGTTAACCTCTACAGCTGAAAACAGTATGTATCCGCACTCTGAGGGTCTGCTGAATTGTTTTTAATATTGCGCTTTTTCACGAACTGCAGATGATGAATTCCTCTTTATTGGACATAGTGTCCTTAAGCTATTGTTGCTCATACTCACTGAGTTCCCTAGCTACTTCTTTACTATGTCAGTAAACTTTTCGAAAAGGAAGGTGTTGTAGATTTAAAGAAACATCCTAATTGAAGCAAAGGCAAAAAATTGGAATGAATTTTATGTGACTGTTCATATTAAAGCCAACAACAAGTGAAAATCCAAAACCGACTCCAATGCTTTGTATTAATGATCTCCCCCTCTCTCTCTCTCTCTCTCTCTGTGTGTGTGTGCGTGAGTGTGAGTGTGTGCGCCCTCACAGAAGGAAGGTCACAGCAGGAGCTTTTTCAAACGTGTTTCCAATCATCTTTACAAGAAGTGTAGCTCATACAATGGTATTATTGTATTATTTGCGATACTTTATAAATATGAAACTCTAAAGATTTGGAGTTCATGCAAATTGTGAAACAAGAATCTAAATATTTGTGTCACAATGATTTCTATAAAAGCATGTTGTTTATGGGCATAATGTAACAAATCTTTTGTGGCCCTATTAATGATCACTGGTAATTGAAGAGGAAGCTGAACCCAGGCTCTGGACATTTTCATGACAAGTGACAGCGCAGACATCTGCTAATGAGAGAACATGTTTTATCATCATAAACACTGTGATATGAAGCATCGTTAAAGTGTCACTTCAGTAATGTTTTTAATAGATGACTTTAAAACACTAAACTCTAATTTCTGTGGTTTATTTTAAGCTTACAGAATATAACATGTGGTAAGACGATGAGTTTTACTTCTCACTGTCCGTGTTATGTGTATCTATTTATCATGTATGCTACTTTGCTCTGTGGACTGTAAAATGTTTCATTGTGTTCATAAAATAAACCAGACTTTCACCGTCTGAATCTTTTACTGTTTTTCTGCTTTTGTTCACTACAAGTTTGACAAACCTACAGATATCCAGAGTTAACTCACTAACAATGTGGAGCAGTCTCAGTGTATTTAGCTGCTTTTTCCCTAAACACAACCAACTGAGAGAAACGCTTGCAGGCCTCACTTTGGTCATTTTGAACGTTGAAGGAGATTTGCTCCATAGACACCTTATACTAGTGTTCTATTTAAATTCAGATTCCTTTTATAGTTTGCAGTTTCTTTACTAACACATTTGTAGATAAGTTTATTGCTGAACCACACAGCTAGCAGTCTCACTCACTCTCTAGGTTTTGAAGTTTTGTGTGTGTGTGTGTGTGTGTGTGTGTGTGTGTGTGTGTGTGTGTAATGGTTTAGTCTATCAAACCTTACCCTTTTTCTCCCCAGTATCACAACAGTATGACTCCCAAAGTACAGATCAGTAAACAACCAATGATTCTAAAGCCAGAACAGAAAGATACAGTTGGAAGATGCATGATTGCGTTTTTTATGACGCATAGTAAAACTACCCCTCTTCTTCTTCTCTGTGTTGTTGTTGTTGTTGTTCTTGTGTGTGTGTGTGTGTGTGTGTGTGTGTGTGTGTGTGTGTGTGTGTGTGTGCCTTAGAAGTCAAATAATACATTAGCCACACTTAAAAATACAAAAACATCTGAATTTCATTTAGAACTGAGATTCTAAGTTGTAAGCAGAAATCTTATCCTCAGCCACAAACATGTTTCCCCACTTTCACAATGCTGAGGTGTCAAATCCACAACCCCCAACAAATGGTTTGTTACACGCGGGTGTGAAGGGCATGCTTTACTTACACACCCTCACACACAGTAGATTTTTAAAGTTTTTGGGGACAATGGTTTAGCCACAGATGTAACTTCTACTGTTGATAAAAACCACTCCACCTGTTTATTTCTTAAGAAATTAAGCTCTTATTTATACATGCCTACACAATAATAGACACCGTGTGCTCTGTGACATTATAGTCTTCTACTTCAGCGTTCATTGGTTTGCATTTTAATCTCTCAACCTTTCAGGTTGTTATGAACGACTTATATTTCTAACATTTTGTGATATAAAAGTGAACCATGTGGGTTTTTTTTTTATTTTCTGTGTGATGGAATGACTTAAGACACGAGTTATTTAAACAATTCTAAATGACAGTGTGATGGTCATAGTACTTTATGCTGGACCAAATATGTTAAGGATAATGTTTATCAACGTAAAATTGCAAAGAACCTTTGAATAGATTATAACATTTTGTAAACAGTTACCTCAGAACCTGTACTGTCAGCCCTATGTATGTATGTAAGGTGAAACTTTCCACAGTACTTACACTTAAGTAACTAAACACATAAAGTCACCCTTTACCAATAATCCACTGCTCCTTGAAAAAAGTAGCACAAACAGACAACTGACTCAGCAATGATGAGTAGAGCTACCCCGAGGCCGAGACTCAAGCAGAAGAAAATTAAAAGTTTTGGTTTCTGCGGCTCGAAAAATTAAAGAAAGTATGTTTAATAATTCAACAAGACCTACACTTTCAACACACATACATTCAAATTTTGGATCAGACTAACATCGATGTTGTTCAATAGTTTTATCCGTTCAAAAAGCCATTTTACGGCTTTAATGTTTCCAGCTGATAAGGAGAACGAGTGCATTTTCATCAAATGGGCGCCCAAAGGCTTTAAACATCCGCTTTGTCTGTAAAGACAGTATCAAACTACAGAGCATTGTTTTTACTAAAATTCAACATTTTCAGATGAAAATTTGGCTGCTTTTTTCACTGTAACACCCCCCTCATTGCCATTTTTAGGATATTCTCGGTGATCCCATTTTTATCATATTTATGCTTTTGGGACTGAGGGTATCTAATACGTACGTCGTCACAGTGTATTGTACTACCAACTGTGAGGGCTCTGCTTTTGCTTTGAGCAGACTGTTTTTTATTTTGTCTCCTGAGTGTGTGTTTTTCAAACGAGATCCTCCTCCTCAGTTT
This sequence comes from Oreochromis aureus, assembly GCF_013358895.1. Lineage (NCBI taxonomy): Eukaryota > Metazoa > Chordata > Actinopteri > Cichliformes > Cichlidae > Oreochromis > Oreochromis aureus. Next base: position 24,067,440 of record NC_052944.1, read on the forward strand.
GATTTTGTTACCACAAACTTTGTGTAAAGTTCACAACAGAGGTAAAGAGATTTAAACACACCAGTTTAAGGAGGCAGGGTTGGACCAGCTGCGCAGGGCAGGTGAAACAGAGAGTGTCAGGGAGATGTGCAACAGAAGCAGAGGAACATTTTACAAGATGATAAATGGCACATTTAGGAGATTAAGGATTTGTTGACAAGATTAAAAGACACGGCCGTCAGAGTTCAACAACATTACAGTTTGATTAAATAAAAGTTTTAAACTACACAAGGTTCATTTTCTCCTCTGATAGTAATCATATTAAACATGTCAAGAAAGAAAGAGTACAAAGAAAAATAGTAAATGTGTGTCTAATTCAACTCTTCCTGTGAACCTTATATGGTGAACCTTATATGGTGATGGCCAGAGGGGCCGATGGCGCGATATGGCAGCCTAGCCTCTATCAGCCTGCCCCAGGGCATCTGTGGCTACAACAGTAGCTTGCCTCCACCTGTGTGTGAATGTGAGAGTGAATGAATAGTGGCATTGTAAAGCAATTTGGGTGCCTTGAAAAGCGCTATATGAAATCCAATCCATTAATATTATTATTATCATTATTATATCATCCCTTAATATGTTCGGTGTTACAAACTTGAAGAATCAGAAAAAAGATCATCAGACATTAATCTAATCAGTTTTCAGCCTTCATTCATTCATATTGAAAAGTTGGAAATCTTCCCTGCTAGACCAAAGTGTAGCGTTTAACACCGTTGACCATAACATTTTATTACAGCTATTATTAAATGGAGAGGCCTCTTCACACACTGAGGTTAATTATGAAGCTCCACAGGCTTCTGTGCAAAGAACAGTTCTGTTTACATTATAAGTGCTTTAGAAGACATAGCGTACATTTTCACTGCTATGCATATGATACCCACTTTTATTGGTTAAACTGTCGGGATGTCTTAGACACATAATGAGCTTTAATTTTCTGCTTCTAAGTTCAGATAAAACTGAGGTTATCGTAACGGGGAGTAAAAATCTTAGAAACACTGGCTAACAAAATCCTTACTCTGGACGGCATTGCCTCGAGTAGTCTCTTGTAGTCATTTGGCACATTATAAGTAAAATTGAAACATACAATCCCATAGCACAACATCAACATTTATTTATATACAAAAATAAAATGCTTTTTTCACAGAAAAGCCTTGTAACTTCATATTTTATCAACGATTACGCGGGTACATAGGGTAAGTCCTCATCATTATCCCATAGCGGTTCCGGTAATCTCTCAGGACCTTGGAAGGGTGGCCATGCCCAGTCTACCTCATCAATGTCTGGAGAGTCGCCGAAATACAAAAAATCTTCCTCGTTGTCAGTGTCCATAGTCCACAGTTGTGGTGGTGAAGGGGGTGGGCTCCACTCTGATACTGGTGAATACGGTGCGTCTTCACTCCAATCTTCAAATGCAGGGTTCGTGGATGGCTCTTCAGAGAGTAAAGAATGCCCAGCATCACTGATAGTACCAAGTACCAAGTATGTACCAGGTTCAACCACTTTGATGGTTGATTGAACAGAAGGGCTGGAAGTTGCCATTTTCATGGAGAATTTCAAGCCCAACAGATGAAAATTACCGCTCTTTTCCAAAGTTGCAACTGCTAGAGAGACACGTTGGCCAACTCTACGGTTTTTGAAAATTGTTTCCACTCCTACCCACAACCTTTAAGATCAACCCACTTCCAGATCACGCCCCCTCCTGTTATTTTAAAAAGAACACCGCCGTCTCAATCCCTCAAACCTTGTTTTAGCTCAAAAACCAGAAGTATGGCCTCTACAGCCCTGCGCCACACTGAGGAGGAGGAAGGTTCTGCGGCCGAGGGCACAATAGTACCTGACACGCCCGGTTACTATCGCCCCTTGGAGAAGCAGCAGCAGCAAGCCGACGAGCTTGACGGTTGGGCATCTTCTTTTTTCATCGACACCGTGAAATCCGCGGTGTATCATCTAGTCAACCTAGTAATCAACAGGTACCTCACTGACGAATGCAACGGCTGTAAGTCCGATCACCCCCGCCAGAAACAACACGAGTGTGTGCAAGTCTTGGAGGATGACTTTACGCTGAAAATTATCACAGCATCAGAAAAGACTCCTCACCCCACGTTTCATTCCATCTATTCAACGGCTTCTGATTGCTCGCAACATCAAAATGGACGACGTCAAAGTCCGCATGGTGGCGGAAACTCTCTTGCACGAACTGAAATCGGAAAGGAAAGTCTTTGACGCCATAGCCGAGGCATACACCAATCTGGTGGGGTTGGACATGGTGAAAATCAGACAGTTACGGCTGGTCGCAGAGTGTTACAAAGGAGGCTGCTAATGTTTTCTTTGAAAGACTGATTTTTCTTTCTTAAAACGTGTAACCTGCATTTTACCAAACAGTGTATCCTACATTTAGTGCATTTTTAAAACATGTACCCGCGTAATCGTTGATAAAATATGAAGTTACAATTCTTTTCTGTGAAAAAAGCATTTTATTTTTGTATATAAATAAATGTTGATGTTGTGCTATGGGATTGTATGTTTCAATTTTACTTATAATGTGCCAAATGACTACAAGAGACTACTCGAGGCAATGCCGTCCAGAGTAAGGATTTTGTTAGCCAGTGTTTCTAAGATTTTTACTCCCCGTTACGATAACCTCAGTTTTATCTGAACTTAGAAGCAGAAAATTAAAGCTCATTATGTGTCTAAGACATCCCGACAGTTTAACCAATAAAAGTGGGTATCATATGCATAGCAGTGAAAATGTACGCTATGTCTTCTAAAGCACGTATAATGTAAACAGAACTGTTCTTTGCACAGAAGCCTGTGGAGCTTCATAATTAACCTCAGTGTGTGAAGAGGCCTCCATTTAATAATAGCTGTAATAAAATGTTATGGTCAACGGTGTTAAACGCTACACTTTGGTCTAGCAGGAAGATTTCCAACTTTTCAATATGAATGAATGAAGGCTGAAAACTGATTAGATTAATGTCTGATGATCTTTTTCTGATTCTTCAAGTTTGTAACACCGAACATATTAAGGGATGATATAATAATGATAATAATAATATTAATGGATTGGATTTCATATAGCGCTTTTCAAGGCACCCAAATTGCTTTACAATGCCACTATTCATTCACTCTCACATTCACACACAGGTGGAGGCAAGCTACTGTTGTAGCCACAGATGCCCTGGGGCAGGCTGATAGAGGCTAGGCTGCCATATCGCGCCATCGGCCCCTCTGGCCATCACCATATAAGGTTCACCATATAAGGTTCACAGGAAGAGTTGAATTAGACACACATTTACTATTTTTCTTTGTACTCTTTCTTTCTTGACATGTTTAATATGATTACTATCAGAGGAGAAAATGAACCTTGTGTAGTTTAAAACTTTTTATTTAATCAAACTGTAATGTTGTTGAACTCTGACGGCCGTGTCTTTTAATCTTGTCAACAAATCCTTAATCTCCTAAATGTGCCATTTATCATCTTGTAAAATGTTCCCTCTGCTTCTGTTGCACATATCCCCTGACACTCTCTGTTTCACCTGCCCTGTGCCGCTGGTCCAACCCCTGCCTCCTTAAACTGGTGTGTTTAAATCTCTTTACCTCTGTTGTGAACTTTACACAAAGTTTGTGGTAACAAAATCAAACTGAGGAGGAGGATCTCGTTTGAAAACACACACTCAGGAGACAAAATAAAAACAGTCTGCTCAAAGCAAAAGCAGAGCCCTCACAGTTGGTAGTACAATACACTGTGACGACGTGACGATTAGATACCCTCAGTCCCAAAAGCATAAATATGATAAAAATGGGATCACCGAGAATATCCTAAAAATGGCAATGAGGGGGTGTTACAGTGAAAAAGCAGCCAAATTTTCATCTGAAAATGTTGAATTTTAGTAAAAACAATGCTCTGTAGTTTGATACTGTCTTTACAGACAAAGCGGATGTTTAAAGCCTTTGGACGCCCATTTGATGAAATGCACTCGTTCTCCTTATCAGTTGGAAACATTAAAGCCGTAAAATGGCTTTTTTTGAACGGATAAAACTATTGAACAACATCGATGTTAGTCTGATCCAAAATTTGAATGTATGTGTGTTGAAAGTGTAGGTCTTGTTGAATTATTAAACATACTTTCTTTAATTTTTCGAGCCGAGAGAAACCAAAACTTTTAATTTTCTTCTGCTTGAGTCTCGCCTCGGGGTAGCTCTACTCATCATTGCTGAGTCAGTTGTCTGTTTGTGCTACTTTTTTCAAGGAGCAGTGGATTATTGGTAAAGGGTGACTTTATGTGTTTAGTTACTTAAGTGTAAGTACTGTGGAAAGTTTCACCTTACATACATACATAGGGCTGACAGTACAGGTTCTGAGGTAACTGTTTACAAAATGTTATAATCTATTCAAAGGTTCTTTGCAATTTTACGTTGATAAACATTATCCTTAACATATTTGGTCCAGCATAAAGTACTATGGCCATCACACTGTCATTTAGAATTGTTTAAATAACTCGTGTCTTAAGTCATTCCATCACACAGAAAAAAAAAAAACCCCACATGGTTCACTTTTATATCACAAAATGTTAGAAATATAAGTCGTTCATAACAACCTGAAAGGTTGAGAGATTAAAATGCAAACCAATGAACGCTGAAGTAGAAGACTATAATGTCACAGAGCACACGGTGTCTATTATTGTGTAGGCATGTATAAATAAGAGCTTAATTTCTTAAGAAATAAACAGGTGGAGTGGTTTTATCAACAGTAGAAGTTACATCTGTGGCTAAACCATTGTCCCCAAAAACTTTAAAAATCTACTGTGTGTGAGGCTGTGTAAGTAAAGCATGCCCTTCACACCGCGTGTAACAAACCATTTGTTGGGGTTGTGGATTTGACACCTCAGCATTGTGAAAGTGGGGAAACATGTTTGTGGCTGAGGATAAGATTTCTGCTTACAACTTAGAATCTCAGTTCTAAATGAAATTCAGATGTTTTTTTGTATTTTTAAGTGTGGCTAATGTATTATTTGACTTCTAAGGCACACACACACACACACACACACACAAGAACAACAACAACAACACAGAGAAGAAGAAGAGGGGGTAGTTTTACTATGCGTCATAAAAACGCAATCATGCATCTTCCAACTGTATCTTTCTGTTCTGGCTTTAGAATCATTGGTTGTTTACTGATCCGTACTTTGGGAGTCATACTGTTGTGATACTGGGGAGAAAAAGGGTAAGGTTTGATAGACTAAACCATTACACACACACACACACACACACACACACACACACACACACACACACACACACACAAAACTTCAAAACCTAGAGAGTGAGTGAGACTGCTAGCTGTGTGGTTCAGCAATAAACTTATCTACAAATGTGTTAGTAAAGAAACTGCAAACTATAAAAGGAATCTGAATTTAAATAGAACACTAGTATAAGGTGTCTATGGAACAAATCTCCTTCAACGTTCAAAATGACCAAAGTGAGGCCTGCAAGCGTTTCTCTCAGTTGGTTGTGTTTAGGGAAAAAGCAGCTAACTACACTGAGACTGCTCCACATTGTTAGCAAGTTAACTCTGGATATCTGTAGGTTTGTCAAACTTGTAGTGAACAAAAGCAGAAAAACAGTAAAAGATTCAGACGGTGAAAGTCTGGTTTATTTTATGAACACAATGAAACATTTTACAGTCCACAGAGCAAAGTAGCATACATGATAAATAGATACACATAACACGGACAGTGAGAAGTAAAACTCATCGTCTTACCACATGTTATATTCTGTAAGCTTAAAATAAACCACAGAAATTAGAGTTTAGTGTTTTAAAGTCATCTATTAAAAACATGAGTCAACATTACTGAAGTGACACTTTAACGATGCTTCATATCACAGTGTTTATGATGATAAAACATGTTCTCTCATTAGCAGATGTCTGCGCTGTCACTTGTCATGAAAATGTCCAGAGCCTGGGTTCAGCTTCCTCTTCAATTACCAGTGATCATTAATAGGGCCACAAAAGATTTGTTACATTATGCCCATAAACAACATGCTTTTATAGAAATCATTGTGACACAAATATTTAGATTCTTGTTTCACAATTTGCATGAACTCCAAATCTTTAGAGTTTCATATTTATAAAGTATCGCAAATAATACAATAATACCATTGTATGAGCTACACTTCTTGTAAAGATGATTGGAAACACGTTTGAAAAAGCTCCTGCTGTGACCTTCCTTCTGTGAGGGCGCACACACTCACACTCACGCACACACACTCACACTCACGCACACACACACAGAGAGAGAGAGAGAGAGAGAGGGGGAGATCATTAATACAAAGCATTGGAGTCGGTTTTGGATTTTCACTTGTTGATGGCTTTAATATGAACAGTCACATAAAATTCATTCCAATTTTTTGCCTTTGCTTCAATTAGGATGTTTCTTTAAATCTACAACACCTTCCTTTTCGAAAAGTTTACTGACATAGTAAAGAAGTAGCTAGGGAACTCAGTGAGTATGAGCAACAATAGCTTAAGGACACTATGTCCAATAAAGAGGAATTCATCATCTGCAGTTCGTGAAAAAGCGCAATATTAAAAACAATTCAGCAGACCCTCAGAGTGCGGATACATACTGTTTTCAGCTGTAGAGGTTAACTTCATGCACTTATCAACATGTAGTTTAGAGGCTTGCATTAGAGTGCTTTGGTGCTTGGGTATCTTTTATTTAGCATGGTTGTACCGTTGTGAATGTAGCTATATAAATAAATACGCTCAAGAGTCTATCGTGTGTTTGACATGCAACTAAAAATTGAAAATATATTTTTAAATCAGTAACTTTGCAAATTTAGAGGATTTGTTTTCGGACAACATATGTGTCACATTTTAAACAGGGTTTGTATAATCAGCACTGACATACAGACATTTATGTGCTGGGTATAACAGACATGCTTACCGTGTGAAAGGCCCACCGATGTCTTGGAGCAGAGAAACACGCTGTATTGTTGCTTTTCTCTGTTGTATAAGCAGCGCCCGTAGGTCAGAAACGCTGTGTGCGGGTAGCACAGTCGGCTCCAACGCACATCCAGGCATCCGTCTGAAAGAAAGGTGTCGCTGCAGCTAGGCTCTCAGGATAGTCATGCTTTTATTTATATTTGCATTCTGGTGCGTTAAACTAGCAGCCTCTGTGTCCCGCTTGGATCATCATTCAAAATTCAGATATTTAAATAAAATGGCGAATTGGCTAGTGATGAGGAAAGAATATGTGTTTGTTTGTTTTTAGAAGTATCACAGTTTATTTCTAAAGGAATACATGTTATTTGTGACACTGTTTGAAAACTAATAGCCTCTGTGTGTTTCAGAGCCCTAAAGAAAAAAGCAAAATACCCCTAAACTAGTTAAATTAAAAGTAAAATGCTCGTGCTGATGAACGAAAGTGTTATGCTCTCAAGGACCGATGTAAAGGGTTAGTGTGGCTGCTTAGGCATTTTTATATAGGTGGGGCTTGGTTTCAGCTGGCCTCTGAGATGCAGAGATAAAGGTGTAAACAAAGGTGATGCCTGTTTGGAGGATGGTCAGTACAAAGTGTAATGGCATGATAAAAGGTGAACGTGTAATGGTGGCACCGATGGACCTAGCACAGCCGGACCTCTGCCATAAGATAAAGGAGACTGTTTGTATTGAAAACTATGGCAGTACAATTGAGATGCTGTTGATAAGGATGGCCTCTTCTGCTGACTGTGGGGGTCTAACTGTAACCCCCTCTGTCTAAATGTTGCAGAATTAAGAATCCCTGTTTATTTCTAAAGGAATGCCTGCTGTTTGTGGTATTCTGTTTGAAACTATTAGCCTCTGTGTGTGAATATGTGTTTTAGAAGGTGGAAAAACTTTCTGTTTAAAAACTATTAGCCTCTGTGTGTTTCAGAGCCCTAAAGAAAAAAGCAAAATGCTCCTAAAACAGTTACATTAAATGCTGTGTGTGAATATGTGTTTTTAGAAGGTGGAAAAAACTTTCTGTTTAAAAACTGTTAGCCTCTGTGTGTGTTTCAGAGCCCTAAAGAAAAATACCCTAAAACTAGTTAAATTAAATGCTGTGTGTGAATATGTGTTTTTAGAAGGTGGAAAAAACTTTCTGTTTAAAAACTGTTAGCCTCTGTGTGTGTTTCAGAGCCCTAAAGAAAAAATACCCTAAACTAGTTAAATTAAATCATCTATGTCTAAATAACAGAACTCTGAGACCTATACAATCCTTTAAAAAGAGTTTAAGTAAAACACATAATGGTTTCATTAAATAAAACGCTATTAAACACATGTAAACATATGATCTCTGAACTCGCAAGTCCGTTCACGCGCACATGCACGCGCAAGGTCCGTTCGCGCGCACACATGGACGCGGAGGGGATGCGGGTGGGGTGTGGGGGTGGGGGTGAGGGGGTGGGGGGCAAAAAGCTATAGGTATATTACTACTTGAGTACTCTATGGGAACATGGTGTGTCACGAGTGAGGGGAGAGGGGAGTGGGAGAATGACAGACAGATTGGTTCTATGGTTGCAGCAATGCGGACACTACCGGTCAGCTGAGTGATAAAAGCGAAGCTCTCGATTTACTGGTTGATCTACCTCCCCACCCTCACCTATGGTTATGGAAAAAACAGATTGGGCATACAAGTGGTGCAAATGAGCCGAAGTGTGGTTGGCCTCTCCTTTAGAGATAGGGTGATGAGTTCAGCCATCTGGGAGCAGATGTCAGCTGAGAGCAGAGCTGCTACTGCTCTGAGCTGACCTGGGAACCACTTTCTTAAAAAGGTGGCCAGGAAGAGGGAGGTCTGGACTTAACTGCCTACGCTACTGCCCCTGTGCAGCCCTGGATAAGTTGAAGAAGATGGATGGAGGGATCATTCCTCAACTTTAAACCCTGAGTACAGCTCTATAAATTATGCAGATATTATGTTATTATTTCTTTCATCTCATCGTGTGCAGTAACCACGGATGATGGACACAGAAACAGGACTGTGTTGAGTTGTTCATACCATTCAGGTTCACACTGATTTGATGTCTGGAAGGTTCTCAATGATGTTAAATAACTCCTCTATAAGTGTTAAACATAAGGTAGTGAGCCTGTTTTCAATATATAGAGAGTAGAAAGTAGAGATATTTGCATTACAATATGAAAGTAAAATATTGTCAGAAAAATACTCAAGTACAAACACCTGAAAATTCTTCTTAAGTACAATAATGAAGTATTTCTGCTTGATTACTTACCACCACTGGCAGCCACTAAATATGGAAGACATTGTGTGAATTATGTGCCTTATTTGTAACTTAACGCAAAAAATGATCAGGAGAAATATATGTAATTAGCTTTATTCTATGACGTTATACACTTTAATGTAAAAAACCTCTCAGGACTGGAACATCCACTGCCTGAGAGCCAAAATGTAACTGCAACTCAATTAGAAAACCTAAGTTATGCCATTTATCTGTATACAGACATATCTATCATATCATAACTATATTAATTTTTAAAGGCATGTTTCACAATAAGCCTATGTGCACAGACCTTCAGAAAGCCTGTGTAGTGGTAGGGCCTTCATGTTGTCAGATTTTGGAAATGAGCCACTGAGTGGTGCTCCATCCCTGCAGTGCGTGGGCTGACTTCATGGCTGCAAGGGTCACAAGGTCATGATGAATTGGTTAAAGTTGAGCCAGGTGCTTCAGCGCCTCTCCCTCGCAGCGCATGCAGTGGTAACCCATGGTAGCAGTGATATTGAAGCAGCCCTGGCTGAGGTAAAAGTCCATCGATGGTTTGTTCCAGTCCAGGACGGTGAAGTTGAGCTGGTGGCAACCAGCAGCCAGACCCAGCTACAGGAGAGCAAAATCAAGAGGAAATAATAATAATGGATTGGATTTATATAGCACTTTTCAAGGCACCCAAAGCCACTATTCATTCATACACTGGTGGAGGCAAGCTAGTTGTAGCCACAGCTGCCCTGGGGCAGACTGACAGAAGCAAGGCTGTCATATCGCGCCATCGGCCCCTCTGACCAACACCAGTAGGCGGTAGGGTAAAGTGTCTTGCCCAAGGACACAACAACCAGGACAGAGAGCCCAGGGATGGAACCGGCGACCTTCCGGTTACAGATGCGCTTCCCAACCCCCTGAGCCACGGTTGCCCTGCTGAGCTGAAATGTAGCATGGAGGCTGCTTCTGTATGCTACCTCTGAGACACTATTTAGTACTTTTTGCTCGGAAATATTGAAAATCGCAAAATCTTCAAGGTTTATCTTCTACATTGTTTGCATGTTTCACTCACCTGTGCCACCTTGCTTATTAGTGCTTTACCAACGCCTTTCCCTGAAAGACAGATCAGGTGGATTGCTTGAGACCTTTTGTAAATACAGATGCACAGTGATGATGAGACATCTTCTCAGAGGCTGTACTGTACCTCTGAACTCAGGCATCACATACAGGTCCTCCATATAAATGGCTCTGCCTGACCAGGAGCTGTAAGCATAGAAATAAAGCGCATAGCCGATCTTTGTGTGGCCTGACAGAAGAAAAAAAAATCAGTCTGAGTGATCTTACAGTTTACAGTTAACAGTTTCAGTATTCATGAAAATTGTAAATTTGTTTGAGTTAATGACTCTGAACATTTAGCACAATGATTATTCACAGCATAATGCTTTACTTTACACTGTAAACACATAAATATGTATAATTTCCTTTACATCAATGAAAAAACTATATGATTTGTGGTGCTGCTCACAGTTAATGTGCAGCAAACTATATAAATGAAACCTCACATTTCCCAGTGGTGAGGCTGGTTAGGTCATTTTAACCACTATAACTTCTCTTTTTTGTTTTTGATTACTTAGAGGCAGCAGAACATCTGGAGTCATGTTGCTAGTGACCAGGGACACTATGCAATATATTCAGTTTTAGAATTTATATTCAGTGTTAACTGTAGCCTGGCTTAAAATGTTAATGCTGTCTTATTTTAATGAACACTGTCATATGCAAAACTAGGGTGGCACTAGGGGTGGAAAGAGGCCATTTCAGGGTGGCACATGCCACCCCATGCCACCCCTCTAGATCTGCCCCTGCTAGTGACTTGATCAATCTAATGATTCTAAGTCCAAAACTATTTGGCTGCTAACTTCTCTGCTGATTGGTTCTGGACAGTTCATGGATTTATTGAGTTTTTCTAGCAGCTGATGGGAACGGAGCACAACATTAATGAGGCCCAAGACATAAGTAGCTACTTCTCATTATAGACTCTGATATTTGAAGTCAGCAGATAGTGGACAGCGGTGACTGTGTGGAAAAACACCTGTGTCATGGAAGGAAAAAGCACAGCTGGGCAGCAGAGAGTAAGTAAGCAAATAAGAAGTGTTTATGGAAGTAGACTAATGTACAATAGAAAGTACATTGGCAAGAAGACTTACTTGTAAAAAACTAAAAAGGAGGCTTTCAACACTTTTTGTACCCTGTTTGGGTTTCATAATGGTTTATTAAAGTTTACAGAATAATAAATTTGCTTCCAAGAACATGAACATAAAAAAAGAAGAGAAAGGTGACTGTTTCCTATATTTCTTATTGTGTTTTCCTGACAAGCAACAAAGACTTTTCACTACACTGATACTAACTATGCCTGTAGGTCTTAGAGTGAGCACAAACAGTGTGTAAAAACTGAGTGTAACATGCACCTTCTTTGGTTTTGTGCTGTTCTGGCACCTCAGCGATGATCCCATGAAAAAACGGATTATTGGAAAAGCCATCTTGCTCCAAGTCTGAAAAGAAATTACAGACATAAACTTCCATCCATCCATCCATCTATTTATTCTCTTTCACTTATCCTTGGCTGGAGCCTATCACAGCTATTATAGACAAATATAATTTTTTTTCCATAATATTAAGGTCACACATTACAGCAGGGGTGGGCAACTCCAGGCCTCGAGGTTTTAGATCTCACCTTGAGTCAGCACAACTGAATCAAATGATGAGTTCATTACCAGGCCTCTGGAGAACTTCAAGAAATGTTGAGGAGCTAGTTTAGCCATTTAAATCAGCTGTGTTGGATCAAGGACACATCTAAAACCTGCAGGTCACCGGACCTCAAGGCCTGGAGTTGCCCACCCCTGCATTACAGAGTGTTTGCAAACAGGTGTTTTGGACAGAAGAAAGAGGTTAAGGACAGTTGGTGGTGGAATGAAGAAGTGCAAGAAAGTGTTGAAAGAGGCTAGAAAAGAAGGTTAGGGTGAAGAGAGTGTGCTGGAAAGATGGAAGGAACAGTTTGAGGAACTGATGAATGAAGAAAATAAGAGAGAGGAGGACGGGTGGAGGATGAAAAGTGGGAATGTGGTTGGTTCAGAATAGATGTACTATTTTTTTTAAAAAGGAGAGAAGTAATATTCTTAGTTTTATTTTATGCTTACATCAAAGCCTTATGTGGCTTTGATGTAAGTGTTTCTTGAGTCTCTGGGTGTCTATGAGAAAGAGAGCAAACTGCTTTTAAAATGATGTTGTCTTCTTGTTGTCATACACTACCTTTCTGGGTCACTTTCACATGCTCTGCCAGTTTCACATACTCTGCCAGTTCCTGGAGAAAATCATAAATAGCATCAGCTGCCATCATTTATCAGGACATGCTAACATCACTGTTCCTCAGCCGACCTTAAAAACATTATTTACAGGCAGTTTATTAACCTGTTTGCACTGAAACTGTAGAGCAGGGCGAGCACAGTTCATCCGATAATATCTCACTAATCTAATGATAACAGCAACACTGTGGTTTTGAAAAATTGCATGGATTTAAGGTTTACAGTCTAATATTCTGAATCGCACACACAGCTGGACTGCATGAGCGTCCACATGTCAGCTCACCATGATCATCCGCGCGATGTCTTTGCAGTCGTCCAGGTTTGCCTCGCGGATGGAGAAGTCCATGTCAAGTGGATGTGGCGAGGTTTTGTTCCAGTCTGTTAGAGGACGGACTGTGAGAAGTAGACGAGCTCTGGCTGTGAAATTATTGACACTTTAGTTTGCTTTGCTCCTCTGAGTCCAGAGTGTTACTTCAGTATCAACAAACAGCAGACATGTCCTGGAACCACTTTGACCTGCTCCTCCCTGCTCTGCAGCTGGATGCACTCGTATAGGCTGGAGTGTGTGCCACTGAAAAATCTGATATCGATCCAACACCACGCAAATACAGGACCAGAAAGAGAGAAGTGTGCCATGACTGAAAGCAAATGCATCATCAGAATGCTTTATATAACCTGCTTCCATACTACTCTCTAGTAAACTAGACTTTAAAAGGAATGGAAAAGCGGATCATTATAAAGGGATATTTTAACAAAGGGCATTCAAACAAATGTTTGAAATTTCACTGATTGTTTGACAGTCCAGTCCAGTCTGGCAGCCTAGTCTAGCTTATTATTAACTCCTCTCAATCCAAGCAACTGGAGACCAAAAGTAGTGACCGCTGTCACAGTTCCAGGTGATCCAGAGGTTATTATAATTCAGAGAAACTGGTCACGCAAATAACTTGTTATATCAGTTAATACAAATACACAGTACACAGCAGTATGCATGCACAGCATGGTGGTAATTTATATTTCTGTTCATTAAAAACAAAATAATAACCAGTCAAAGATTCATCTAAAATGAATTGTTAAAAAGAACAACCAAAGTATGACACAAACGTTTAGGTAAAGAAGCATCATTATATAAAAAATAAATACAATTTTAGTCTAACAGTGAGGGATTTGTTTCATGGAGATGGGCTTTGTCCACCAAACAGCGAGAATAGCTTTAGTGTTTTGTTTTTTTAAATTTGAGTATGAACTGATACAAAATGCAGCAAGATATTAAAAAAAACAGTTTTATTGATTATAAAATACACTATATCAGATTCATATCGGTATCAAAAGATATCCAAATAAATGATATCGGTATTGGACATAAAAAAGTGTGTATCGTGCCATCTCTACTGTGAATACAAAAAAATCTGAATGAATTGAAAGCCAGTAATTCTTTCTGTTCTCAACACTAAACATTTTAACAAACAAAAGATCATAGCAACAAAAAGCCCATCAAGCAATAATTCATGCGACAAAATAAACAACTTAAACCAAAAATGTGCCCCCTTGTGCTTATAACGTATAAGACTGTAAAATAAAATGTGACCTCAAATTACAGAAACAAAAGTCTAGACAGTGACTATAAAACCAACTGACCAAGAACATTCACTGGTGTCACAGCTGGTTTATTTAACGTTTTCTTTAACGGTGTATGGGGAGATGTTGACATGTGCAGTTCAAAAGATTCACTCAACATTCTTCATTTTGCAGTGGATGACTTTTCAGCTGGTTGAATAAATTCGTGGTTATGCTACCTTTTGCGGCAATAGTTTTACAGTGTATTTTACAAATTGCCATACTTTGTTCGACATCCTCCTTGTGAAGTCTCCCTCGCACTTGGTTGGGGGTAATCATGCATTCGCGCCATTCGCATCAAGTATTTTCAATATATCGCCCACCCCTAGTTGCAATACTTCAACCAGTAGCTAGCATTATGGAACAGGAGTGAGCATAGAGAGTAACTTATTTTTAAAATTTCAAATACAGCTGTGCAACTCAGGTAGAAGCCCAAAATCATACAGAATAATCAGGGACACTTTCTCACCACAACATGAACAACCTACATGCCATTATGTCTGCATGAATGTATTTGGGAAGTCCTTAGGAGTTCATTCTCTACACTGTTAAGCAGAGCCTGTTCCCACCTAAGTGCCCTACACTAAGAAGGCCACCCAGGTAAGCAGGGTTGGACTGGGACAAAAAATCAGCCCGGGCATTTTGACTAGAGACCAGCCCACCAGGTATTATAGGAAAAGCCATAAAGCCTTTGAATGAAAACAAACACTGTTGTCACAGTGATGTACACTGGCTTGTTGGTATATGTATGATTTCTATACATTTTACATCAGATGATCACTTTGGTTGTAAAATTCAGATAATTATTTATTAAAAGCGAGACATTTTAAATGAGAATAAGGAAGAAAAGTATTTCTTTTTGCCCTCCTTTTCCAGTTAATGCCCTACCCCCCTGGCAAAACTTTGGTAGACCCGCCCCTGCACAGTTACCAGCTGTCAGCTACGTAGAAAAGGATCCTGGTGTTATTTGTCTATCAGAAACCGTTCATTATTTCCCTTCAACTCATTCATGTCCCCTAAAAGGTAAACCTGTTTCTCCATCACCTGTTCAGCTTTAGTGATTCAATAAGGACATCTCCTGGTTTCATCTTCATGTTTTCCTCTCACTACATATCTTTTTTCTGTTAACCCATAATAAAGTGATAAAAGAACAAAGCTTCACGAATGTTTTTTGTGACAAAGAAGTATCTGTTCCAATCACTCTATCAAAGAAAAATCAGAGTTGTAGAAATAACGGGAAACTCAAGAG
The DNA here is from genome assembly GCF_013358895.1 of Oreochromis aureus. Lineage (NCBI taxonomy): Eukaryota > Metazoa > Chordata > Actinopteri > Cichliformes > Cichlidae > Oreochromis > Oreochromis aureus. The sequence goes on from NC_052944.1 coordinate 24,082,929, forward strand.
AGCCATGATATTATCTTCTTTACAAGTGTATGTAAACTTTTGACCACAAGTGTATATCTCTCTGGAAAAAGGTATAATGGGAGACAATGGGACAAAGACACAAGGCTGATACCTTTCGTTGTATTAATAGTGTCTTTTCTAAACACCATACAGTGCTTTATAATTCTCTGCTCTGAATGACTTCACATAATAAATAAAATTATTGTAAGAAATTTACTACCAGATGTGATCTTTACAGCTGAGTGATGTCTGAACTGTAATGATAACTCTAAAAAAAATAATTCATTCATAAATTTAGAATAAGGTTAAACATTTGGTGTGCGCACATCCTGTCGTCTGTTTAGTTACATATATACTCATTAATTTAGACTACACAAAGATTAATGAGCAGTGTTGGACAACTTACTTTGAAAAAGTAATTAATTATAGTTACTAGTTAGTTCTTCAAAAAAGAAAATCTAAAATCAGACAAATAAATCAGACAAATCAGACATAAAATCCGAGTAGAAAAAGTTATATTTTTTACTGTAACAACCACAAACATTTTTCTGGTCTCTCTCTCTCTCTCTCTCTCGCTGTCACTCCTAAAACTTCCCCCTCTTCCTAAACAATCAAATTTCATGTTGCCATATCATTTTTTGATTGGTCGACATAGTACAGTCTTCCACCAACATCAACGGGCTGTTTTTTGTTTTTTTGTTTTTTATTTCTTGGTCATAAGCAGAGAGTGCTTGCTAGCGCTGTCCTTAGATAGTAAACGTGACGAAATTATTCCGGAAAAAACGCCGCGTATATGTTGTTTATCATGACTCTGGTTTTACGTGGCCTATCAATACAATTTATAAACTGGTATATATCACCTTGTTGCTTTGTCTTTAAGTGGTCATCTGATTGGCTTACCACGACTACTTTATTCTTCCTCAGTCAAACAGCAGCACTCATGCAATTGTTTTGCCCCCTTAGCTCCAGGTGTTGTGCCTAAAAGTGATCGTCTGCCAGAAAGTGATTGCCGTCTGCGGGAGCGCGCGCAGCTGCTTAAAGCTGTAGCGTCCAGATTACTTACAGCTACTTCCGTGCAACTGATATAAGATGCGGTAAGCTGAAGACAGCTTCAACCGTCTGTTTGTTGAAAAATAGTAACGGACCGCGTTTTCTTGTTGGTAACAGTAACGGTGTTGTAATGAGAGGAATAGTAATTAGTTAGATTACTCGTTACTGAAAAAAGTAACACGGTTAGTAACACCGTTACTTGTAACACCATTATTCCCATCACTGTTAATGAGTTCAAAAGTTAGGGGTATAGAATTGTGAAACTGTCTTCATTATAATCTAAAACATTGTACAAATTTACATTTTTTAAAAAAGTGTTTAAATGTTTAAAACGATAAATCAATATAAAGAATATTAAGAAATTTGAGTTAACTGAAGAAGGATTTTTCCCTCCTTCTCTCTCCTTATTTTATTTAGAGTCTGTGGACAGCTGCTGAGAAGATGTCCCAACGAGCCGCTTCCAGAGCAAAGAGGCAGGAAGGAGATTCGCTCCTTCTCAAGTCAATAATAATCTTATATACTAGCAGATAAGGAAACATATGGCAACAGCAGGAGTTTCAGATGAGTTAGGGAATGAGACTCGCTCTCGTTTGGATTTCACAAGGATGTTAAACAAAATGCAGTCATTTGCAAAACATGCCATAAAACTATTGCTGCAAAAGATAGCAGTACCACAAATTTATTCCACCAGCTGAAAAATCATCCACTGCAAAATGAAACCTGTTTTAAGCTCTGCATGTCAACATCTCCCCACACACACCAAAGAAAATGTTAAATAAACCAGCTGTGATACCGGTGACTTTTCTTTGGTCAGATGTTTTTATAGTCACTGTCTAGACTTGTGTTTCTGTAATTTGTGGTCACATTTCATTTAACAATTTTTATATGTTATAAGCACAAAAGGGCACCTTTATAATTTGTTTATTTCGTTGCATGAATTATTGATTGATGTGCTTTTTGTTGGTATGATCTTTTGTTTGTTAAAAGGTCCAGTGTTAACCACAGAAAGAGACTTACTGTAACAATATTGTCATTTTTGAAAAACCTCTGTGTGCAACTGATCGCTAAAAAATGGTTAAAATTTCATTTCATTCAGATTTTTTGTATTCAAAGTAGAAAAAAATATTCAATGGTGGATTTGAATGAGGATACCAGTGCAATTTTAAGTACCATATTGTTGAAAATAAGATTTGTTTTTGGAGGTTATTTAAACATATCACAATATATATTGTGTATTTTGACATAGCCATAGATTTTCCTCATATCGCCCAGCCCTAACTGCAACCATAACTTGCATATATCTGCATCAAAAATACTGTCCCGGATTGTTCCAGTCCAGTTTAACACCTGAGTACAGCTCTATAAATGATTTTACTTATTTCAACTCATCATGTGCAATAAGCACTGATGATGTATAAAGCAACAGGACTGTCTTGTGTTGTTGATGCCATTCAGGTTCACACTTAAGTTTGATGTCTGGAAGGTTCTCAGTGGTGTTAAGTAACCCATCTAAATGTGTTAAACTTGAGGTAGTGAGCCTGTTTTGAAACTATAAAGACTGTAAAGTAGAGATATTTGTGTTACAATCCAGACCATAAAAGTAAAACGTTTTTCTGACAACTTTTTCCTGCAAGTACAGATAAGTAGAATTTTCAGTTAAGTACAATAATGAAGTATTAGTACTTTATTACTTCCCACCTCTAACAACCGCTAATTATGGAAAAAACTGTCTGAATTGTGTTTTTTATTGGTAACTCGACACAAAAACATACTCAGGAGAAATGTATAAAATTAGCTTTATTCTATGATGTTATACACATTATTATAAAAATCCTTCTCTCATGCCTGGAACATCAACTGCCTGAGAGCAAAAGTGTAACTGCAACTAAATTAGAAAACCAATTTTATGCCATTTATGTTTATATAAACATATTTGAACTATATTCATTTTAAAAGGCGTGCTGCACTGTGAGCCTATGAGCACAGACCTTTAGACAGCCTATGTAGTGGTAGCAGCTCAAGTTGTCAAGCTTTGGTAAGAGGCCACTGAGTGGTGCTCCATCCCTGGAGTGTGTGGGCTGACCTCATGGCTGCAAAGGTCACAAAGTCATGAGGGTTGTTTTAAAGTTGAGCCAGGTGCTTTAGTGTCTCCCCCTCGGAGCGCATGCAGTGGTAGCCTATGGTAGCAGTGACATCGAAGCAGCCCTGGCTGAGGTAAAAGTCCATCGATGGTTTGTTCCAGTTCAGGACGGTGAAGTTGAGCTGGTGGCAACCAGCAGCCAGACCCAGCTACAGGAGGGCAAAACCAAGAAGGAAGACAGGAATGACTGCCGAGCTGAGATGTAGCATGGAGGCTTCGTCTGCATGCTCCCTCTGAGACACTGTTCATCATTTTTTTGTGCAAATATTGAAAACAGGAAAATGCTCAAGGTTTATCTTCTACAGTGTTCACATGTTTCACTCACCTCTGCCACCTTGCTCATTAGTGCTTTACCAACACCTTTCCCTGAAAGACAGATCATGTGCATTACTTGAGATTTCCTGCAAATACAGTGATGATGTGACATCTTCTCAGAGGCTGTACTGTACCTCTGAACTCAGGCATCACATACAAGTCCTCCATATAAATGGCTCTGCCTACAAACGAGCTGTAGGAATAGATGTAAAGTGCATAGCCGATCTTTGTGTGCCCTGAAAGAAGAAAAATATCAGTTTGAGCTAGCTTACACTTTACGGTTAACAGCTTCAGTATTCATTAAATCTTCATATTTGTTTTGTTGTTCCTTCCCATTGAGTTAATGTTGATGAATATTTAGAACACTGATTATTAACAGCATAATGTTTTATTGTAAACACATAACTATGTAACATTTCCTTTATATCAGTGAAAATAATGATCGGATTTGTCGTGTTGCTTAAACTTAATGTGCAACAGCCTTTATAAATGTAACCTCACAAGAAGGTGACTGTTTACTATCTCTCTTATTGTCTTTCCCTGACGAACAACAAAGACTTCATGTTCCCTCTCAAACTTAGAGGCACACTTAGTGTCAGTGCACTGAAAATCACAAAATCTGTTTTACAGAGAACTGAATTTCTCAGTGGGACAAAATTTTTTACATGCTGATGTTTTATCCTAAACATACTTGCGCCGCAGCTCCTTTAGCTGTAATGCATAATTTACCATGAAAATATACCCTGGTCAACAAACTGGTTTAGTAACCCTGAAAATCCAAGCAAATCCTACTTCTTTCATTTTGTCCTGATTCTTCCTGTTTTGTTTTCCTTTTAGATCATTGCTGGCTAGGTACTTTTAGGAGTTTGTTAAAATTTTAGACAGCATAGGTTAATTTTAAAGTTTCTTCTATTTAACAATCACCCATCAGTTTTGAGTTTGTGTAAGTAACTGGGTAGTAGCTTGAAACAGTGTGTGTGAAAACTGTGTAAGATGATCTCGCTCACCTTCTTTTGTTCTGTGCTGCTCTGGCACCTCAGCGATGATGCCATGAAAGAAAGGGTTCTTGGAAAAGCCATCTTGCTCCAAGTCTGAAAAGAAATTACAGACAACTAAAGGTGGTAGATCTAATTTTTTTACTGACATTAAAGTTATACATTAAAGGATATTTTCAAAATGGGGACATTTAATTTATATTTTACATTGAGAACCTTTTACAGTTGTAGCTCTGACGGGTACTACCAAAACTGGTGTTTTGGAGAGAATAAAGAGGGCAAAGAAACTTGGTGGTGGAATAAAAAGTATGAAAAGAATTTCTGCTCTAATTCATCCCAAAGGTGTTCTGTTGGTTTAAGGTCAGGACTTCAGGACTGTGCAGGTCAGTCAAGTTCTTATGCTGGTGCCCAGTCAGTCACTTTGTTGTAATACCAAAAACAGCTGACAGTGGAATATGGGAATATGCTGAAATGTCATGACTGGATTTGTTGCACAGGTGGCATTCCATCACGGAACTATACTGCACTGAGCTCCTGAGAACAACCTGTTCTTCCACAAATGTTTGTAGAAGCAGTCTGGAAGTCTAGGTGCTTGATTTTATACACCAGTGACAATGGGAGTGATTTGAACACCTGAACTGAATGATTTGGATGAGTGAACTAATATTCTTTGGCAATACAGTGCACCTGTTGAGGTATAGAGATGACTAGGAGAAAGCAGTGGAGTTTTTAACCAGACTTATAAACCAGATATTACAAAATCCACATTACTACAAAATTAATGCACAATTCTGGGTATGTGATGTCATTGAATTTACTTTAGCAAAATGTATTATTTATGGTACTGTGCCAAAGTGTTGAGCCACCCTTCATTCCTTAGTATTTTAATTCCAAGGAGCAAAATTTTCTTCATTTTTTCTTTTCTAAATGGTCTTGAGCAATAGTTCCCCAAGCTTTCTGAAGGTCAGTCAAAATTTCTCTTTTACATTGGCTTCTCTTTCATAAATTTTCAGTCGAGTTCTTATATCTGGACATTTTCAGAGGAATTTTAGATTTTATTTTTACACTGAATCGTTCAAGCAAAAACAAAAAAGGCACCTGTCAGGGGGGCTCAGAGGCCAGTATGTGGATGTGGATCCAAGTGTAGATTCAAACTGATTCGAACTGTGGAATGCTTTGCCTCCATCTTTACATTGCCTTGATTGTATTTCCAAGGTCTTAAATAATCAGGCCCCATCTCACTTAATGATCTTGTAGTACCATATCACCCCATTAGAGCACTTCACTCTTGCACTACAGGCTTACTCGTTGTTCCTTAAGTATTTAAAAGTTGAATGGGACCAGTAGCGGTTTTTGATACGGGCGACACAGGCGGTTGCCCGGGGCGGCATCGTGGTGGGGGGCGGCATCACGGGCATCGGCAAAAAAAAAAAAAAAAAAAAAAAAAAAAAATTGCTTGTACTCATGCTGCCCTGACGTCATGCCAACACACACTGGGAATGGCATAGGCACTGATCGGTTTTCTATCGCCCATTTGCTGGGAGTAAGGCCGTCCTCCGTTTGCGAGGTACAATTTTCTTACAAATAAAACTATAATGACAAACATGAACAGCCGTGCTTATTTCTGAGACATGATTTTTTTTTAATGTGTTCATATTTAGACATTTATATGCTGAAACTGTAATGGTGAACCTGAGGTGATGGTCAGCAGAAGGCAAATATATATAAATATAAAACAATATTGAAGTAATGTCTTTACCCTCTGCAGCGTGTGGACGCTGTGCACACAATCACCTTATTCACTGTAGTAAACGTGCACCGCTAGCTCACGTGACTGACTGTCTCCATGGTTACATCGTATACAGTAGCGGTTTTAGATACGGGCGAGACGGGCGGTTGCCCGGGGCGGCATCGTGATGGGGGGCGGCATCACGGGCATCGGCAAAAAAAGAAAAAAAAAACGCTCGTACTCATGCTGCCCCTATGGCAGCCAGCGCATATTGGGAATGGCACAGGCATCCATCGGTTTTCTATCGCCCATTTGCTGGGAGTAAGGGCGCCCTCCGTTTGCGAGGTGCGCCTGCTGCTTGCGGCGCAGAGAGGAGAGGGCGGGGCGGCGGGGGATTCTCTGGCTGGCTGGAGCAGCATCTAATAACCAACTAGCAAAATAAAACAAAATAACAAACACGAAAACACCAGACATTATGATATAGACTTATAATTTGCACCGATGTTTTTTCAAAATTCTATACACGAAAAGTGAGCGCGAGAGCCCTCGGTGCGCCTGCGCGCTGCTGAAGTCAAAGTAAACTTTATTGTCATCTCCGCTACATACAGTCCAGTATATAGAGAGACAACCAGGCTCCAGTTACAGCAGTGCAAGTAAACAAACAATAAATATAAGAAGACATACACTTTAGGACTTGGGGTAAAGGGATCAATAACAATTTAAAATTTATAATTTACAGTGTGATGATTTAAAGTCACACAACCCGTCGAAAGGGGAGGAGCCCCGGCTGCTTCCAAGCAGAGCACATTTCATTAATAATGTTGTAAATCCAAGTCCATTATGTATTCATGATTCATGAATCCTGGGTTGTGCGAAATCCCAGAAATAAACCCTAGACAAAGCGAATCTGTGAACTAAGGTGCAGGTCTGTTAGGTTATGTTATGGCGATCCTCGGGTTGAGGGATGGGTGTTCATACTGGAGTGCAAAATTAAAACCAATGGAAGATGGACAAGAAAAGTTCAAAACCATCAGGTGCTCAGTTTAGAAAAAAGAGAAAAGAAGAGGAGGAGAAACGAGCAAAAGATACATGTAAGCAGATGTGTGATTGGATAATGGCAGGTCATCCTGAAATAATCAGAATCAGAATACTTTATTACTCGCTAAGGAAATAATGTGGGTTACAGTTGCTCCAAGAAGAAATGGTAAAAAAATTGCAACAGTAACAGACTAAACTTCAAACAATACATTATGTTACAGATTTTAATATTAATTAGTCATTGTCAATTGTTGATTTGTCCTGTTCTCATTGTATGACAAATTATGATGGCTGTTTGGTAGCCGTTTGCATACTATGCATAATCCCTCTCTCTTCATATGTGTGTGTGTGTGTGTGTGTGTGTGTGTGTGTGTGTGTGTGTGTGTGTGTGTGTGTGTTTCTCTGGTGAAATTCAGTATGGTTCCGACAACAGTTTTATTTTAATGTACAATCCTTAATATGTTTCTCTGTATATATTATTGTCGGGGCTACCTTATAATATAAAGTGCCTTGAGGTGATTGTTGTTGTGATTTGGTGCTATATAAATAAATTGAATTGAATTGAATTGATTCTTTTAAACAGTAGCTTACGACTCATTTATTTAGACTGGCTTTTAACTAGACTAACTAGCTATTTTACATTATTGTGAAGCACTTTGTGGTCCTTATCCTGTGAAGAGTGCTACATAAATAAATAAATAAAAGTGCATAGCAAATGTGGACTTAATATTCCTCAGATGACTTGGAGAATATCAAAATATCATTTAGGTAGACAAACACAAAAAAGGCATTACGAAGATCCAACTTAGTAAACACACTGGCACCATGTAGTGGTTTAAAAGGGGGGTAATTAATGGCAGAGGATACTGATTCTTGATCGTGTTCTCATTTAAACCTCTACAGTCAATACAAGGACGGAGGATCTTCTCCTTCTTTGCAACAAAGAAAAACTCTGCACCTACTGGGGAGGAAGAAGGACTAATGAGTCCAGCTGCAAGAGACTCATGGATATACTTCTCCATGGCCTCCCTCTCAAGCCTGGACAGGTTGTAAAGCCAGCTGGTAGGTAGCGTTGCTCCAGCAAGGAGGTTGATTCCGCAATCACAGGGCCTGCAGGGTGGTACTGACAGTGCTTTATGCTTACTGAAAACTTTCTGGAGATCGTGATACTCCTTAGGGACAGATCAGAGATGCAGTGGCAGGCCTCAATGGGTGACAGTTCTGAAGGTCCTAGGGGAAATGCTGAGGTGAAACAGTAAGCAAGACAGAAGACATTCCAGCTAGTGATATTTTGTGTGAGATCATTAGTAAATCATATGTTATTTTATGCCTGTAGTCAAGGTAGTTGAATTATGTTAACAGCTGTAGGACATATATTATCCTTTAGTCTAGATTGTGTGCTGTGTACGTAGTTTAGTTCCCATTATACTTTTGGGTTAAAAGAACATAATCATTTTGTAGTTCATTAGATAAGTGTGCATCACTCTGTACCCTTGATCTGCTGTGAATGTGTTACACTGTTTTCTTGACATGTTTTACTGCTGAATCATAAAAAGAAATGTTGTGTGCAGGAGACCTTGTGTCTAGGATAGGAGAGAGACCACATTCCATACCCCCACCTTCTTTAGAGCAGAAAGACAGGGAGCCAAGGTCAGGAGCCAGTCTCGCTAAGAATTAGAAAAACAGGTGAAGATGTAGCTTTTATGACTAGGTGGGGGCCACTAGAAGCTATAAGAGGCTGTGAAATCCGCCACCATTTTGAGACATGCTGTGACCCTCTTCAAGCATCTCTCCCCGTCCGGATGGTTCTCATGCTCTTAAGTGTTGAATTGTATGGAAATAAAGTATTGTTGATTGAGCATTTATACACCGAGTATTGTCCTTCCTTCAGCCCAAAGATTAAAAGAATTGGGAGATTTTAACAACTTGGTGCCTGGTGACCCGGATCTTTGGTGTGCTGAGGAGGTGCAGATTTGGCCTGTGGTGAGATCGTGGGGCGAGGCGAACAGAGAGGACCGGTCCAAACAGAAAGGTAAGCACAGCCTGTTGTATTATACCAAATGTGCATATTGGGCTTTCCAAATTAATCTGTTCGCTGAGTTACATGCATTTTCACATTAAATTTGTCGGTGTCTGGTTTTTGGCGCAAGATACTAACAACATAAGTTGAGGCTGAATTCCAGTGTGTCAGATGAACTGCTTCTAGCAAGATACTAATAATATACTACGTTGAGTCTAGTTGCAGCCCACGTTACCTTCCACATTTAACTTTGTCTAAGACTGGCTTCTGTAGCAATAAGATATTAGAATCTCTTTCGGTGATGCGGCCATAAGTTCAGTACATTGAATAGAGGTTTTGAAGCTGGTTTATGGTGACGGTTGAGCCCCCGTTGATGCGGCCATAAAATTAGTATAAAATTAAGGTTAAGCAGATGCTGGCTTACGGTGCGGTTGAGCGCCAGTAACGTGGCCGTAGGTTTTGGTTTATGATGCGGCCGTGTTCTGGTGATGCGGCCATAAGTGCAGCATGAGTGGTAGCTGGTTTCAGCACATTGAATAGAGGTTTGAAGGTGGTTTATGGTGCGGTTGTGCCTCGAGGGATGCGGCCATAAAATCAGTATGAAATAAAGGTAAAGCAGACGCTGATTTATGGTGCGGTTGTGCGCCAGGATTGCGGTCATAATCTCTGGTTTATGATGCTCCGGTGATGCGGCCATAAGTGCAGTGAAAGGGGTACCTGGCTTATGGTGCAGTTGTGCTTCGGAATAGTTCTAAAATTGAGCTCAGAGGTTTCTGTGCAAGTTTCCGCTGGTGAAAAGTGCTCTCTGTGTGTCTTACTGCTGGTGAAACGCGTTCTGCGTGTGTGTGTTAGACCTGCTCTGTGTGGTTTTGCTGGTGATACGCACGTGCTGTGTATTTCTGTGGGTGAGACGCGCTCTGGGTGTGTTTCTGTGTGTGAAGCATGAACACGGTGACAGGGACGGTTGATGTGTGAATAGGAGGACACTAGAGTAAAGACACATTTTAGGATCAAAGGTTGACGCCTAGTGTACCTGTGGAAATTAATTTTGCCCTGGGGTTGGCTCCCCCACCGTACGTTGGACGCGGCGTACGGACCAGCGGCGTCTGGAGGTCGAGGCTTATCACCTGAGAGCTGAGGGCCCTCAAACGATAACAGAATAACACTGGAACGGCCGTGTAATCACGGGTTCACATTTATTCTGGACTAGAACAAGACACATTTTGCGATCAAAGGTTGAGTTCTATATTAGTCAAAGATAAAAAGTTTGAAAGTCCTCGATTCAGTGGTTGAAATTGTTGTGTGCCTGTCCCCTGACGAGTGTGTGAAATTAAATAAAGAGGGCATTTGGAGCTGCATAGAGATAGACGGGCATAATTGGGCTTAGTACTCTGCGGTGTAGTTATAAAAAAAAAAAAGAAAAAAAAGGAGAAAGGAGAGAGAGAGTGTAAGAAGTGTGTAGCGGTGTGAACATGTCGGGTCTTAAATCTGACATAGAAAAAGGAGAAATGCAGGGCGAGTGGAAAACTTTTGAGAAACAGAGAGAGGAGTTGCTGAGGGCGCTGAGGGTCATGCGACCTGGGAATGCGTCAGAGAAAAAATCAGAGGTTGCAGCTGTGGCGACAAAGATCAAAGAGTTGTGTGATAGAGAAGGAGTGAGAGGAGAATTACGAGGTTCATTGGCAAAAGTGCTTCTGGGAGTAGCACAGAAGCGGCAGGAGAAAGAGCAGGAGATTAGTGAACAGATAGAGGAGGCCTCAGCTTGGGGGAGGTGGAGGCTAAAAAAACAGTTGCAGGAAGTGCAGGAGGAGAGAGCCCGCGTAACGAGGTGGGCAGTGACATGCCAGGGGGTGGAGCATTGGATGAGGGAGCGAAAGGAGGAGCCTGATAAGCTGATGCTGCCGGCTTCCCCGGTGAAGTCATCGCTCACTAGCTCCCCCCCTCCCTATCAGGCCCCCGCCCCCCTCTATCCTGTGCTGAGAGTAGAGCAGGGCTGTCTCTCTGGTGGGGATGGCCAAGTGTTAGAGGTTACAGGCGGCTATGTAGATTGTGAAATATCTAAAGAGCCCAAACAGCCAACTCCAACACAGAAAAGTGGAATAATAAAGCAAAATTCTACTTTTGTCGGTGAGGAGGGAGCCTGCAGCGGAGCACAAGGCCCGCCCATGAAGCAGTCACCTCAGCAGGAAGAGAGTGAAGAAGATAGGGCTGTGCGGCTGGTTGAAACAGTTATATCAACTTTAGAGCAACGATATCAAATTTCTGATGATGAGTTAGGGTGTGGAGTAGTTGTTGCACCACAAGTAGGGAAAGGTGAGGTGTGCGGCCCTTATGAGGACGCATACGAGGGATGGTTATCCGGCACCCTTGATGATAACATTCAAGTGGGTGGCTGTGGGAAGCAGAGTCCTGAAGCAGGGCCAGAGCTAGGAGGGGCCTTTCACAATAGGGTAGCTAGAGAAAAAGCAGGAAAAGGCAGAATAGTCAGGCCCAAACCCAGAAACATACCACACCCCATGGTGCGTCGGAGTCAGGAAGATAAGGACAATCTTGATTTAGTTGGTGAGTTCCCCCTGGTGGTGACCACTGGGGGTCAAATGAAATACAAGCCATACGGAGTGGGAGATGTTAATGCATTGACAGAATTATTACCTCCCATTACAGACGGAGGTGCGGGGTGGCTGAGAGAGTTTGATAGAGCAACAACAGGCGTTCAATTCTTCAGAGCTGTAGTTGCCAGATGTGTCAAAGGCACAGCTCTGGATGACATAGAGAAGATAGCAGGCACAGCATTGATGGTTGATAGCACCCCATTTTGTCGTGTTGTGAATGTAATATCGGATGCATTACGTGAAAAGTATCCCACTCCAAATGCTTCTAAGATTTTGAAGCTGCCATGGAAGCCTGATCAAACTCCAAGGGAGTACATAGAGCAGGCTAAAGCTACGTGGGCCCTTAGAACTGGCCAGCATCCTGGTAGAGAAGGGATGCAACAATTGTGGTTTAGAGAAGCTGTGTTAAAAGGTGTGCCCGAGCAGGTCAGAGTGGCCATGTTAGATAACCCCGACATGGAGGGGGCGGAGTCTCACGTGTGGGAGAAACATCTGGTGCATCGCCTGCAGAAAGCTCATGATGAGGCTATCACTAAAGATGAGGACACAGATAAAATGAAAGAGCAATTGTTACGGTTTCAACTGGGTGAGGCGAGACAAAAAGTGAATGATAAAAAGAAAGAAGATAAAATAGTAAAAGCAATGGTGGATCAAGGGTACCAACAAATGGGGACAGATTTAGATCCTAATGTTTTTCCAGCTGACACACGGGGACCTGCGCAGGGACCAAATTGGGGTGGCCGTGGGGTCGGTAGAGGAAATTGGGGTTTACGTGGTGGTCAACGGGGAGGAGGCGGCGGCATGGGCAGACAAAGGGGTGCGCTGAGAGGAGGTCGATATGTGCCCGGGACTGTGTGCTTTAACTGTGGTCAGTTCGGACATTGGGCTCGAGAGTGCCCTGAACCACCTCAACCAGGTTACCAGCCACAACCCGCCACAAGGGGGCGCGGACAATATTCTGTTCCAAATCCACAAATGGCTCCTCCAGGGCAATATCCAGTGGAATACTGGCAGCAGGAACAATACTGACACACCCCACAGAGAGGCCTGGGCATAGGGGGAGGGGCAGACCCCCTGGTGCCACTGAGGGTTCAAGGACGTAACCTGCCCTTTTTAGTGGATACAGGAGCAACATACTCCACCATTCGCACTGCTCCTGAAAACATCCCACTGTCTGACACGAGCATCAGTGTGATTGGCTTCTCTGGGGTACCCATGACCCTGCCAGTAACCGCCCCTTTAAAGACTGAATTAGGACGGCAGTCCTTGACACATTCATACATGGTTTCATTACAAGTTCCAGTTCATTTATTGGGCAGGGACCTGCTCATTAAGCTTGGAGTTACTATCATGTGTGGAGCTGATGGATTAACAGTGACTTTGAAAGATGGAACGAACCTGTCCTGTTTGCAGTCAGGAATGAGGGGACAGTGGCTGTTATCAGAGGACTGTGAACGCACGGCACAGATTTATTGGGCGCAACTGACCACATCAGATGGAATTCTGGCACAGTACCAACTCTGGCGCCCCTGGATAATGTCCATGTCTGTTTATTCACCCCCGCGTGACCCCTACCACGTAACCTTGTTTTACGACCGCGAGCATACTGAGTGGTTTGAGGATCTATTTTATGAGTGTTTAGATGAGAAAACTTGGGAGCTTAACTCTCAGGACATCTATGTTGGCTCAGCTGGAGTGGCAGCGTTTGTTGCGCTCCCTGAAGACCGAATGAGCTGGTATAGAATGGGGGATGAAGCGGTTCCCCACGTGTCGTTGGCAATACATGAAGGTCATCAAGCAAAAGATTTAGGCCCAATGGTTAGAGCAGCCATAAGAGCCACAGATTGGCAACAAACACAACTCACTGATGTCGCCTACTCACCCAGTTGTAAAACTTATCGGATTTCTGTGGCGGCAACTGATCAGAGTGTTTTAGAACACAAACATTTAAAGCACACACATGGAAGGGAGAAATCAGATCATGAGGAAGCTGTTAAAGGCTTAGCTGAACTCCCTGACACTTTGTGGTCTAAAGGTCCCACTGATGTGGGTTTAACATATTGTTCGCCCGTCACGTTTGAGTTAAAAGATGACTACGGTGGCCCTGAAGTGCAAACCACAAAAACAAATCACAAAACGCACAACAAATTGAAAAGCGCAAAAACAAATTGAAAAGCGCAAAAACAAATTCACTAAACGCAAAAACAAATTGAAAAGCGCAAAAACAAATTGAAAAGCGCAAAAACAAATTCACTAAACGCAAAAACAAATTGAAAAGCGCAAAAACAAATCACAAAATGCACAACAAATTGAAAAGCGCAACAACAAATTGAAAAGCGCAAAAACAAATTGAAAAGCGCAAAAACAAATTCACTAAACGCAAAAACAAATTGAAAAGCGCAAACACAAATCACAAAACGCACAACAAATTGAAAAGCGCAAAAACAAATTGAAAAGCGCAAAAACAAATTGAAAAGCGCAAAAACAAATTCACTAAACGCAAAAACAAATTGAAAAGCGCAAAAACAAATTCACTAAACGCAAAAACAAATTGAAAAGCGCAACAACAAATTGAAAAGCGCAAAAACAAATTCACTAAACGCAACAACAAATTGAAAAGCGCAACAACAAAAGAAGAATCACAAAAACAAATTGAGAAGCACAATTACATTAAGAAAACCGGAAAGGGTAGGTACCAGTCGGCAACAGGAGACATCACTGATTGGATGTCCGCGCTGTTCGTCTTTGGAACCGGAAGTTACTCTGCCTGTAGCGCATTATTTTCAAACGTGAACATTAGCGGTGACCCAAACATAGCTGTCACTATTCGAGAATATTTTTGATTCAGGACATACATACGAGGTGATACTGGATATGCTCAAGTGTAATCATGACATTTCAATTAGTATGCGTACACTGAAAACACATTTAAAAGAATCTGGACTGTACAGACGAGGCAACTATTCTCCACTTCCTGAGGTGAGGCGTGCCATTTTGTCCGAGCTCGAGGACCAGGACAATTGTTTGGATATCGGACCATGTGGCAAGTTCTCAAACAAAACACAAGCTGCGTGTCAAGCGTGATGTAGTTATGAGGCTGTTGAGACAACTAAATCCTCAAGGAATCGCTTTGAGAACTCGAAGGAGGTTCACAAGACACACGTATCACTCCATGGGGCCCAATTACATATGGCATGTAGATGGCTATGATAAACTGAAACCCTGTCAGGATGTATAGATGGCTTTTCAAGAAGACTGATGTGGCTTGTGTGTGGAGCAACAAACAACAACCCGGCTGTTATAGCTCACAATTATATAAACTGTGTAAAGAGTCTTGGTGTGATACCAATGAGATTACGAACAGACTTCGGGACTGAGAATGGGACTATGGCAGCAATACAGTGTACCCTCCGTCACACGCACACGGACTATTATGCTGGATCGTCAAGCCACAGTTATGGATCATCTACTGGGAATCAGCGATCGAGTCATGGTGGTCTTATTTCAGAAGAGGAAGGTGGGTACATTTGTGTCTGGTAGGTGTAAGCTACAGTGAAAGCTGATCAGATTGTTGTTTTTTTACATGCATTTAAGAAAATAGAGTAGCGTCCTGCTGGACGTGTTGAAAAGTTGGATGAGATAGACGTTAACAGCCGTCACTTTATTGCAGGAACTCAAAATGGTCATTGTCAGCTGTTGTGCCGAAATGAGCATGCTTGCCTAGATTTAACGACGCCAATACAAAATGAAAACTCAGACCAAACTCTCCACTCCTCACAATCAACACACAGAACAGAGTGAAAAGAATACAGCATTTTTTAACAAGAACATTACTGCAGGGTCGCTACAATATTTATGGAAAACTAATATGCATTACTTTGTTTGACATCCATTTGTGGCATGTTTTAAATGGGACCAAAATGTAACAAACCCTATAAAATGACCAAGAACAAAGCTAAATTGATTCTTAAATATTAATTATATACCCAGGTCTCAGTTTTGGATGGACTGTTTTGGAGACCTAAGAGACTCTGGAAACTTCAATGGAAGCCACGAACGCCAATGCTTGCTGAGATTCTGCTTCACAGGGGTTCTACAGAAAGACCTGGATGAATGCAAAGACCTGTGGAACAAACACAGGATCCGGCCAAGCAGACTTGCATCGTGTCCAGGGGGATTCCAAACAAACTCTCTCTTGCCTCACAGGTATTTGAGTTCTTAACAAAATTAACCTTTGCATCAAACTAAATGCAAGGTGTTGTTATTGCTTAAGTTGGTTAATATATATTCATAATTTTACACATAAGTATGATAGAGTAGTTTATAACATGTCACTGCATGCGTTGATTTATATAGTTCCATATTGTCAGCAAAAATCCTTCACTGTTCTATTTTCATTTTGCAGATATGGTTCAAGAGACTGTGGATTTGCTGTTGAGGAGAGGGAACTGGATGCGTTTCGAGGAGGGGCTACTGGTTGGATTGTGTGGTGATCCAAACATTGGGGAATATTTACAACAGGCTGTACAACAAAACACACTGCAGCAGCCACAAGACTGGGAATCGGCCACAGAACTGTATTTGGCCCTGAAGGACATAGCTGGGTTTTAAATACCAACTCAACTTCAGTTTGTAATGACATTTGTCAGAGTTACTCTGACGAAGACACACACGGTGTCGAAACGTTAGTTTCTTTCCTTTTTTTGCACCTAATATAACCTTTGGACTTACTTGAGTGCTCCAGCCCTTCTGTTTTTCCTTCATTTTAAATGTTAGTAGTGTTTCCTTTCCTCTTGCTAAATTGAATATAATATTGTTCATAATATACAGCAACTGGCATGGATTTAAATATTAACATTTAACCACAAGGAAACATTTAAAATTTTCTTTAATAAAACCATTTACAAATAGTGTCCAGCATTTCTGTCACTTTTCCAACATACACAATATTCAGAAAAACAACTAAATGTTTAACAATATGGAAGTTGCTTGTCACATGAATGTGTTAAGTAGTATGCCAACGGCAGCTGAACCTAACAGGGTAACTCAGTAACTGTAACTTGATGACCTTGCTGATTTAAGAACATCCAAATCCTGGAGCATTTTGAATTCCAAAGTCCATGTTGGCCTTAAAGATGCTGTATGAGTCACAGATGGGTAGCTTCAGAGTATTTGCACAGGTGTTTGCAACTGGAAAAGGCAAAACACTTAAAAACTGGATGCATGGTGGTGGTGTCATTCCTGCCGGTGGAACTGCCGTCAGCCCTGTGGCAAACATCATCAAATCTTCCAGACACACTGCTGTTGCCTTCTCTGAAAGAAGAAAGTAAACACTGTAGTACATTACAGAAAATTTATTTCCTCACCTCTCCTTTCATAAAACTATAAACAAATAAAAATGGTCAAACCTTCACAATCAAGGAGATAATCTGCCCAAAAGCCAAGTGTTAGGACCTCCTTATGCCGCTTGTTGCTTCCTGCTGGGCTGAGATCTGGTCTGAACATGCTGTCCAGTTCTGAAGCAGTCAGGGCCTTGGCAGAGAAGCATAGGAGTGGGGCCAGCACACTGGAATTTTGTTGCAGTGCACTTAAAAAATTCAGACTTTCCAGTCCATCTTTAAATCTGCAAAGGATAGACAAATAACTAATAATTGGTTTATAGCTATAACTATTGCAGTCTTCTAAATTGTGTTTAAATGTCTTTACCTACTAGATCTTTCATTATAAATTTGGACAGATTTGAAATGCATAGAATCACTCATACACAAAAACAATTCATAGCGCTCAGAAATTAACTGTGACAGCAAAAAAAGAAGAGCTCATTGGTATTTTAGCATTTAAAAAAATAGTGCTTTCACACTGGAATAAACAAGTGTGTCAAACAAGGGATCACCTCTTTTTATAAATAACTGAAAAATTAATCATGTTGCATGACTATGATTATTATGGGTCATTGTGAACAATAAATGTATACTAAATTAGAGTTCTAGTGTCAAAAGGTTAATAGCGTGCGAAAGTGGCTCAGGAATTAACTTGTTGTTTATCAGATCTATAATTTGATTGCTACTGAATCAGTTTTTTCATATACATCTGAAGGTCTGAAAATGTCAGTGGCTGCTGTGATGAGCAACTGGCCATCCTGAATTTAAAAGGAGTAATGAGTTTACCGTTGAATGACACTTTGGTTTCTTTCAAGGATGTACCATCTGAGGTACTCCTCCACAAATGCTTGTTTCTCAAAAGGCTTGACGTTTCTGAGGCATCCAGCAGTTTGGAAGATTGTGCTGTTTTGCAAAATAAGATTATGCAAAGACTCCTCTGATTCAGCTTTCAGGACCTATAAAAAAAAAAAAAGGTTTACTGTAAGAAAAACAAAAATATAATTTTCACTACTTTTACGATTCATTCAAACATTGGATTAAAAAAATAATCAATTTGTTATTTCACTTGTGTTGTTGGGAGTTGGAAATCTGTCCTTTCAGATTACAGAATCTACCTTGAACCTACTTTCAAGATATGATCCAACCCGGATAACTTTTATCCTGATTAAATCTTTTAAACTGGCCCCAAGTGTCTTCTAAGTAAACCCATTCCCTGAGCCTAGGTAATTTTCTACCTGATGTAGAATTTTTGTGATCTCCTCATCTTGCACATCTTCTACAGTGGCGCTGAAACTCTGATTCCCTGTGATGTGGTTGACCAGGTTCTTGGAGAGGAAATGTGGTGCTGGTCCCCCATGCACAATGGATACAGCGATCATCTTTCCTGCTAAAAAGTACTCATCTTGCCTGGCAGCTGTTATACAGGGCACATAATTATCATGGTTAATTGCTATTAAATATGCTAATGAAAAAAATACGCCAATTTTTATTAAAAGTTCCATTGTAATAATTACGGAGAAAACATCCACCTCTTGAATTATATACAAGATAACGGCTCTCTGGAGGTCCATCAAAGATGGGGCGATTTCACAGACTGCCCATAAGAAGTGTGAGGAATTCACGCCTCGGGCCACCTGTATCCAAACCTTCTTCAAAGCTGCCAGCATCATCATTAAACTTGATGAACATGTTGTAGTTGTCAGAGTATGTGCTGCGTCGAAATCCTCTAACAGCTCCATCCCATACAGCTGACCTTGATATATTGAACCTGCTGACCTTCTTGTGGTCAAGTTCCAGTGCCAAATTTGCAATAATTCCATGTGCCTGCAAATTGGTGTCTCTAAAAAAGGAAACTTTTTTTTTTTTTTAAAGGTATATATACTTCTCTCATGATTGCATGATGTCTTGTACAGAACAAGATGGCGGTTAATTGGATTCAAATGTTTAAATTACTAACACAGGTTCTTCTGGGGGCTCAGCAAACAGTGAATCGTTATCTAATTGCAAAGTAAAGGCGGTGGAGATTGTCTGCTGCACTGTTTTACTAATAAAATAGTTTTTACCTGTTGTACTTCATTAGCAAGCACAAGATCCCCAGCACCCTTCCTTAGAGAACAAAGAAAAGCATTTTTGTTGTGTACTGTGAAAATATTAATTGACACTTTGAGAATATTTAAGCATCTTGATTAACAAACAAGCAATACAAGTATTATGTAGTCCATGTTCCAAAAACCATATACAGAATGAATGACAAAAGTGTATATCTCATTAATACAAAGTGTAGGCAAAACAGTAAAAGATTACATGTTCTTCAAATATCACTTACTCATATTCTGCCGCTTTCTGTAAAGGACTGCTTTCATGTTGAAGTTCCCACGGCTGAAACAAACAAACAAACACACGCACGCACACACACAAAATGTATTTCACATATAACTATTAACTGTTTTACTGAACTGAGGCAAATGGTGGTGGCTAAACAACAAGAAAACTCTATAAAAAATTTTAAATTGTACTTACCAGTGTATCAGCAAGATCAAACTCAGAGGGCCTTTTAATAACAATCTCTGGGTCAGAGTCAGACAAGTCTGAGTTTTCTCCAACTACAAAACATGAAAACAAATTAAGCTAAGCTAACTAAATTCATACTAATGTATGAAACTTTATTTGATCATCAATAATAGATTAATACGAAAGGCATAAAGTTAGCATTTAAAACTCATGACTCAGTAGATCCAAAAATGGCTGAATTTCATGTTTCCAGGAAGAAACATAACATATACAAGCTAATTTAGGGAGCAATGGTGGCAGAGGAGTTAAAAGCACGCCCTGTAATCAAAAGGTTGAAGGTTTGAGCCCTGCTCAGTCTGTCACAGTCGTTGTGTCCTTGGGCAAGACACTTCACCCTCCATGCCAGGTGGTGGTAGTGGGAGGGATAGGTGGCATCTGTGTACAGCAGCCTTGCTTCAGTCAGTGAGTCCCAGGACAGTTGTGTCCACATTGTAGCTAATCACCAGCAGTGTGTGGGTAAATGACTGGTTTTGTTGTGAAGTGTCTTGGGGGGGTTGTAGAACCCTAGAAGGTGCTATATCAAATACAGGCCATTCACCATTTTAATGTAGGTATGCTATTGACTTGGGTGCTTTATGCGTAATGTTATCATTTCACAATTTCAAAATTAGCATTTGTTGAAACTAAGGAATGTGTGTCAAAATCCAAACAAACATTAGCAGCTTACCATCTTCAAAGTCACTCTTCAAGCAGATGAAAACAGTGATTCTTTGATAAGGCTTGCCAACTTCAGCCTTATAAGCCTCAAGTGTAAATGGTCTTTGTGTTCCAGGGACAGTAATGACCTCAGTGCCATCCGGATACAGAAGAAGGAAAGGTCCATCTTTTAGATCTTTGTTAAAGTCCTTCATTTTTTTAACAGCTTGATTGAGCAGACTTGTGGCAGTAGCGTCAGGGTCTGTTGTTAGGAAAATAGTTTTTCCACGGTATGGCTTCAAACCACCCTTTTAATGGTCATCAAGCCGACATTTATCTGTAAGGAAAAAGACATGAACAATGGGCCAAGTAGATACTAATATGACTCTAAGCAGATCTATTCAAAATTGAATATTTATTAACTGCAAAAGAGGGATCTTCCTGACAACCTAAATGTACAATTACTCAGTAAACAATTGTTCTTATTCTGGATAGCTTTACTACACTGAACATTTTTACACAACTCCCTAAGGAATAACAAAAGAATGTCATTAGAAAATTAACCTCAACTTGTTTTCAGACAGAGCTAGCCAAACTACCTGAACCTTTCTTTTTCCTTTTTCTTTAAGCCCTTCCTACCTTCAGAAAACTTTTGCCTCTCTTCATTTTTTTCTTTTTCTGTATTCTAAGAAGGTGCTGAAGGTTGAGTCGGGCAGTTTGAGGTAGTCTGTGATGCTAAAGGGAAACAAAGGAAAATGTACTACAATGTCACACATTAAAGACATTCATTCATGTGACATTCCATTGTCCACACAACACGCAAATAAGGACAACACTGAATAATCTCACTAGAAAATTTCTACCAAGGAATGACAATGTAACTGATACTATTGACCAATACAATTCTACACCAGTAAGTTTTAATGTATAGACACATAATAGTGTTAGTTCCTAAAGTTAACCAAACATAATAAATGAACTAATTTATTATCGTTTCAGTTGTGGAAATGCTCAGAGGACTGTTCCACGAAGCAAGCTAATCCCAAAAGCCAGGCTCACTCTGAAAATCCAGGCTCGATTGCCCCAAAGGAACGAGGCTAACCTGCAGTCTTTCTGCTCATTCATTATGCAATATGCTTGTGGACAAGTCTGGTCCGTGGCACCCTAGCTGCGAGGTTTGTTAACACTAGAACTGCCCTCAAACCTTCACTACTAGAAAGGTCTTGAGCAGTCATTTTGATAGCTGCGTGCATTTTCAAATGAGCCTCGATTTTCTGAGCTCGCTTAGTGGAACAGCCCTCTGGGATGCTATGGTCTGGAAACAGCTAACGCTAGGCTAATAAATCAATAAATAACAAACATTTTATTATGCTTATTAACTTACTCAATGGGAGTGAAGTGTCTCCGATGCAAGATGCGTGATAAAGCCTCTCGCCACAGCCGCTGCAAAAGTTTGGTGACTCCTCAACCAGACTTTTCCCATAGCTAGGACAAAACATTCCGCCGTTTTTCAAAAGAAATGCGCTACAGGCAGAGTAACTTCCGGTTCCAAAGACGAACAGCGCGGACATCCAATCAGTGATGTCTCCTGTTGCCGACTGGTACCTACCCTTTCCGGTTTTCTTAATGTAATTGTGCTTCTCAATTTGTTTTTGTGATTCTTCTTTTGTTGTTGCGCTTTTCAATTTGTTGTTGCGTTTAGTGAATTTGTTTTTGCGCTTTTCAATTTGTTGTTGCGCTTTTCAATTTGTTTTTGCGTTTAGTGAATTTGTTTTTGCGCTTTTCAATTTGTTTTTGCGTTTAGTGAATTTGTTTTTGCGCTTTTCAATTTGTTTTTGCGCTTTTCAATTTGTTGTTGCGCTTTTCAATTTGTTGTGCGTTTTGTGATTTGTGTTTGCGCTTTTCAATTTGTTTTTGCGTTTAGTGAATTTGTTTTTGCGCTTTTCAATTTGTTGTTGCGCTTTTCAATTTGTTTTTGCGTTTAGTGAATTTGTTTTTGCGCTTTTCAATTTGTTTTTGCGCTTTTCAATTTGTTGTTGCGCTCTTCAATTTGTTGTGCGTTTTGTGATTTGTTTTTGCGCTTTTCAATTTGTTTTTGCGTTTAGTGAATTTGTTTTTGCGCTTTTCAATTTGTTTTTGCGCTTTTCAATTTGTTTTTGCGCTTTTCAATTTGTTGTTGCGCTTTTCAATTTGTTGTGCGTTTTGTGATTTGTTTTTGTGGTTTGCACTTCAGGGCCACCGTACTACACAGCTTTGACTAATTTATCTCCAGACCAGCGGTGGTTCACATGCATAGATTTGGCAAATGCTTTCTTTTGTCTCCCTCTGCATCCATCTTTGAGAGATATTTTTTCATTTACTTACAGGGGCCAGCAGCTGCGTTACACTCGGTTGCCTCAGGGCTTTGCCCTTTCACCTGGGATTTTTAATCAGGTACTTAAAAATGCTCTCTCTCCATGTGTATTGCCTGAAGGATGCACACTGATCCAGTATGTGGACGATTTGCTGATTGCTGCTACAACAGCTGATGCTTGCTTTCAAGCGACGATGACCGTGCTTCGTCAGCTGGCCAAAACAGGCTTTAAAGTAAGTAGAGACAAACTTCAACTTGTCAGAACTGAAGTTACATTTTTAGGTCGTGTGGTGGCGATGCAGACGGTGGGCATGTTGGCATCCCAGAGGGAAACAATTATGTCACACCCCCAGCTACGTACTGTTAAAGAAATGTTGTCATTTCTTGGACTTACAGGTTACAGTAGACACTACATTCCTGACTATGTGGGCAAAACCAAACCTTTGAGGGATTTGGTGAAAGAACATGGCATGAGGGACCTCACAGCTGATCTGAACTGGACCACTGAAGCTGAAATGCGGTTCATTGAACTAAAACAGGCCCCGTCTCGTGCAGCAGATTTAGCAATCCCCGATTATCACTCTGATTTCTTTGTTGATGTTTCTGAAACAAATGGAGTGGTGAATGGAGTTTTGTTTCAGAAAAAAGGGGGAAGGAGACGAGTGCTGATGTATATCAGCATTGGCCTGGATAATATGGAAAAGCGACACCCCACGTGCACACAGCATGCGGCGGGGGTAGCAAAAATAATTCAGAAAGTGGCACATGTAGTGAAAGGACACACACAGTGTGGTGGCCTATGTGAACTCACAGGCATTCACAATGACCCCACTGAGACAACAGAGACTGACTAAGATTCTGGAGTCTCCAAATTTGACCTTCACACATGAAGGGATCAACATGGCAGACCAGATGGGAGGGGGGACACTTCATGACTGTGCACAAATAGTAGAGGTTGAGGAGAAAGTAAGGTCAGATCTGTGAGCAGAACCGGTGAATGAGGCAGATCATTATTTCACAGACGGGTGTTGTTTTAGGGATCCGAGTGAAGGATTGAAAACAGGTTATGCAGTGGTGAAAGGAGTCAGAAACCAGCTGCATGTGAAGAAATCAGGAACATTGGAAGGACCTCAATCAGCGCAGAGAGCAGAGCTTATTGCAGTGATAGAAGCTCTAAGATTAGGAAAAGGAAAAAGAGTTAACATTTACACAGACTCAGCATATGTGTTTGGAGCAGCACATGTGGAACTGGGGCAATGGAGGAGGGCTGGATTTAGAACAGCCTCAAATAAACCGATTAAACATGAGGAAGAGATGAGATAGCTGGAGGACGCTCTGAAAGAACCCCTGGAGGTGGCCATCATAAAGTGTAAAGGGCATGACGATTCCAACACTTGGGTGGCAAAAGGAAACAGAGCAGCAGACGAAGAAGCAAAACGGGTCGCAGGCTATCAGGAAGGAAAACAAATGGTAAGCATGGGTATGGAATGGGGAAACCTGCCAGCCCAACAACGAGAGGACATCGAAAAGGCGCAAAAAGGAACCTCGCCTGAGGAAAAGGCGGTGTGGCAGGAGAGAGGGGCCGTACAATCAGAAGGATTGTGGAGAGGACCCGACGGGCGGCCAGTACTCACAGCAGAAATGGCCCAGGAGAAGATTAAAGAAGCTCATGGGCTAGGACATGTAGGAGTAGCCCAAATGGAGAGGGACTTGTGTCATTGGTGGCATCCCTACATGAGAAACATGGTAAGGGAACACGTGAGAACATGCCTGATCTGTGGACAATATAATCCAAAGCCCACCGTGAAACCAGAAATGGGTAAGTTTCCTTTGCCAGAAAGACCAGGCCAGGAAATTGTGATTGATTATACCGACGTGATAACTACAGTCCGAGGGTTTAGATATCTGTTGGTGTGTGTGGATACTTTGACCGGCTGGCCAGAGGCGTGGCCGACACGTAGAGAAGACAGTAAAACGGTGATCAAATGTCTTGTGAATCATTATGTCCCCTGGCATGGATCTCCAGAGAAGGTAAGATCAGACAATGGCACTCACTTTAAAAATCGAGATCTCGCTGAGGTAGAATGTATGCTAGGGTTGCAACATAGATATGGTACAGTTTACCACCCACAATCTCAGGGAAAAGTGGAGAGAATGAATCAAAATCTTAAAAACAAATTGGCCAAAATCTGTGCACAGACAAACATGAATTGGTTTGATGCTCTTCCCATAGCCCTAATGAGTGTGAGGTGCTCCGTTAATCAGAGCACCGGGTTTACTCCATATGAACTGCTGACAGGGAGACAGTTTCCAGGCCCTGCAGCAGGTGTAAGAAAGTTAAGAGAGGAAATAAATGTGTCTGAACATGTGAAACAGTTTAAAGCACTAAAAGCTCTTGTCTCTAGTTTCACTACCCAGGTGGGAGACCCGACCGGAAAGGAGGTGACCACGCCGGAGGTGAAGTGGGTGTGGCTGAAGGTGTATAAGCGAAAGTGGGACGAGCTGAGGTGGACAGGACCTTTCGAGGTGACCACTCGAACCTCTCATGCGGTCCAGCTGAGAGGCAAAGGCGACACTTGGTATCACTGGAGCCAGTGTGCGGCGGCAGAGGAGCCTAGGAGGTCGGAGAGGCTCTTGGTGAAAAAGGGGGACACGCCCGTGACCCCAAAACACACAGATCTTAGTAAAAAAGGGGCAGAATAATCCCCTGATCTGTGCAACGACCAAAGGGTAGTCTAACCCCGGAGGTTGAAGAAAGAAGTCGAGAATCACCCGACTGGAAGATATTGATAGCTGCAGTAATAATTAACCTCCTAAGACCCGAACTCTTCCACGACATGCATTTTTAATTTCTCTTGGATATTTGGGCATATTGGGGCCCAATGAATGTAAAAACAAAGAATTTCCAGATTTTTTTTTTTACCTTATTTTTGTTTTTAAGAAAAATGAGAGCCACAAATGAGGATATTCATTTAAAAATTTGATAGAACAGTAGCAGTACAATGTCTTCGTAAGTGGATATCAGGCCCATGTAGAGCAAAATTGAGTATTTTGGTCTAAATAACGCAAAATGTGATGTCCACATATGTGGACGCCAGGTCCTAGGAGGTTAAAAGTAAAAGCCCCTTAGATAGAAGTTCTAGTCTAGATTGAAAGCTATTAGGTAGCACCAAAATGGGGGTGGGAAAGTATAATGCGAAAATAAAGCTTTGGGAGAACGGGAGAGTGATGGGAGTGTTAACCATAATCACTATTGGTGTGGTAACTACTATTTTTTTGTTATGTGAATTGCCCAGGTTCAGAACTCATCCAACTTTCCCTCCTTCAGCGGACCCTGAGGTGAGATGAGCGAAGCGCGGTGTGAGTAAGACGACTGACCCCTGTTTATTGCATTATGGAGGCATAGAGGTGGATTACATTAGGGGATCCACCACGGCCTACACGTTTGATCTTTGCTCGATAATTAAATGTGGTCCGGACAGGGCGAGTTGGCGCCACTCTGAGATTTGGACCTGTCATGACGCAGATTTAAGTGATGTTTGTCTTTTAGGCCGGCCCACTGCCTTGGGGCGTTCCCCGTGTCCTGCTTGGTATATGATTACGGCCTACGCAGGCTCCGGATGGGAGCACCCGCGGACGTGGAAGGGTTTCGCGATCCAGCGCAACTATAGTAACAGACACATTCCAATTACAATGTCCATTGGAGGGTGGTGGGAGACACCTCAGTGGCACGGTAGGCCAGACAAGGCATTTTATATTTTGTTGGGGGTAGAGACGTTAGGCAAAGACCCGGTGGGTATGATAAAATTAAACTTTAAAGATCCACCAGGGAATGCATTGCGGACGGAGACTGCGACGGTGACCGAGTCCCCTTCTGTCTCTCAGGTAACACAGGTACACACAATGGAAACCCCGACAGCTGATGTCTCGGGCCACAGGATATGTAGACAGTAACCTGTGGTTGGATTGGCTGATTGCAAATGCAAAAGAGCAAAATGTGTCTGATTGCGTGGCATGCGCCACTGCACGCCCACATTTATTTACTGAACCAGCACCTCTGTATCCAGAGGACCAATGGGGTTTTGATTGCATGCTCAGACTCACTCGGAGAGCAGTATCCTCAGGAAAATGTGCTCCATTGTCTGTTTTATTTCCCCCCATAGATAATAATACCGTCCCCGGACCGTTTACACCCAGGAAAGCTAATTACACTTGTTTTAATTTTACAGCAGACGACCCTCGGGAGCAGGAGTATGACGCTGGAGAGATCCCGGCTGACTGGTGTACGGTGACGTATCCAGGAAGAGGGAATGCCTCGCGTGCGGGCGCCACAAACGTTGGGACCTGGGCTCGAGCTGGTTTGTACTATTATTGTGGAGGTGGGAGTCTGCATGTACGAATACCAAAAGAAGCTTTTGGTGTTTGTGCCATGGTCAGATTAGGAGCGCCTCTGCTGATAATAGGAGAGAAGGTTAAACCCGTGACGACGAATGGTAATGCGCGACTCACGATTAGGCGTAGACGTCAGGTGTTGTCTAAAAAATCATCTTGGTCGTTTGATTTAACGGCGAATTCACCCACTTATATAGATTCTATCGGTGTGCCACGCGGTGTCCCTAATGAGTACAAATTAGTAGATCAGATAGCAGCCGGTTTTGAGAACATCCCAGTTATTTCTTCCTTTTTTCCCATCACCCCCAACAAAAACGTGGATAGAATTAACTATGTGCATTATAACGTTCTCCGGTTGGCAAACTTGACGCGCGATGCGATTGAGGGGTTAGCAGAGAAATTAGGTCCCACCTCTCTAATGGCACTGCAGAACCGGATGGCGCTGGACATGGTTCTGGCAGAAAAGGGGGGGGTCTGTGCGATGTTCGGACAAATGTGTTGCACTTTTATTCCTAATAATACTGCTCCAGATGGCTCGATAACCAAGGCTCTGGAGGGGCTGCGAACTCTGGCCCATAACATGCATGAGCACTCAGGTATTGAGAACCCGCTAGAGGAGTGGATGACTTCTGTTTTTGGGCAATGGAAAGGTTTTGTTATGTCAATCATGGTCTCACTGTCTGTTTTCACTGCAGTCCTAACAACATGTGGTTGTTGTTTTATCCCTTGCCTCAGAGCACTTGTAATCCGTCTCATTGACAGGGCCATAGCCTCAGGGCCGGAGGGCCCGGGGGTCATGATGTCTCTGTTGAGGGATGGGCCTGAGGATCAGGGAGACGTGGACCTTGCGACCCTGGAGTGTATGTTGTAAGTGATCTCTTTGAGAAAAGAGATCAAAGGGGGAATTGTGAGATCATTAGTAAAACATATGTTATTTTATGCCTGTAGTCAAGGTAGTTGAATTATGTTAACAGCTGTAGGACATATATTATCCTTTAGTCTAGATTGTGTGCTGTGTACGTAGTTTAGTTCCCATTATACTTTTGGGTTAAAAGAACATAATCATTTTGTAGTTCATTAGATAAGTGTGCATCACTCTGTACCCTTGATCTGCTGTGAATGTGTTACACTGTTTTCTTGACATGTTTTACTGCTGAATCATAAAAAGAAATGTTGTGTGCAGGAGACCTTGTGTCTAGGATAGGAGAGAGACCACATTCCATACCCCCACCTTCTTTAGAGCAGAAAGACAGGGAGCCAAGGTCAGGAGCCAGTCTCGCTAAGAATTAGAAAAACAGGTGAAGATGTAGCTTTTATGACTAGGTGGGGGCCACTAGAAGCTATAAGAGGCTGTGAAATCCGCCACCATTTTGAGACATGCTGTGACCCTCTTCAAGCATCTCTCCCCGTCCGGATGGTTCTTATGCTCTTAAGTGTTGAATTGTATGGAAATAAAGTATTGTTGATTGAGCATTTATACACCGAGTATTGTCCTTCCTTCAGCCCAAAGATTAAAAGAATTGGGAGATTTTAACATTTGCCCAGACCAGTCAATATGTGGATTAATAGAATTAGTCGGTTGTCAGAGGACATGAATGTGAAGAATGCGAGGATCTCCCGGTGGTTGCCAGACGTGACTAGGGAGACGGGCTTGGTTTGGAGGGTGATAAGGGCAAAAACTTGATTCTTCGATTAAGCAGAATTGTCTATTAGATTTGGCTCGGCCCCAGAATCGATGAGGGCATGAAGGGAATTAGTGGTCTGGTTCACACTGAGAGACACAGGTTTTAAAAAATGGTGTTTGAAATGAGTCAGAGATCCACCCACCCATATCCCCAGAATTACTGGCGAGTGGAGCCTTTTGGCCCAATTGGGCAGACCGCGAGGTAGTGATTGAGAGAACCACATAAAAACACTTGCGAGAGCGAAAATGTCGCTCCCGCTCCTCCAGAGAGAGCTGAGAGTGACCAGTTTGCATGGGTCCGACCTTGTTAATCAAGATATCCAGAAGAGGTGAAGGTAGGTGGACACGGAGGTGGTGAGGAGTTAATCGGTGAAAAAGAGTCTTGGTGGTGTGACCAGTGTTCTGGAAATGGGAGCTGCAGGTAACTTGAGTGAGGGTCCCATGAGTTGACTACAGGCACAAGGAAACTGAGGTATATGCAACACAGAAACAACAAGCATGAAGCACTGCTGCCTGCTACTGGCAGAGGAGAGATGTGGATTCTGTTCTTAAATACTGTACTATACTGTTGATTGTCCTGAATCTCCATCAGGTGAGCTGAGCAGGTGGACTGACAAGTGGTCCGCCCAGAGGTGAATACACAGGGAAGTAGCAGAAAAACACAGACAGCTCACTTCTTTCTGTGTTTTACAAAAGATTTTTTGAAGGGCAATAAAAAACTCTGAACCATGTTCTTATAGTTAATTAAAAAAAACTAAAACATAACATGAGACGTGGAAAAAAAAATAGTTCACTAAAATAAAAATAAAAATAAAAACTAGACTTCTGAGTTTGATTGGTAAAAATGTGGTAAAAAAATGTTATCAGAACTTGCCTGCTTTGATGGATGCGTTTCTTCAGACTCTGGGTGTCTATGAGACTGTGAGCTAACTGCTTTCATAATGATGTGATATTGTGTTTGTGTTTTTATTGCCATACCTGTAATAATTTTCCTAAATCTGGCCTCTGACATATGTCCTTAATACAGTTAGAAAAAGACTAAAACTAAGACTGAAACTAATAAATAATCAACTAAAACTAAACCTTTTCAAACAATAAAAACTAAAGTGAAATAAGAAAATCAACTCTGTAAACTAAACTGAATAAAAAACAATAGTCAAAATAAAAATAAATAAATAAATAAAATAAATAACAGAAAAAAACTACAATAACTCAGCTCTGAACCTGTATAGATATATCACCTTGGATTTCATGTTTTTTTTTTTAATAAAACAATATATTTAAAGTCAAGAAGGAAACTTGAGACATCACTACATACACTACCTCTCTGGGTCACGTTCATATGCTCTGCCAGGTTCTCATACTCTGCCAGTTCCTGGAGAAAAACATAAATAGGATCAGCTGCCATCATTTATTAGGACTAATCTAAAATCACTGCTCCTCAGCCAACAATAAAAACATTATTTACAGGGAGTTTATTAGCCTGTTTGCAATAAAACTAATAGGCCAAAGCCTAGCACATACTTGCCAACACTGAGACCTCAGAATTAGCAAGACATTCAAAAGTGCTGTTAGTGGGGGGAGCGGTATACATATATATACAAAAAACCCTGAATCTTACAGTGTTTATTTATCGGATAAAATAAGTTAAATGTCACTGTTATTATTGTCTGGCCGGAAACAGGCTGGGGGTGTCCAAATTCAGAGGCTGTGTCCACCTGAGGATCTTGCCTTCGTGATCTAAGTGGGCCGGGTACTTCGAAAGCCAGGTAGACTGGAAATGAGCGACTGAATGAAATTGGACGGGAGATTTTTGGGAGGGGCAGTGAAATTCAGTATTTTCCCGGAAAAATCAGGAGGGTTGGCATGTATGGCCTAGCATTGCCTGTAACGTTATTATATCACATTGGCCATATTTGTCACATGAGGTAGGACTCTAGTAGAGAACGTAATTTAACTCATTCTGCATGTGAGTGAAGTTGCCCCCCGCACCTTCTTCAAATCCAACAAAAGTTTGTGCTACGTTTGTGCTGCAAAAATTTTCGTTTGTGCTGCTATCATTTTAAAGAAAAATTTCTAGAGGTCATCAGAGGTCAACCAGCCCCCCCACATTAATTAAATCAAACAAAATGGGTGTCAATCAACTGTGCTACGTTTGTGCTGGTTTGTGCTGCTAAAATTGTCGTTTGTGCTGCTTCTGTTTTAAAGATATTAATGAAAATGTTAAGGTCAAAAGGTCAACCAGCCCCCCACATTACCCAAATCAAACAAAATTGATGTTAAACGTTTGTGCTACGATTGTGCTGGTTTGTGCTGCAAAAAAATTTTTTGTGCTGCTATCATTTTAAAGATATTAACCAACATTTCTAGAGGTCAACAGAGGTCAACCAGCCCCCCCACAGTAATGGAATCAAACAAAATTGATGTCAAACGTTTGTGCTGCTATCATTTTAAAAATTTTAATAAAATAACGTCTTGATGCGCGCTTAATCATCCAGGTAAGTAAATCCCAAAAGGTTGATTCTGTTCATCTGGACATTTTCAGTTGGAGAAACGTTTCGTCACTCATCCAAGTGACTTCTTCAGTCTTAGCTGACTGCAGGTTTCCCCAACCTTATAAACACGTGAGTGAAGTTGGCCCTGCTACCTTCTTCAAATCGAACAAAATTGATGTCAAACATTTGTCCTGCAAATTATTTTGTTTGTGCAGGTTATGTTTCCCTAATTTTATAAACAGTACATGTACAGTGAGAGAGAGATGTTACATCTGTCTTCACTTGCATCCCAGTCATAGAAGCGTTGGAGGTAGTTCATAAGAGATTACAGGATCACCCCAATTAATATGGGGGGGCTGGTTGACCTTTGATGTCCTCTAGAAGTTTTTATTAATATCTTTAAAATGATAGTAGCACAAATGAAAATTTTTGCTGCACAAACCAGCACAAACGTTTGATACCTGTAAGGACAAAAAAGACATTGTGGACAAAACAGGACACCCCCCCCCAATAATCTTTAGTTACAATATTATAGTTAGTTAAATGGTCTGATTGTTCAAATATGTATTTTCTTTGATTGCTGTAAAATAATGTGTGCCCCAGTCTCCAAAAATGACATAGTGCAGGAAGGGTAGTTATTCCTCCGTTACACCACAAGAGGGAGTATCCCCTAAAATGAGCAGCTCTAGCACAGTGGTTCCCAAACTTTTTTTTCGCGCACGCACGAACAGATCCTCCAACCACACACACCCATATTTTGCTCCATTGCGGTTTATTTCACACCTCAAACATTTAGTAAACAATTAAGCAAATACAAGTAATCTGCACTAAATTACAGATAGTAAGAAAATAAACTACTAACTCTTTGCTATGCTACGTCCACACCTACACGGGTATTTTTGAAAACGCAGCTGTTTCGTTGACACGTAAACGGGGTTTCAAATCACCGAGAGCGGAGATTTTTGAAAACTCCTTTTTTGCCTTTACGTGTGGACGAGGAATACAGAGTTCGTCACGCAACGTCAAAGGTATGTGCTTTTTTTCACGTCACGCTGTGCGTCACGTTATTGTTTACATGAGATGAATTGCAGAATAGTAGACAGAGACAAAATACTGTTTTTGAACTAAAAATCAAGAATGTGGGATACTGTTTGTCCGTGATTTGGAGAGCCCAGCTGCTCCCGACGAAGGGAAAACCAATTCTGCAGGGGAGACCTACCTCGGCACTTATGCAGGTGAAACCAAAGGGCAGATATGCTTCACCAAATTTTCTAGTCTTTGGCTTAGAATGAAGTTGGTTTGGAAACATATTCAGCTATGCTTCATCTCCTGCTTTGCGTTTGTGGAGGCGCCCCGTGCCAGCAGTGTCCAACGGCTCTGGGCACCCCCTAGGGGGCGGGCCCCACACCTTGGGAAGGTCTGCTCTAGCGGGAGTAAATAAGCCCAGCCACTAACCATAAGTGTCATGGTTGGCTGTGTGGCAGGCAGGCAAGCAGGAGTGGTGGATCCAAAATGCAGGACTCAGACACGGAAGTACAACTTAAAGCGCAGCTTTATTGCTGGGAAAAACCTCGTACTAACTAAACTCACCAAAAGACAAACAAAAGTCTGAACAGAGGAACTGAGGACTGAAACACTGGAAAATAAATACTAAACTGGAGCAGGTGACAAAACACTAGAAACACAGAAGCAGAACACACAGCTTGTTGAGGGTACGACGCGACACTGACTCAGAGAAACACAGGGTTTAAATACACTGGGAAGTAACAAGGGGAATGAGACACAGAAGGAGAGCACAGCTGGGGGAAATCAGAACTGACGAGACAAGGAAGCGTAACTGAACACATTCACATAAGACACGGACCTTCAAAGTAAAACAGGAAGTATGACACAGAGACGCGAACTTGACACGTGGAGATAGCAACTAAGAAACAGAGACATAACCAGTAAGGCAGAGGACTCGACGAACCAAAAGACACAGAGAGACATGAAGGGCAAGGGATCAAAACTAGAAACCATAGAATAACTCACACAAGTACAATAATACAAAATCACAAAGAACTAAACATGCTGGGTCAGGGAACCCAGGACCCTGACAATAAGGCAGTGCGCCTATAAGAGTTGTGTGAGACTGCAAAAGTGTGTAACGTTGTGCTATGTCAATATATATATTTGCAGATACAGTAAATTCATTTTAATCCAAGTGTGCAACATACCACTTTTGTTGGATTTGAAGAAGGTGGGGGGGCCAACTTCACTCACATTCTTTCTGCACCGCTGGGTGAATGAGACGTTGACAGATCATTTTTTTCTTTCTATCGGGTTTGTTTTTCTTTATTCGAAGAGATCAAATTATTGGTGGGGACATGCCCCTTCCGTCCATGCCAAATCTACACCCTTGAATAATAGGAATATATGAACATTGCAAACCATTTCCAGTGACAAGATATGCTGTAAACTTTATATTCATTTGTGATCTGAATGGCACAGCAGCCTCAGCTAAAACATTTAAACGAGGCAACTTCAACATATGTACATACAAAGTAGCTCACTTTACCATAAATCGTATGGGTGTGGATCTTTTTCTGCTTATTTAGCAAAAATATGCCATTTCTTCACTAAGTAAGGTAATGGTTAAGCTTCAGCAGCAGTTTGCTCTCATGTTTCTTTCTGTGAAGCTGTAACTGTTTAGCAGTGAACAGGAGTGCTGCCTTACTAAAAAGTCCTTCACAGGCTCCAGATGCAGGAAGAGCTGTATTGATTTTGATTGACAGCTTCTTGATGTGAGGAAGCTATGCAATAGATCCAAACCTTCAGTGAATGCACATGAAAGGTACCTCTCCAGCTCCCCTGCTTCTGGCTTTCCTGAGCCCATGGATCCAAAAAAGTCATCTTTGTCGGATAGGCTGCTGTTTGTGCTGGCTAGTGATGTGTCGGTCGCGAAGGAAACGACTCTTAGAGCCAGATCATTGACATGAACGACGGGAGCCGTGTTTCTTTTTTTCTTTTTTTTCCCCCCTTTCTCTCACCCTCTCTCTCATTTTTTTTTTCACTTCATGTCGCACGTGAGCCTTGTGTTTGTGCTGAGCAGACGGGGGAGGGGCAGTAGTTACACTAGCAGTAGCACAAGAACAAAGCAGGAGAGAGAGAGAGAGCCAGAGGCAACAACAAGAGACAACATCGTCACATTAGAAAGGTATAGTAATCATCCACAAGTATTTTCAGTTGCGGATGATAAAGGATTCAGAAAGCTAATCCATGCAGTGAATTCTATGTATGCAATTCCAAGCAGGAAAAAACTCTCCCCAAAAAAACCATCCCAGGCCTATATGACAGAGAATGTGCATCTTCTTTTTGTTTTGCATATTTTAATTTATATTTTATTGTGTTGTGGTTTGCAGTGTTTTGTGTTGTTTCACTTTAAATTTGTTTAAAAGGAAAAAGCTGAAAATTTAAATAGTCAAAAAGGAAAAAGTTGAAATGTAAATAGTTGGTTTTTTGTATTTTATAATTTATTTTTTAAATTTTACGTGGAGTGAATAAATAAAAGCACATTTATATAATAAACATATAAATGAAACCCAAGGTTTTTTTTTTACATTAGTAATTCATTTTGTGCATCATTTTATATTGTTGTTGATAATAAATTAATTAAAGCAACAAAACAACCTGAAGAGCGATTGGGAGCCCCGGGAGATCCGGCTCTTTTTAGTGAGAGGATGAACAGGATGAAGAGGATGAACATGGTTTGTTCCTAGGTAGTGTTAAGTGTGAGGGTGAGCCGTGGACTGTCGACTTAAGCATAAATAACAAGAACGTGTCATTTAAAATTTATATGGTTGCCGATGTGACAGTCCTACCCCTTAAAGTGTTTAAGGAACTCTACAGGCACAACCATCCCCCCAGTCTCCACAAACCAACCAAGGCTCTGCTGGTTCCCAGGAGGAGTCGTTTGGATGTCGTTGGTGTCAGTGAGCTTGCACTGAGGAAGGGAGACAAAGAAATACTAGAGGATGTCTTTGTCATCAGACACCTGCACACTGCTTTGCTGGGGAGACCTGTCATTAGCAAGCTGGAGCTTGTGGCCCGTCTGAAGAGCATAACTATAGAGACGCTCAAAATGTGCTACCCAAAGCTATGTAGTGGTCTCGGAGAAGTACGTCAGCCGTACGACATAAAACTGAAACCTAGAGCTCAACCTTTTTCCTTGAAGACGCCACGGAGAATCCTGTTGCCTCTCCCTTTCCCTGTCCCCAAGAAACCTAGGATCACTGGACTAAATGACTACAGACCTGTGGATCTGACATCTGTGTTCATGAAGTCATTTGAGCACCTGACATTTCTTCCTCCTGAATTAAATGAATGAATGGATGAAAGTTAAATGACTACAAACCTAAAGCCACTAGTTCCCACACTGGAGTTCCCTGACACTGTGTTAACTGTACTGAGCTTGTATCAACAGTTGCAGCAGGCTAAGCTACCTGAGAGACTGCATTGAACGATTGTTTCTATCTTAATGGTTTCAGCTCATATGTTCTGCTTTTTCCTTTCAGTAGATCAAAGCAGCTCGTGCTCTGTCTGCTTCCATTTTGATGGCAAGAAGAAGAAGAAGAAGAAGAATGCTTCAGCGAAGTGGCGTTCATGGTCTCAGTGGACAGTCATGGTCACACACTGCATGTGGTTTTAAAAGCAAGGTGTCTGTTCACCACAACAATCGAGATGTGTAATATTAGTGCAGCTACGGTTTGTTCTTGAACATCAGTTCTGTTTTATACTTTGACCACTTAGACCAAAAAAGTGTTGTTTTCAGATTCTTTCTTATAAATCTGTAAAGCACCTGCTCATTTTTTATTACAATTAGTTTCACATAAATGTTAGTGTTTCCTTTATGATCTTTTAATGCTTACACTACACTGTGCACATCTACATTAGAGACATTTCTGTTACCTATGTATGAGACTGGGTTGCTTGACTACGATTTGGAAATGGATGCAAAATCACACGGATCGTGCTATTGTTTGTTTTTTAATATGATGGACTGAACACAGGAGGTATCTG
The DNA here is from genome assembly GCF_013358895.1 of Oreochromis aureus. NCBI lineage: Eukaryota > Metazoa > Chordata > Actinopteri > Cichliformes > Cichlidae > Oreochromis > Oreochromis aureus. The sequence goes on from NC_052944.1 coordinate 24,119,398, forward strand.
ACTAAGCAAAGATTAGTCCGATCCCATTTCTACCTGTCTCTATTGTTTCAACATTTCACTGAAGTTTGCTCAACTGTAACAGTCAGGATATATATTTATTCCAGCTCTCATAGGGCAAAGGAATGACTCAGACTTGTCAAATGTTCTTTGACTTGATAAACAATATGAAGTTCACAATTTTCTTACAAATAAAACTATAATGACAAACATGAACAGCTGTGCTTATTTCTGAGACATGATTTTTTTTTAATGTGTTCATATTTAGACATTTATATGCTGAAACTGTAATGGTGAACCTGGGGTGATGGTCAGCAGAAGGCAAATATATATAAATATAAAACAATATTGAAGTAATGTCTTTACCCTCTGCAGCGTGTGGACGCTGTGCACACAATCACCTTATTCACTGTAGTAAACGTGCACCGCTAGCTCACGTGACTGACTGTCTCCATGGTTACATCGTATACAGTAGCGGTTTTAGATACGGGCGAGACGGGCGGTTGCCCGGGGCGGCATCGTGATGGGGGGCGGCATCACGGGCATCGGCAAAAAAAGAAAAAAAAACGCTCGTACTCATGCTGCCCCTACGGCAGCCAGCGCATATTGGGAATGGCACAGGCATCCATCGGTTTTCTATCGCCCATTTGCTGGGAGTAAGGGCGCCCTCCGTTTGCGAGGTGCGCCTGCTGCTTGCGGCGCAGAGAGGAGAGGGCGGGGCGGCGGGGGATCCTCTGGCTGGCTGGAGCAGCATCTAATAACCAACTAGCAAAATAAAACAAAATAACAAACACGAAAACACCAGACATTATGATACAGACTTATAATTTGCACCGATGTTTTTTCAAAATTCTATACACGAAAAGTGAGCGCGAGAGCCCTCGGTGCGCCTGCTCGCTGCTGAAGTCAAAGTAAACTTTATTGTCATCTCCGCTACATACAGTCCAGGATATAGAGAGACGAGACGACGAGGCTCCAGTTACAGCAGTGCAAGTAAACAAACAATAAATATAAGAAGAGTAAGAAAATAAATATACACTTTAGGACTCGGGGTAAAGGGATCAATAACAATTTAAAATTTAGAGTTTGATGATTTAAAGTCTCACACACAACCAGTCGAAAGGGGAGGAGCCCCGGCTGCTTCCAAATCGAGCACATTTCATTCCTAATGTTGTAAATCCAAGTCTATTATGTATTCATGATTTGAATCCTGGGTTGTGTGAAATCTCAGAAATGCACCCTAGACAAAGTGAATCTGTGAACTAAGGTGCAGGTCTGTTAGATTATGTTGTGGTGATCCTCTGGTTGACGGATGGGTGTTCATACTGGAGTGCAAAATTAAAACCAATGGAAGATGGACAAGAAAAGTTCAAAGCCATCAGGTGCTCAGTTTAGAAAAAAAGAGAAAAGAAGAGGAGAAGAAACGAGCAAAAGATACAGGTAAGCAGATGTGTGATTGGATAATGGCAGGTCATCCTGAAACAATCAGAATCAGAATACTTTATTAATACTTTACTAAGGAAATAATGTGGGTTACAGTTGCTCCAAGAAGAAATTGTAAAGATAGCAACACTAACAGATTAAACTCCAAACAATACATTATGTTACAGATTTTAATATTAATTAGTCATTGTCAGTTGTTGATTTGTCCTGTTCTCATTGTATGAAGAATTATGATGGCTGTTTGGTAGCACTTTCACACTTTGCAAATCATTTCACGTTTTTGATAGTTATGAATAAAGAATGTGTTTTAAAGACATGCTAGGCGGTTGCTATGGTGGTTGCTGTGGACTAGGGTGGACCGCGTCCGATTCCTGTTATTAGCTGTCCGCCGTAGGAAGGCTGCGTTCCGTTTAAAGTAGCGCCAGTCTGCCGTAACTCGAACTCAAACCCCGCTTTGTTCTGTAATTAAAGGGCTTTTACAGCCGTTCATGACATGCACGCACACACACATAAAGCACTTTGCCTCACCATGAGAATGCAACTTTACTAAAACCTTTAAAGTATCTGAGTTAGGATAGAAAAATGAAGCAACCAGAGATTTAATGATGAAGACTCTGGGTTCTGTAGTTCACGTTTTACAGTCCTGAATGACTCACTGCATATCCATATAATTTATTGAAGAGGAGTTTAGAATGCACTTTACATTTAGACAGTTGCTGTTTAATTTTTTACATTGTTACCATGTCATGAATAAGGTTCACCTGCCAGGGGTTTGATGGATCAGCTGGACAATACAGTCAGACTTCATTCATCATATGCAAGAATCCTAGTTGGATTTTTGTTTTCACTCATATTTTAGAACCAAATATTGAAAACAATTCTGACAGACTGGATACCTGGTCAGGGTGTACATTACCTTTCACTCAAGCATCCCAGGACAGAGCCCTGCCCCACCATGAGCCTGGGTGGATACGTGGTTATAATATAAAATGACTGATACTGAATATGAATATTTCATGAAAATCAAATTATAATATGAATTCCTAGGTGTTTGTTATATCCAGCAAGAGATTGATTACATATGTCTGAATTGCTAACCCTAACCCTAGCTCAACAGACCACAATGCCCTGGACTGTCACTATTATCACATGCTGTGAACATAAGTAGCTTTGATCACAGTTTATGTTGTAAAAGAGAAGGAATATTGAAAAAAAGATCAACATTGTGATATTATTTCTTCCAAACTGACCAGAAACATGCTTGTCAGACTCTCACAGCACAGGATCAGACTCACTGTGCATGACGGCTCAGGCCAATAATGTTTGTTAGATTGTCAGTTGTTTAGTGCTTCTGTACAGTTATGGTCACCATCTCTATTTCAGTATAATTAATATGCAGAAAACACTAAAAGTTGATTGTCTTCCAATATTCTAGCATAATTAAAAAACTTTGACTTTGTTAGTACATATTGTTCCAGTCCTAATGCCAGTATGATTCTTCATAACGCCTGCTTTGAAATACTGAACTTTAAAATTTACCTGATGAAAGATAATTTACAGTGGCAGTCTGTCAGGATAATTCTGACTATAAGATCACTGTATTAATCTGAATCCTTCTGCAATGTGCTGTGAATGAATGCTGATGCAACTCACTGTGGGAAAGCTGTTAATAAAATGAATCTGTGACACATGCAACACATTCACAGAGGAAGAGGACACAAAGGGAGGACACGCAGAGGCTGTGTTAAAGTCAGAAATCCAAATCTTTAGTCAAAAACAGGCAGCGGTTACAAGACAAGCAGTCCATTAAACAGTCTACAGAGTCAAACATGCAGAGAATTCAAACAGCAGTAAAAAAATAACTGGACACTGAAAAACTTAAAGCAATGTGTGATGCAATAAAAGGAAGCAGCAGAGTATCTTCACTGAATTATCATCAATTACAAAAGAGAAAAACGATGATTTCTACGGTTTGTTTTCTTAAATGCAGTTAGAGTGTGGCTGGTAAAGATGGAAACATACGGAATGTAAACTGTGTGAGTTTAGTGAACTTTGTTAGTAACAAATGAGGTAAAAAAAACAAAAAACAAAACAGACAAAACACAGAAAGAGGCTCTCAGTATTCATTAATAATTAGAAAGCATCTAAACATTCTGGTCGTGGATTTTTACAGTTTTAGTTCCGCTCGCTGTCATCATTATAATCATCATGATCAATGGCGAGGTCCTGAGGTGGGCGGGGCTGTCTCTGGTGATGAAACCATGAAGTTACAGCGTCTGGCACGTGTTGGTGAAACATCCCAGTACACTGGTTTAGTCAACAAATGTCAGTCTATCCATTCATTTTCTTCTGAATATTCAATTCATGTTCACAGTGGGAGGGTGGGGGGTATCATGGAATTTTGTAAATAAAGTCTGCAACACAGAAAGAGCTGTGATCAAGCTATTTATTACTGCGCGCAGGAGAGCCAACACACATCAAACATCACAGTTCACAGTCATGTCAGCTCTGCCACAGAAGTGGTGCTCCTACTCCTTTATGCATTCCAAGGAAGAGGGAGGAAGTTACAAACTGATCATACCACACTTCACGCGTCTCGCTATGAAACCTAACAGATCAATGGTTAAGCTGTTTTGTGCCCTTGGCCTTATCAGCACCTGTAAAGGGAGTTGTTTTCTCAAACTGCTGACGCTGAAGTAAGTTCATCTAGTTTTAGAAACTTTCACTGAACAGTCTATAACAGTGTCACAACTAAGCATATGCATAAGCACTTAAATACTTTAAATGAGAATAATAGAAAATTTCTATTACAGGAGCAAGAGCCTGTCCCAGTAGTCATAGGTAGAGCACACCTGGACAGGTACCAGTCTGTCAGAGGACTAACACAGAGACAGACATCAGAGTAACACATCTATTTAAAATTAATGTAAGCTTGCTACAGCTGTATGTATGAACATGTGTTTCTGTGCTCACAGTCCACCTCTCAGGAACCTGCAGTTCATTTTAAGTCTACTTTAAACAGACCTCACAAAAGGCTGATGTGGCTGATTCAGTAGTCTGATTTAAGTACGATACCTTTGGCCAGGGATTAATCTGGTACATCGCTTCACTGCAGTCTTACATATTATCCCCACACCTGAATAAAAAATATTGATATTTACAAATAACAGATTCAGCTGATGCAGCTTGACTCAATCTGATTCCAGATGTTCAGCACACACAGAGACACAGAGGGACTGTTTAAAGTTTAGTGTTAACCTGAGTCACTGATCATTTACAGTATTACAGAGTCTGGCAGTCTTTGCATGATGTCCACGTCACTGTAAGTTTCTAGCCGACTCTCAGGTGTGACAGGTGTGCCAGCAGGAAAGAGTCATAATAACCTGCATCCTGAGGTTTGTCATGCAGGATTAAAGGAGCCAGGCTTTGTTCACACAGCTAGGATTGTATTTTACACTGACCCTGGGTCAGTATAAGTATCATACAGTTTAAACGAAGCACTGAAACTTGCACATATTTATAACAGATGCATTGAAGCTAATCGGGATATTTACTGTTAATCTGTGGCTGCGATTAATCACTTTACTGGAAACTTTATTAACTAGTAACTTCATCAGTCATGACAGAAGCTAATATTTCTGTCCCAACATCGTTTAAATAAATTATTTCAATTTCAAAATAAAAAAAAATATCCCTGAAGCTAAACATACAAGCAGTTTAATATATAGTTTTAACAATGCTTCTAAGAAAGGAAATAAACAAAGGAAAATGGATTTGTAGGTTGAGAAGCAGAGTTGAGTATCAAATCTTCTGAGCTAATCCCAAACAGCTCCACACTGACCCTACGATCCAGCTGCTGGAGTCACTGCAGAACCTAATGCTTCACCATGTTCTGGTTCCAGTGCATCATCTTGTGGATCACAAACAGGGCTAAAAGTGCTGGATAGTGACTGACTATGTAGAGAGCTGTCTGCCGGATCATCCTGCAAACCTTGACTGCAAATCTGTAGCAGACTGCCTACAGTTTGCCTATGACATTCCCCTGCTATACTTGGCCTTCAATTTGGAGATGGTACTGTAATTAATAATGCTGCTGCTTGGCTTTGCAGAGCCCCAGCTTGAAGGTGCTGTATGGCAGTAGTGTTCACATCACCATGCCAAGGAACTCAGTGTAGAAATAAATCTCCCTGTTAAGCAAGATTTTAAATGTTATCATTCAGATGAAAACTACCTAACACACTCTCATTTGTAATGGACTGGTTCTTATATAGCACTTTTCTACTCTATCTGAGCACTTCCACTTTATACAACTACTTCATTCACCCAATCACACAAGCACTTTTCTTTAAGCTGTTAAGTGCTTACTATCTAACATTCACACTTGGAAATAAAGTCCATTGGAGAGCAACATGGGGTTGGTATCTTGCCCAAGGATATTTGGCAAGCAGACTGTAGCAGACTGGGATTGAACCACCAACCTTGCAGTTAGTAGCTGAGCTGCAACCACCCCATTTTGTCTGCTTTTGTTGTTGTTGTTGTTTTGCTGCTTCACATCTGGTTTGTTGTGCCAAACAACAAACCAGTTATTGTTTGGCACAAACAAACGACAACTTTTATATGTTTTTTTTGTAAAAACATATAAAACAAAATAACATTTTAACATCCAGTTTAATGCACATTCAGAACACCACATTGGCAAAAGCAACACATGAAGCCCACAAACTCTCCAAGTAAGATAATTCACACAGAGTCTCTGATTGGTAGATCAGGTACTTTCCTCAACTTGAACTGCTTGTTGGAAGGTTTCAAAAGTAGTGCAATAAAACCCATAAGTCATTAAACAAATGAATAAACCTTGACTCTCAGCAGCACTAACAGGGATTGTGAAAGTGTATAAAATAATCACAATTTATAATCTGTAGTCACATGACTTCTCATAACTGCTGAGTTGAAATCGAAAGAAATAAAGAATAAATAAAAGTCGATTCATTTGTTTACCTGAGGGTTCCTACACTAACTGTGACTACTATTGGGAAGGATATCCTTGCTTTCTGTACCTTCTCTTCTTTTTTGAAGTCTCTAATGTCTCAACATGTTTGTCTGTTTTTTTTAGTTAGTTCTTTATTTATATTCTGTACTGAAATTGCTAAATAAAATATTTTTTAAAAATAGATGCACGAAACTTGGTTAAATGATCCGACTTGTTAACTGCAGGGCTGCAGCTTCTGCACCATCTACGGCAGCACCAGCAACAAGAGAGAGGAAGAGACGGAGGAGGGTGAAACTAAGGGGTGGAGAGATGTATTTAGGAAGTGACAGATTCAAGGATCTCACTAAAAGCCGTGTAGCTTTGAATCATGATATGATGCACTGCAGTGCAAGAACGAACCTAACAACAACCAACCTGAACTTTTGCGATTTTTTTTTCTATTATTTTTAACAGAGCGACCATGGGTCAGACTTTCGACAAACGTTACCCAGTGCCAGATGTTGCTCCGGTGTTCGTCACCGCGACAGATGTCTCTTGGCTGTATGCAGACAGAGCAACGATGGCCCCGGCTCACAGGTAACACTCTGCGTGGTTCACTGACTGATGCGTGTGCGATCTGCTAGTCTGATTTCACTGCTAACGATTCTTATGTTTGGACTTTTTGTTATTGTTGCAAACGCGATGTGATTATTCAGTGTCACAGTCTGACATCACAGTGATACTGAAACACGAAGCCGCTGATCAAAAAGTTTATGTTAAGAAGAAACGCGAAATGTGTGCAAGTATCCGAAATTTGCGCAACACTGCCGCGAACACACTATTTTATCTTCGGGTGGACTTTTTCGAAGTGAAACCGGAAGTGTTCATTCTCATCTGTTTGTTGTTGTTTCGCAGTGTGACGCCACCAAGCGTGCCAACAACACAGGAGAAGTGTTACGACCCTCATGACAAAACACTTAGATTTGTCGATGGAGAGGATGATTTGGACTGTAAGTATCACGTGGGCACTTTTCAAAGTGGCGTCGAACAGATTCAACTCTTATATTAAAATAATGATAGTAATAAAATAAAATAATTGTACCTGTATTCACACGAACCAAGGTCAAACAAAACACATCGGCATTTATTTCTGTGACATTGATTTTTTTTTTTTTTTTTTTTTTGCTTGTGTGTGATTGTTCTCAGTCTTGTGTGAAGGCTTCAAATCTCTCAGAGCTCAGATGTCCTGTGGTCACGCTGTGACCCCGACCTCTCTCACCAACTGGTGTCGGAGGTTGTTGGACCAGGTAGGCCACTGAAGGTTGTCTTTGTTAAAATAAACAAGCAGACATATATAAATAAATAACAAGGGTTGGCAGGGTTGCATTGATTTTTAACATGACAATGTTACATGAACGTGAATAAATAAATAAATTTGAAAACAGCGGCAATTATATCATCGTTATTTTTTGTAATGAATCGGATTGTGACTTTTACTGTCATGTAAAGAGAAAGAGAGAAAGAAGCTACGCTGACCTAAATCAACACACAGAGCAAATTGTAATTAACTGTAAATTAATTAAATTATCTCAGCAGAATCCTGCTGCGTGATCATGGAAATAAATAAAAAGGACAGAATTTTTCAGCTCCTGTCTTCTCTGTTTTAAGTTTTTGAATTTAAATCCTTTAAAGTTAAATTGCCTCTGCAATTAAAACTGTACTACATCACACATTTCTTTTTCAACATGGTTGATTGTGCATGCTGGCTGACTGATCTGCCCTCTGCGAGGCTTCAGTGAAGCTTTGAATTACAGCTTTTCTGTTAGAGCTGTGATAATCATGTGTGTGTTTCATCAAATAATTACCACATATAGCAACACAGTTCTGATGTTTTATGAAATATTTGACTATTTATGATTTTTAATCTAACTTACAGGGGAAAACAATTGTTTGGTGTTTTGTTTCCAACATGTGAGTCTAATCATTCTCTCACCTTTCCTTATTTAATAAAGGGTGAAAGCAGGTTTGTGTGTGGTGGGTCTGGTTGTGGTGCTGAGTGGACTTTTGCAGAGGTTTGTAAAATGGCTCTTCTGGACCCTCAAGAAAAGACGTACTTTCAAAAAACCATGGAATTCAACGCTGCCAGGCAGACAATTACTACTAAGTTGGTAAGAGTTTCATTTTAATATTATGTTTACTGTAAATGTAGAATTGTAATTAGACATTTCATCAGGTATTAAATGTCCCACATCTGTCTCGATGCAGTGTCCTGGATGTGGATCTTCTGTGACGAGAGAGAATGGATCAGATTTGAATGTCCTCTGTAAAAAGTGCACAGCAGTAAAAGGACGGCCGTTTGAATTCTGCTGGCAGTGTTTGAAGGAATGGAAGGGTGCACGGCCTCGAAAAGACCGCTGTGAAAACGATGGCTGCTGCAACCCGTCACTAGACACATTAGAAAAATGCCCAGATATGACATTAAATTCATATCATGGTGTCCGTGTGTGTCCCTCGGTCCGTGCCTGTCCCACTTGTGGGTTACTGTTGGAGCACAGCAAGAGACTTTGTAAACTGGTTGTTTGCCCTCGATGCAATTTGAGGTTTTGCTTTGTGTGTCTGAAGAAGCCTGTTGAATGTACAAAAGCCGGGTGCATTCTTGCCCCCAGACAGACCTCTATACCTGTTTGGCACAAGAAATAATGGGAAAGAAACTTAAAGACTGTGTGTAAGCACATGCTGTCCTCTGGTTAGTTACATATATAACCTGTGTCATCTCCTTAACACACATTTTTGTTTGCATTCGTAAGTACTTCCTAAGTACGTGAGGACTGCTCTTATTTCCTCTAAACTGTTCCGAGCAAACTTCCCTTTTAATAAAACCTTGCTATGTTTAATAAAAGTTAATAAAGAAATGTAAATAAAAATGCATCTCTGGGAAGAAAACACTGCAAAACCATATTAAATCCTGTGTATTTTTCTTTCTTTCTGCCATTTTATTCCTTAGGTCCTGTAAGTGTAACACTGTCATGTAAAATGTGATCTTTTATGGTACATTATTTCTTTTAATGGTACAAATGAAATGAAAATACAGTAACTGAGTTAAAATGCTGATATTTTCATTATTGTTAGGTTACTCATACAGTGTCAGCAGGAGAAGGCGTCGTCACTTTGTGCTGTTTGAGTAGGGGAAACCTGTTTTTATTCTGTTTTTTATTTGTACCCCAAAAATCTGATAATAGACAACATAAACATTTTAACTCTTAATCTGAGTAAAGTTTAGCTGTTTGAAGGTTAACTTAAATTTCTAGTTTTAGTGTAATTCCAGGGGATCAGTATATGTTTTACTCTATTGAAATTATTTAAAAACATTTCACAGAAGAACTTCTATTTCCTCAAATCCAAGTTCTGATATGTGATATTCCAAGCTGCATCCAGAGCAAAGGAACAGAAAGGTGTCTTGCCCTCTTCCCCGACATAAAACTTTATCAGGCAAGGCAAAACATCAATCCTCCATGCTTTCAGTCACACTGCTCTACTCATTTAGTGTTTGTCGATGTCTGCTTCAACCTCTCCCTAAAATCAGTTGTGTTCCTCTTTGCACCAGGTTTTGCTGATCTTGATCTTTGGAAAATAGCCACTTAAATTTCTAGTTTCAGTGTGATTCAAGGGTATTTTTTGCTCTGTTTAAATTATTTTGAAACATTGTTAACTTCTTCACATGTAAATCGCAGCATTAATTGCACCAAGGTAAACATTTTAAAGAAGAACTTCTATTTCCCCAAATCCAGCTTATGATATATGCACACCTCAGAAAAGCAGGTCTGAGACTGTGAGATGAGGGTGAGCTCTCAGCCACTGCCTTCAGCAACCGATCGTGGTGCACAGGTAGTGTGCGGGCAGCTGCTGAGATAGTGCCTGCATTGCTATGGTTTCCGGCGGAATAAAAGATATAGAAAATACACATTAAGTGTTAAACATGGAACCCAAGACGATGTGTAAACCAAAAAGTTCATCTAAAAGTAAAACATGTAAACAATGCTCATCATAATGCCTCATAGCTGAGTATAGAAGTAAATCTTGTTGTACAACATGATTTCAAATACCGTCATTAAGGTGAACACTGGAAACCACACAACAACTAAAAACTGCTCGCATCAGTGTTTGTTATGTAACCAGAACAATGTTTCGTCTGGTTTATTTGTTTCTTTATATCCTGGTTGTTGTGCCAAATGGTTGCTGTGAGTGGATTCAAAAGTCCTGTTGTACAAACATTCAGATTAAATAATTTTAAGATCCGGTTTGATGCACATCCAGAACATTGCAGTGGCACAATATCACAATAATCCCCCAAACTCTTCAAATAAAATAATAAATCCAGGTCGTAACACTAAAAACACAGCACCACTGGTCCGATCAACTTTGACTACACCGTGCAAGTTTACAAAAGATAAATGGATAAACCCCATTAATCATTACATAAATAAATAAACCTGGACTCTCAGCAGCACTAACACTTTTATTACATAAAGTAAAATCATATAAGTGCTGATCTGCAGTCGGATGACTTCTTGTAACTGCTGGAGAGAAACTGAAAGTAGCAAAAATAAAATAAACAAAACAATCTTGGTAACGTTCCCTGGTGCGTGCAGATGTCAGTATCTGTGTTTACTGCTCAGAACTGAGAAGGATAACAGGTGGGATCCAAATGAACAGAGTTCGGATAATTCTGGGAGAACTGAACCTTTAAATTTGTCTAAAGATAATGTTTTTTCACTTTGAAAGCAATAAAAGTTTGATTTCTACAGTTTGTTGATTGCAGGGCAAGATCTTCTAAATTCATTTTTCCTTCTCAATGTTTGTGCAGGTAATGAACGGCCAAACACACGGCTTTACTGTGATTTGAGTCATGAACCGATTACACAGTTTGATCAGTTAAAGAATTTGCAGTATTTTTAAGATCCTTCCACTCATTTTCACTTCACTTCATGCACTGTGAGGTCTCAAAAGCTTCAATTTTCAAAACAAGCTTTTTCATATCTCAGCTATTTTCAGGTAGTTGAGCTGAGCATGAAGAAGCTGGACTGAGAATCAGCACCTCCGAGTGTGAGACCACGGTTCTCAGCTGGGAATGGGTGGAGTGCACATCAGCACCACTGGTTTGGATTGAGCTGCTGCCCCGAGTGGAAGATTTCAAGTTCATTAATGATGGGGGAGTGGAACGAGAGATTGACAGGCACTTTGGTGCTTTTCTGGTTTCTTTATTTATTTTGCAATTATAAACATAGGAAAATCCAACCATTTTGTAGGCCTGGAATGAAGGCTATCATGGCATGGCAGGGGGTTTTAGAGTGCCAGAAGAGTCTTGTGTTTTAAGCAGTTTTGCTATCATTTTTTCTTCAGACATTTAGAACAAGTAAAATGACTTATTGTTACATGGTATTGTCCGAAAGCTAGGGAGCATTACTGATAGGGTCGTCTAGGGCACAACAACATTGCTGAAACAATCAGAGACTATTCTGCTACAATGGCAAAAGCAAGACGCACCAGAGCTCTGTGTGTGATCTCGTGCAGGAGAGAGAGGATGAGACGAGCGCTGTTCCTGCTGCTTGAACCCCAGTCACTCTCATTTAGCTCCCCCGGTGCACTGCTCTTTAATGTGGCATATGAATATGCATAGGTTCATTAACATCTGACATCTTACACAAGCATACATGTGAACAAAGAGTACCTGTCTCTGTGTATGTGTAGGTACGCGTGTGTTTGTGTGTGTGTCAAAATATGACTCTGCGAATGACTCCCCAAAGCCGGTGCTAGGAACCCAGCAGACCAACTAAACAAAAGGCTCATATACTTAAACAGATACAGAGTAGGTGTCCTCCCATAGTATGAATCAGAAAGAAAAGGTACGACCTCTCTCATGACCTAAGAATGTGTGTCCATGCCAGAATGCAGTGCTTGCAGACTACTAAGGATCAGATCTTCTATCAACATACAATTGATTATATACCTCTAAGCATATATGAGTATGTGTTTCTAAGCCTAAATGACAATCCAACAATATAAACCTAAATTACATGCCCAGCATATCTTACAATTCGAGTTATCTATGTGCAACCAATGTTGCATCTTCTTTTGCTGACTATTAAAGACTAGTATTTGTGTAAATATAAAACACAACATTTATCGCCGAATTTGATGCATACATGTGAACAAGTTAGCAACACCTCATTTGATGTAAACCTTTGGTAAACCTATTTTCTTCCTGCCTGCTTATTGATTAGAGCTCATATAGATAAATGATCATATAAAATGTGATCCTTCATAATACAAAAAATGCGGTCCAAATGTGCCAATGTTGATTTAGAAGTATTTACAGGAAGAGAAAATCTAGTACAAATTTTTCTCAAAATTGAAGTTGAAAACTGGAAGCCTTTATATTTAATTTTCTCTATGACTGTCTGACTCCTCTGAGACAGTCTTCTCTTTTATCAAAGTTAAAAAATGCAAACCAGGAGAAAGCGAGATTTCTATTTCTTTGTTTGTATATTTACATTTTAGTCGTTTAACATATTCTGAAATTACCTTAATTGTTTTGTTTGGAACAAAACATGCTGCAGAAAATAAACACATCAATTTAAAAACTTAATCCAGAATCATTTGTCCATCAACAAGTTTTATTATAACTGAAACACATAAACAATGATCATCATGATGCCTTTCAGCTCAGCTTAGAAAGAATTTATTAAACATGATTTCAAAAGCTGTCACTGACTGAAAAAGTGGAAACTACCAAACATTCAGGCATCAGTGATCAGAACATTAACATTTGCTGATATGCTTTATTTATCAACATTAGAAAAGGATAATGTGTAAAATGGGAACCTGAAAATACACTTGTTATTTTCAGCATTTGCTTTGTGGATGTTGTTCTAAGTACCATTAGATTTATTTTGATTTCTTTCATATAATGTAATAATCTAAGGTTACACACACACACACACACACACACACACACACACACACACACACACACACACACACACACACACACACACACACACACACACACACCTCTGACTGTGAGCACAGAAGGTTTAAATAGTTTTTAAATAGTGTCGAGCATAGATATGACACAAACCATAAAATGTAAAGAAAGTGCAAAGGAGAACGAAAACCATAGATGTCACACCAATGAGAATCATGCATTTTGTTACTTATGTGTATTTATAGTTCAGTGTTTCCTCTAACTTTGATGTAGTCAGATGAATTTATTGTTGACTCCTTCAGCCTCCATCAACTTTCCTCGTCATCTGCACAGCTGAGCCGGCTTTGATTCCACAATCGGCCAGTGATGCAGAGTCGTCATCTAGTGGCTTGCCATTAAAGTGCAGTTTGATATTTTCCAAAGTGTAATCTAGAAAAACTTAACACAGATAGGGAGGGTTTTACTTTGCAGTTGCAGCTTTAGACTAAACATAAATAATCATATTATCTTCCCTGCATTAGAGTTTGGTTGAAAATAAAGGTGACTGGTAGCAGTTAGTAGCTAAGCAATTTTATCAGTATTATACAAGTCTAAGTGACCGTACGTGTAACATAAAAAAACAAAACAAAAAAAAAACTAAGGTACATACAAAACAAAGGTTTTGAATATAGAATCACTTAGTAGTGATAAATACATTTTTTAATGTATTTGTTTTCAGTTTTTAAGTAACCTACCAAGGATGAAGAGCTTTTTCAGCACCTCCCCTTTAAAACAGCCCACAATCATTGCTTCCAGCTGTATCTTGTGCAGCCAAATCGAATGCCTCTGACCATCAGGACAGATAATGATGATTTCAATCATTCCTAGGAGACGAAGCCTTAATCCTTCCAGGTTCTCCATCTTAAGGTTATGAGAGGTGACAGTTAGTACCTTTGTTAAACAGCGCTTAACACATTTCTTAGATTACATATCATAACAACAGAAAAATAACAATTTTTTTTTTTTTAGAAACATGTCACCGGTTTTCTAAGTGCAACCATTTTGAAATGCAATGAGGAACTTCAGAGTCAGTTCATGTTTTTATACCCAAATATAAAGTTACGATAAAAATGTAAGATAAAAATTTACACAAAATTAATCATTTATTCCACGTGGTATTAAATTGGTGTTGAGAGTGAAAGGAGACGTGAAAAGTGAAGAAAGCTCAAATTAATGAAAGACTCCTTCACCCGCCATGAACCTTCCTCACCGTCTGCACAGCTGAACTGGGATTGATTCCACATTTGGACAGTGGTGCAGAGTCGTGGTCATTTGACTTTCCTTGATCATTCTTTGTGTATCCTAAACACACATAACACGGGTCAGAGCGGATTTTACTTTGCAGTCTTTAGTGTAAATATAGCTACAATGACATTATAAAAAACTATATTATCTTCCACGCTTTAGAATGAACCGTAGCAGCAGTTAGCAGTTATATTGATATTATACAGGTCCAAGTAATTGTATGTGTAAATTTCATGCGCTAGAGAAAAATGTAAACAAAAATATTTAAAAATATTTGTGCTTCATTACATTTTATACATGTTTTTTTTTTACCTGAAAAAATGCAAAACATGTTCTAAAACATTGAATGTAAGCTCACTGAGTACCGATAATTTCATATTTTTTTAACTTAATTAATTAATTAATTAATTAATTAATATTTTTACCTTCGTTTGCGCAGGTTTTCAGCACCCTCTTGAGGTCGCTCACGGTCACGTCTGGCAGCTGGTTCATGTGCCGTTTCACCCCCCTCCTCGGACTCACAGGCAATACAGCGGCGGCAGACATCATTTTGTTAGGAGGTGAGGCTGCGATCCTTTCAGGTTATCAGTCTGAAGGCAACAAGTTGTGCGAGGTGTGTTACCAATTTTTATAACTTCGCCTGAGGGGCGTGGTTGTCCATTCGTTGTTTCGTTTCAACCGGGAAATAACATTGTAAACATATAAATATGGTGTTGATCTGATATTTATTAGTCATTTTGTATAACCATATGAAAAAATAAAACATTTTAACATCCAGTTTGATGCATATTCACACCACAACACAATGACAAAAACAACACATGAAGCCCAGGCACAAACTCAGATAATCCAACCCAGAGTCTCTGATCTGTAGATCGGGTACTTTCCTCAACTTTGGCTACATGATGCAAGGTCCCAAAAGTAGTGCAATCAAACCAAATAGATTTATTTATAAAATAAATAAATAAACCTCAAATCCCAGTAGCACTAACACGGATTATGTGAAATAAAAGTGTATAAAATAATCAAGAATTCTAATCTGTAGTCACGTGACTTCTCATAACTGCTGGGTTGAAATCGAAAGAAAAAAAATCAAAACAAAAATCTTAGGTGCATTCCCTGGTGTGTGCAGAGGGTAGGTTTAGTGTTTAATGTTTCTTCAAACAGCTGAAAGGATAACTGGTGAAATCCAAATGAAACGATTGGAATCAATCCCAGGAAAACTGAGAGGACAGGGGAAGGAGGGGGGGAAAGGGAAGGACTGGGAATCAACACGTTCTCACTCCCAAAGCGTAATTTTCAAGAGTTCAATAAAGTGTGTCATCTATTTACTGTCTTTAAATTCACTTTCATATAATCGTTCACAAAGGTTTTACCACATCACACCTTTTAATGCTGGCTGGAGGATTTAATAATCTTAATGAAAGTCTCAAAAAGTTTTATATCCCAGACTTCAGGTAATTGTTTTTACTTTTTGCCTTGCATTTACCAGTTTGGTAAGGACTTTTTCTTCGCTCTTCTCAGAGGTGCGAGCCTGAAACACACATAGGCGCGCACGCGCGAATAGAGAGAGGGAGGAGCATCGCTGCTTACATTCAGCGCAGACAAAAGCAACTCTCAGTCCATCGCAGGATATTCTTCCGTGACCAGAGACAGAACGCCGTGACAGTAAAATCCAAGCCAGATGTTCAACCGGACCACAGGTGTGCCTTCACCTTACCCAGATTTAGGTGTTGCTCCGTTCATCAGCGTGCCACATGTCTATCGCCTGTATCCAGAGTTTCCCGCGTACAGAGCGACGATGGCCCCATACCCGGCTCCGCAGCACAGGTAACACTGCGTGCACCTGTTGCTCTGATTCCACGGGCTTTTTTTGTTATTGTTGTAAACTGCGCGATGTGATCGTTCAGTGTCACAGTCTGGCGTCACAGCAGAGGCGGAGCCAGACACTTTATACACCCATGGCTTAGCCCTAAAGGGTAGTATGCATGTGGGATGGGGGGGGCGGTAGAAATGACTGAAAAACATGCTGTGAAGTTGAAGATTTATTAGGCTGTGTTTTGAGTTTTGTTCGAAATAGAATAACTTCATATAAGAAAAAGAATGTCATACATGCATGACATATGTGTACTTATATATCTACTTTTTCTGCCTTTTCACCATATATCTACTTTTTTAATTAGGCAGCAAGGGAGAACAAAATCAGGGCTATATCAAGGCACGAGGACTAAACCCCAATTCAACCAGACCCAGAACTGATCTGGAATTAGAACAGGACTACAACAGTTCAAAATCAGGACTACTTAGGACTTAACCAAAACAGAACCATCAAAACTAGATGATAGTCGCACTGAAAATCATTGTAGACCTGCATTACAGTTATTTTGTTTAATTCTACTAAAGTCCACTATTTAGATTCAGAAAAGTTTATTTAACTATTTAGCCTTGTTGTGCAAACAAGCCTGCATAACTTATCATAAACCAGATTTTTACATACTCTCCAGATAAAAACACCAAACACTTTTTAAATTGTAAAAAATCAAATCAGACTAAATGTTTATTTTTTAGATTAATAAATATAAAAAACGTATTTGTTAACTTTAAGAGTAAAGAGAGAAACTATCTGTATTTCTTAATTGCAAATGGCACCAAATTGTATTCAAAATTGAGCTACAGTTATGGAGGTCCACAATTCTTTTCCTGGTGTTTTGGTTGACTTGATTTTCCCATGTCAAAGAAACAGGCTCTGTGTTTTGCCTTATATGCATCCACAGGTGTGCCACCAATTTACTCACATGGACTCTACTAACCAATCAGAAGCTTCTTAAGCTCAGAATGGAATAGTCTGGAGTTTTCTTATTAATTAACAATAAACTTAGTGTATATGTACTCCTAAATTTGATGACAGTGATACAAAAATAGACAGCTCTCTCTTTTTATTCTGACATTTAACTAATTTAAAGGTATTTAAATATTTATTTATCTAAAACAAAGAAGTTTACTCTAAATTGATGTTTAACAATAAAAACACTTCCCTAAAGTGTATGTAAATATCTGGTTTCAACTGTGAATATACTGCTGTGTATTGAAATTTCTCTTGTTTTGCATAGAAATGTATTAAACAACATACAGCATAATATATAAAATATCAATTACCTGTCCCACCGGGGCCTCCTCCCGGTGGGACATGCCCGGAACACCTCACCCAGGAGGCGTCCAGGAGGCATCCTTGTCAGATGCCCGAACCACCTCAGCTGGCTCCTTTCAATGTGGAGGAGCAACGGCTCTACTCTGAGCCCTTCCCGGATCGCTGAACTTCTCACTCAGTGCTGAGGCCAGCCACCCTTCGGAGGAAGCTCATTTCCGCCGCTTGTATCCGGACGTAGATCGACTGGTAAATTGAGAGCTTCACTTTTACACTCAGCTCCCTCTTCACAATGGCGGACCGGTGCAGCGTCCGCATCACTGCAGCCGCAGCACCAATCCGTCTGTTGATCTCCGGCTCCCTTCTCCCATCACTCGCGAACAAGACCCCGAGATACTTGAACTCCTCCACCTGGGGCAGAACCTCATCCCCTACCCGGAGTCAGCACTCTACCCTTTTCCGGCTGAGAACCATGGCCTCAGATTTGGAGGTGCTGATCCTCATTCCCGCTGCTTCACACTCGGCTGCGAACCATTCCAGTGCGAGCTGGAGGCCTTCACCTGATGAAGCCAACAACCACATCATCCGCGAAAAGCAGAGATGAGATTCTGAGGCCACCAAAGTGAAAGCCCTCTGCCACTTAGCTGCACCTAGAAATCCTGTCCATAAAAATTATGAACAGAATCGATGACAAGGGGCAGCCCTGGCGGAGCCCATCACCCACCAGGAACGAGTCCGACTTATTGCCGGCAATGCGAACCAAGCTCTTGCAACGGTTGTATAGGGATCGAATGGCCCATAGCAATGGGCCAGACACCCCATACTCCCGCAGCACCTCCCATTGGACACCCCGAGGGACACGGTCGAATGCCTTCTCCAAGTCCACAAAACACATGTAGCTTTTGCCCCCTGGTAGGGTCTCCCATGGCAAATTGGTCCTGGGTGAGGGACCTGACAAAGAGCGATTTAGAAGACCCTCATGAAGAAAACATCGAGGGAACAGTTTACCCTGACCGGGATAGGGTTACCGGGGCCCCGCCCTGGAGCCAGGCCCAGGGAGGGCGAGCGTCTGGTGGCCGGGCCTTAGTCCATGGGGCCTGGCCGGGCACAGCCCAAAAAGGAGACATGGGCCCATCCTCCCGCTGGCCCACCACCCGCAGGAGGCGCCATAGGTGCATTGTGTGCCGGGCATCGGTCAGGAGCGGAGGCCCTGGTGGACTGATCCCCGGCTGCCAAGACTGGCAATTGGGAAACACAAAGCCGCTGATCACAAACGTCATGTTAAAAAGAAGTATCTGCCTCTAGGAAAAGTATTCTTCTTTGAAGTCCAACTGGAAGTGTTCATTCTGATCTGTTTGTTGTTGTTTCTCAGTGTGGCGCCTTCAAGCGCGCCAACAAAACAGGAGAAGTGTTACAACCCTCACGACCCCACACTTACATTTGTAGATGGAGAGGATGATTTGGACTGTAAGTATCATGTGGGCACTTTTCAAAGTGACATCAAACCAATTCAAATATATAAATAATGAAAAGAATTTTAAAAAATAGTTTTACGTGTTTTCACACTAACCAGAGTAAAAAAGAATGCATGCGCATTTATTCGTGTGTGACATTGATTTTTTACTTCTGTGTGATTGTTCTCAGTTTTGTGTGAAGGCTTCATATCTCGCAGAGCTAAGATGTCCTGTGGTCACGCTGTGACCCCAACCTCTCTCACCAACTGGTGTCGGAGGTTGTTGGACCAGGTAGGCCACGAAAGGTTGGCTTTGTTAAAATACACAAGCAAACAAATAAAAACAGCATCCGGCAGGGTTGCGTTGATTCTTAACAGGACTATGTTACATCTACGTGAATAAATAAAGAATAATGAAAACAGTGGCCAATATATCATTGTTTTTTATTGGTGTGACTGTAAGGCTTACTGCCATGTAGCGGAGACAGAAAGAAGCTACACTGACTTAAATCAACACACAGAGCGTTGAACTGCTGTAAATTCATGAACTTCTCTCAGCAGAAACCTGCTGTGCTCTCAAGGAAATAAATAAAACAGTCAGAAATGTTCAGCTTCCGCCTTCTTTATTGTAACTTTTAGCATTTAAATGATTTAAGTTATCATGAAATAAAGAGTGCCTGAAACCTGTAATACATCAGTGAGGCTTCAGTGTAGCTTTGAATTCCACCTGTTCTGTTACAGCTGTGATAATTTCAGTGTTTCTCTAACGTAAAGAGCATAAATGACTTTCAGACAACATATAGCAACAAAACTCTGTGTTTCATCAAATATTTGTACATATAGCAAGACAGTTCTGATGTCTGATGAAATATTTCTTTGTTTGTAGTTTTAATAATGTAACTTCCTGAAAAAACTCATCAACTTGTTTGGTGTTTTGTTTCCAACATGTGAGTCTAATCATTCTCTCACCTCTCCATATTTTAATAAAGGGTAGAAGCAGGTTTGTGTGTGGTGGGTCTGGTTGTAGTGCTGAGTGGACTTTTGCAGAGGTTTGTAAAATGGCTCTGCTGGACCCTCAAGAAATGGAGTACTTTCAAAAAACCATGGACTTTAATGCTGCCAGGCAGACACTTACTACTAAGTTGGTAAGTGTTTCATCAACATGTTATTATATACTGTGAATTTAGACTTGATAGACATTTTGCTATTTATAAAATGTTGCCCTACCTCTGTCTCCATGCAGTGTCCTGGATGTGGATTCGCTGTGACGAGAGAGAATGGGTCAGATTTGAATGTCCTCTGTAAAGTGTGCACAGCAGTAAAAGGACGGCTGTTTGAATTCTGCTGGCAGTGTTTGAGGGAGTGGAAGGGTGCACGGCCTCGGAAAGACCGCTGTGGAAATCGTGGCTGCTGCAACCCATCATTAGAAACATTAAAGAAATGCCCAGATATCAAATTCCGTGGGTATGACGATGAGTATGAGTCCGAGTATGAGGATGAGGATGAGTTTGATTCTGGAGTCCTTGTTTGTCCCTCGGTCCGTGCCTGTCCTACCTGTGGTTTGCTGTTGGAGCACAGCACGATGGCTTGCCCATCAGTTGATTGCCCTCGATGTAATGTGACATTTTGTTTTGTGTGTCTGAAAAACTCTGGCGAATGTTTGAGCAGTTGCATTGCTGCCCCCAGACAGACCTCTATACCTGTGTGGAAGAAATAATGGGAAAGAAACACTGCTGTTAACTTTCACTTTCTTTTCACCATGCTGTGTTTTAAATTCTCTGCTTTGAATAACATCACATAATAGATAAACGTTGTTGTGTTTTTATTACTGAGAAATTTACTACCAGACCTGATCTTTACAGCTGTGTCATGTCTGAAGGCTAAAGATAAATGTTGTTCATTTTTAAACTTAGAATAAGATTAAACATTCTGTGTGCACATGCTGTCCTCTGGTTAGTTACATATGTAACACAGGTTGTCTCCTTATCACACATTTTGTTTGTATTCCTAGCTACACAATGATAAATTGTTTAGAGCAAATGTTTCTTTTAGTAAAATTTAGTTATGTTTAATCAATGTCAGTGTAAATAAAAACGTATCTCTGGGGAAGAAAGGCCAGCAAAACCATATTCAGTAAAATCTTGTGGATTTTTATTTATTCCTTAGATCCTGTAAGTGAACACTGTCATGTAAAATGTGATCCTTCATTATACATTATATGAAAATGGTAAAAATGAAAATTTGACTTAACAGTTAACTGAGTTAAGATGCAGATGTTTTCCTTATTGTTAGGTTACTTATACAGTATCAGTAGGAGAAAGCATCATTGCTTTGTACTAAGCAGTTGGTAAAAGCAGGAAAATCAGTTTTCATTCTTTATTCTTCATTTGTATAAAAAATTGCTAATAAACAATTTAAAAATATTAAACTACTAATCTGATTAAAGTTTTACTGTTTGAAGGTTAACTTAAATTTTTAGTTTCAGTGTGACTCCAGGGGATCAGTATATTTTCTACTCTGTTTAAATTATTTAAAATATTGCACTGAGGTAAACATTTTAAAGAACTTCTATTTCCCAAGGAGCCGCTTCCAGAGCAAAAGGGCAGAAAGGTGTTTTCTCTTTCCCAAGATGAAAAAAAGTTTACCAGGTTAGCCAAAAGATCTATTCTCCTTTCTCCCAGAGTCCCACTGCTCTGCTCATTCCTTGTTTGACCACACCTGCTTTGACCTCTTCCTGACATAGGTGGTGTTCTTCTTTGCCCCAGGGCTCTAGCCCTTTCACCAGGTTGCTGATGAAGGTCGCTGATAAGCTTATCAGTTAACCAAACTTACATGCTTGTATTCCCAGCATGAATGTCCTCCTTTTACCCTTAATGCTGGTTAAGTAATACATTATGAAGAAAATTGAATGCATTGCTTAGGTTAACAGCAGAAGAAAAGGTATTACAGAAAATGCAAAATAAGATTTAAATATGGAACCCAACATGATTTGTAAACAAAAAAGTACAACTAAAGCTGAAGCATGTAAATGATGCTCATCAAATGCCTTGTAACGGAATGTAGAAGTAAATCTGGTTTTACAACATGATTTCAAACACGGTCATTGAGCTGAACACTGGAAACTACCTGTTAACTAGAACTGTCTGTATAGTGTTGGGTATGTAACGAGAACAATTTTTGGTTTTTTGCTTCTTTGCATTCTTGTTGTTGTGCCAAATGAAGGCTGTGAGTGGATTCATAAGTCCTGTTGTACAAACATTCATATTAAATGCTTTTAACACCCAGTTTGATGCACATTTAGAACACTGCAATGGCAAAAGTAACACAACAATCCCCCAAACTCCGGGTCATAATGCTAGAAACACAGCATCACTGGTCAGATCAACTTTGACTACATGGTGCAAGTCTATAAAAGATAAAGGGATAAAACCCATAAATCATCAAATAAATAAATAAACCTGGACTCTCAGCAGCACTAACACTTAGATTATATCAAGTAAAATCATCAAGTGCTGATCCACAGTCGTATGACTTTTTGTAACTGCTGGAGAGAAACTGAAAGTGACAAAAAAAAAAACAAACAAAATAAACAAAACCTGGTGCGTGCAGAGGTCAGTTTCTGTGTTTACTGCTCAAACCTGAGAAGAATAACAGGTGGGATCCAAATGAACAGAGTGCAGATAATTCTGGGAAAACTGAACCTTTAAATTTGTCTCAAAATTATGTGTTTTCACTATGAAAGCAATAAAAGTTTGATTTCTACAGCTTAGTATGTTGTTGCTTGCAGGGCAAGATCTTCTAAATTCATTTTTCCTCTTTTTTTGTGCAGGTAATGAACTGCTTTACTGTGATGTGAATCATGCACTGATTACACAGTTTGACCAGTTAAAGAAGTCTCAGTATTTTTAAGATCCTTCCACACATTTTCACTTCAAATCAGGGACTGTGAGGCCTCAAAGCTTCAGCTTATGCTTTTAGAGAAGCAATTTTCAAAACAAACTTTTTTCACAGCTCAGTTATTTTCCAGGTAATGAAGCCAAGTGTGAAGAAGCTGGGATGAGAATCAGCACCTCCTGAGGCCATGGTTCTCAGCTGGAATTGGGTGGAGTGCACATTCAGCACATCTGGTCAGGGATGAGCTGCTGCCCCAAGTCGAGGACTTCAAATATCTTGAGGAGTTGTTCCTGAGTGGTTGGGGAGTGGAACAAGAGATTGACGGGCAGTTTGGTGCTTTACTGGTTTGGTGTGGTGAAGAGAGCTGAGTGTAAAAGTGGAGCTGGTGATTTACATGTTAATCTATGTTCTTCCCCTCACCTGTGGTCACGAGCTGTGGGTAGTGACTGTGAAAATTAGACTGTGGATACAAGCAGCAGAGTTTTTTCTGAATGATGAGGGCTCAGCCTTAGAGATAGAGTGATATTATTGTTGTTTTTATAGTCTTAGTTTAGAAATATTATCATCATTTTATCAGAATCATGCAATAATAAACGTGGGGAATTCCAGTTGTTTTGTAGATGGGCAATTACGGCTATCAAACAAACATAACAGAGGTTTTCAGAGAGCCAGGGGAAATCCTGTGTTTACAGTAGTTTCACTATCACTTTCTCTTTAGACACTAAGAATAAATCACATGAGTTATTGTTAAATAACAATGTGTAAAATCTGAGGAGCATTACATGGTCAGTTTATGTCATTACTCAATTTATCCATGTGTAACCAATGGTGCACCTTATAATATTTTACTGAATATTGAATAATTGAATAATTATAAATAATTGATATAAGCCTGTGGATTTTTCTTCCTTCCTGCCATGTTATTCATCATATAATGGTCATGTAAAATTAGATTCATTATAATATTTTATTTCTCCGACATTCACATCGGAGTCATTTAACATCTGAAAAAGATTTCCTGCATTTTTGTAGAACAAAACATGTCACAGAAAACAAACCATTAGATTTAAAAATATAATCATTTGTGATCTAAAATGTTAAAATTGATCTGAAACACAGAAATAATACTCATCACGAAGCATGGCAGATCAGTTTAGAAATAATTTATTAAACATGATTTGAAAATTATTTCAAATGTTGCCATTGACATAAAAAGCAGAAACTACTGAACATACAGGCATTTTATTCATCCACATCATACAAGGATAATGTTGTGTAAAACAGGAAATTGAAAACAAATTTCTTTTTTCAGCTTTTACCTTGTGGATGTTGCTCTGTGTACTGCTACATTTATTTTCATTTCTTCCTGAAATTATAATAATATGAGGTTACACACACACACACACACACACACACACACACACACACACACGTTTAAAAAAGGTTCAAGATTTTCATTATTATTCTTTACTTATTGTTTAAGTGATCCACGTGAGCTAAAAGATCAGAAGTCTAAAAAGGCTCTGTTTCAGACAGCATGTGAGACGCCAGTGAGAGGAGATAATCCTATTATTGTCATCCCAGGCGCAAAGTCCCACCGACGTAAATAAAATAAAAATAAAAACACGCCAGTTAATCATTTTTTATTCCGAGCTCCTCGAGCGAGCGAGCGAGCTCCATGTAAAATTGAATAAGTGCTCATCATAGATATGATAAGGGCCGTAACATGAAGAAATTCAGAAAGGAGAAGGAAAGCCGGACATTCCAGACTTCATTGAAAATCATGCGTTTTCTTCTTTGCGCGTATTTACAATTCAGTCCATCCTGTTACTTTGACGTGGTCACATGAATTAATGATGGACTCCTTCACCCTCCGTGAACCTTCCTCACCACCTGCACAGTTGAGCCGACTTTGATTCCATAATCGGCCAGTGATGCAGAGGGCCTGTCCAGTGGCTTGCCATCAACGTGCAGCTTGACATTTTCCTCAGTGCATCCTAAAACACCTTAAGACAGGACAGAGAGGATTTGACTTTGCAGCCGTCAGACTAAACATAACTACAAATATGTCATAAATAATTATACCATGTTCCCTCCATTACAGTGAGTTGCAACAGAGGTTATTGTTTAAAGTAAAGGCGACCGTTGCAGCGAGTCAGCAATGGAGAAGTTTTATCAATATTACACAGATTTAAGTAGGCTAACTGTGTGTGTACCATTTCAAGAAAAACAAATCTGTGAAGTTGTTGGTGCGTTTGTTCCCGATATTTTAGTAACACCCCCCCCCAAAAAAAAGATTAAAAACAAACAAAAAACAGAACATTTGCATATAGATTAACTAAGATTAACTAAGCACTGATAAGTACATTTTTAAATTTTTTGAATGTATTTGTTTTCAGGTTTCAGGTTATTTACCTAGGATGACGAACGTTTTCAGCACTTCCACTATGAAAAAACTCACAGCCATATTGAGCATTTCGGTGTGCAGCGGCATCAGATGTTTCTGACCTGCAGGAGAGATAACGACGACTCCTGCCATTGCTTTATTTAGGAGGCGAATGTGCCTTCCTTCCAGCTTCTCCGTCCAAAGATTACGCGAGGTGACGGTTTGTTTACGCTACTTATACCTCCCACTCGAGGTTGGAGGCAGGCTGTAGTCAGTTCGTCGTTTCGTTTTTACGGGGAAATTAAATGCTAATGTATCATTATGTTTTTTTTTTCGGGTATGAGGATATTGAAATCATTATTAACACCCTTTTAACAAACAAAGTGAAAGCACTTGTTTCTTCTTCAGGCAAAAATGTACATGGTAAATACAAAGGAAGGGTTAAATAGGGAAGATAGTATCAGTTGTTTAATTGGTGCTTAACAAAATCATTATATACTGCCGGTATATGTTTGTAGAAAACCTTCTCATTTAATGTTTTTTTTTTTTTTTATTTCTATGACTATTTACATTGTGGATGAATTCATATAGAATTAGGTGGTAACCAAAAAAAAATGTGAAATAACTCAAAACATGTTTTATATTTTAGATTCTTCAAAGTAGCTGCCCTTTGACCTTCATAAGGTAGTCACCTGAAATTGTTTTCCAACAGTCTTAAAGGAGTTACCGGAGATGCTGGGAACTTCTTGGCTCTTTTTCCTTCACTCTGCGGTCCATCTCATCCCAAACTATCTCGACTGGGTTCAGTTCACATGACTGTGGAGGTCAGGCCATCTGGTCCAGCACTTCATCACTCATCTTCTTGGTCAAATAGGGCTTTGGAATTGACGTTACGGCGCTTACACGGCCTGGAGGTGTGTTTGGGGTCATTGTGCTGTTGAACTAAACGTAAACTGGATGGGATGACATGTCGCTGCAGGATGCTGTGGTAGCCATGGTGGTTCCGTGTGCCTTCAATTTTGAATAAATCCCCAACCGTGCCACCAGCAAAGCACTGCCACACCATCACACTTCCCCCTTCATGCTATGAACCATGCATGTAGAGACCATTTGTCTGGGCCGATTCTAGAGACGCATATATGAGTGGGCAAACAGAAAAGTAAAGGAGGCACACGGTAGCAACAGAGGTGGGAAAGGAGTGGGGTGTACTGTATAACCGTTTTTTAATAACTGTAGCCCCTCTATCAAGTGCTGCTTTTCAGTTTTTAAAACCAGTTAAGGTAAAAGCTACATTGCTCTTATTGAAAGTGCTGCCATATGTCTGACAGGGGAAACAGAAGCATGCATCCTGCACAACAGAGTACTCCAGCCATGGTCGTGTGCATTACTGTGCAGGATTTAATGATCTTAATGTTATACCACCAAATACATGTTTGGCGTAACTACCATATATTGGCTGGGATGGTGTATTGGCATTTCAGTCACTGGGTAGCTGAGCGGATTGCTTTGGGGTAGCAAATGTTGGCAGAGGTACAGAAGAAACAGTGCCTGTTGATGTCACAGGAGTAGATGTGCTAGCTTTTCTCTCTGATGTACCAATAGCAGCATCATTGCTGCTGCTATTGGTAAAGACAGGAGCAGCACCAAACTTTTCAAAAGCTGGAAAAAAACTTTCCCTTTTGTTCTGATTCAGAGCTGAGATTGTTTGTGATTTATGTGTGACTTCTCCCACGAGAGGATGGCCATGTGGGTTTTTTCTCTTCTCTCTCTCAGGTGTGGAGACCTGGGTGTGTCTTACTGGAGTCCAGTATCCACAGTGTAGAAATTAATAAAGATAAAGAAAAAACCAAATTAGAAGGTGCGCTCCAGCGGGTAGCATACATGTTATAATTATAAAGAAAACCAGAATATTGTGGCAGGCTGCCCAGGAGGAGCCACTGGCCGTGAGTTTATTTGCCCAAAGACTCACGGGGAATTGTGGCAAAGGAGAGAAAGGAGCCTTCTGTGAGAGTGTCGAAGTCGAATTAGTACCAGCACAGTGCTGTGACATAATGATGGAGCAGTCAAAGGCTCGCTTTGAGAGCGCACAATGACATGGTGATTAACAGGTTTGAGGGACATGGAACTGGTGCATGAGTTCTGGCTTACCAATTGTAACAGTTGTAATTGTGTGGTGTCTCTTTAAGACAACCTAAGTTAATGTTTAGTGATGTCACAAGTAGGTGCCAATGCTCTCTGTAAAGTGTCGGAGAAGCGTGCTAGCACATGGACGCATGGACTGACATGGGCCTCATATCGTTACCTCCCTAATTCAAAGCAACATTACAGGTTGTATAAACACTGCTCACTTCATGTTTGATAAGACAGCAGCTGTTCAACCGGGCCTTGTAAAGTTTGTGAGGAGTGTGTTTATTAAAGGACAAGCACTGTGGAATTCCCCGTACCAGTGTGGTTGTGAGTTTTCAATGTACCGCTGAGTGTTTCTGGCGCTTCCTCTTATCCACTAAATACAACCCACATTACACAATGGAAGCATCTTTGTTTATCCATCTTCAGGAATCACCAGTAAAACACTTTTTTCTTTAATTATTTATTAAAGCTAGCATTAAATGATTTAAAAGTATTATGTACATGGATTCCTTTTGTTTAGAAAACCATAGTCTGTAAAACAGTTAGCTGCAGCCCATCTTCCCAAAATAGAGTCACCCCGCTGGCAGTTCACAGAATTTTATATAAGCATCTATCTATTTGCTGACCTGCTGGGGGGCCCTGTCTTGACACATTGAAGCCAGCCATCAACCTCGGCACAGAGACTTTGGCTGAAACATCCCAGGTTATTCCTGACCTCTGGCACCGCAGCATTGCAGGCCTCACCATTGACCAGGACCACAAGTTAAGTTGCCTCCTTGACAACAACATAGACACCTTCGCTGCCAGAGACAAAGACTGCAGACAGACTGGGCTGGTCCAACACAGCAATGGCAACTGAAGGTTCTGCGTGGATTATTGCCATCTCAATGTCATCACCATTATCCAGTTCGCAGATAGATGATGCTCTGGGCTACATTGCCGGTTCCAGCTGGTTCAGTTGTGTCACTGAGTGAATATCCAAATGTGCTTAAAAATCATTCAATATTATTGTATTTTTCTGAATTTACTACAATTTAAACTCTGTATTAACCTCCTAGGACCTGGCGTCCACATATGTGGACATCACATTTTGGGTTGTCTAGACCAAAATACTACATTTTGCTCTACAAGGGCCTGATATCCACTTACAAGGACGTTATATTGCCATTGTTCTATCGAAATTTAAAATGAATTCTGACATTCAGACCACCACAATGGTGAAAGCAACACAACAAGCACACAAACTCTCCAAGTAACTCACCCAGAGTCTCTGATCTGTAGATCGGGGTACTTTCCTCAACTTTGACTACATGATGCAAAGTTCCAAAAGTAGTGCAATAAAACCCATAAAGTCATAAAATAAATTAATAAATCTCAACTCTCAGCAGCACTAACAGGGATTAAGTAAAATAAAAGTGTATAAAATAACCACGACTTCTAATCTGTAGTCACATGACTTCCCATAACTGCTGAGTTGAAATCGAAAGTAATAAAAAAACAAATAAAAAAATCTTAGGGACGTTCCCTGGTGTGTGCAGAGGACAGTTTCGGTGTTCACTGTTTATTCAAACAGGTGATAGGATAACTGGTGAAATCCAAATGAACCGATTGGCAACAATCCCGGGAAAACTGAAAGGACAGGGGAAGGAGGGGGAAAAAGAAGGGACTGGCCATCTGGTGCCTGAGAGACAAGTGAGGGTGAGGCAGATGGGGGTGTGCAGTGAGGAAAGAATTTGGCAGGTTGACACAGCCTGGTGGAGCATTAGCAGAGCACCACAACACCCATGCCAGCAAACAGGAGACTGTGAATGGAAAACCCAAACAAGAATAACAAGTCTTTGAATGAAGATAACAGAACCAAAATAACAGCACAGTGGAGAGATGAGAAGATTCAACAGAGAGATATGACCTTCAGATCTGTCTCAAGATTATGTGGTTTTGCCTTGACAACAATAAAAGTTTCATGTGTGCAGCAGAGTATGTTGTTGCAAAGAGCAAAATCTTCTAAATTGAAATGAAATGATACAGAAAAGGATTCTGAGCTTCAGCTCTTTTTTTTTTCAATATAGTTTATTTTGGACTCTAATATCCTATCTGAGTCATCATTTGGTTCTAAGAGTCTTTATTTTTTCAGTGTTCAACTTTACTGTTTAATTCTGTACTACCAAGGTGTACCTAATAAAGTGCCCTGGTGAGTGTATGTGTTTTTCTTAAGAGCTCAGTTCGCATATCATTTGGAGCACAGCCCTACATTGTAGCAGAACTTTGTTCTTTTAAGTAATGTTTGTTAATAAAGTGTTTTAATTAATGGTTTGGTATTGCCTGTCCTGCAATTTAAATTGTTGTTTTTATTTTCTGCAGCTCTATATTGGTAGTTGTTGTCTAATAAACTTTGTTCTATAAAATTGATTTTCCACACCTCTGCTTGTTAATAACAAGCCTGTGTGCCTTTTGTAACTATTACAACATTTGCACCGGCTATTGTAATCTCCTCTGGCGTGTAACTCCCTCCCAACATTGTTGTCAACACCATTCCTGTCTGGAAGCTTTTGCAATCAGAACTGTGATCAAGATACATTCAAATGACATCTACTGAACCCATGACATCATTTCCGAAATGGCAGCACACCTGGGGAGCTAATGTGACTATTAAACCAATTTTTAAAACTTTGTTTTCTCTAAACAAAGTTATGTTTCAAACGATTCAACAATTCTAATCCTTAATTAACATGTCCCATCTCACATATAACCTAGTATGACAGCATCTCTAAAATAACTTGATGTAGAAGAATGTTGGAAAGACTGAACTCCTGAGCATGCTGCAGGCATCCTTTAGGCAGATTAGCAGTGAGGGTGCATGCCGAAGAAGACTGCTATAGAGTGTGTGTGTGTGCGTACTGTGCAAATGCTGGATCATGATAAAGTACCCAAGGAAATGAACAAGCCCAGGTTGGAGGAAGGAGCACAGATGGCCACTCCATCATCCACTACCACAGGGATGTCAAACTCATTTTACATTAAGGGCCACATACAACCCACATTAATCTTAACTGGGACAAAAACCACCAAAACTTTACTTTCTGTCATTGTCCACATTTAATCCCTGATATATTTTAATATAAAAACAGTTCAATCTCAACAGTACAACTCAGTTTTTTACATAATAAATTTAAGTAGTAAGTTATAAGGTGTAGTAGTATAAATCAGCGGTCCCCAACCCCCGGGCCTCGGACTGGTACCGGTCCGTGAGTCGTTTGGTACCGGGCCGCGAGAGTTGAGGCTCAGGTGTGAAATGTATGGTTTTCAGGGTTTTTATCGGTTTTCAGCGTTATTTTATTATCGTTTTTATCGTTAACTCAGTTTTCCTGGGTCTTTTCACGTGTGTTATGAATAAATCTTCTTTTTTTCGGTACCGGTACTAGTTTTATTTTGTTGTATTTATCCGCGACACCTTAAAGGCCGGTCCGCGAAAATATTGTCGGCCATAAACCGGTCCATGGCGCAAAAAGGTTGGGGACCGCTGGTATAAATGGCTGGGAGGGAGGTCTGCTCCAGCTTTCAGCCCTGCGAGTCAAAATTGATGTGTAATTTTGGGCTTGTTTAATGCATCTAATGCAGGGATGTCAAACTAATTTTACATTGCGGCCCACTTTGATCTGAAGTGGGCCGGACCAGTGAAACTCCCTTTTCTGTCAGTGTAAGAAGGTCACACTAACAGTTTTGCTACATGATAAAAAAAAAACAAAAAAAAAACATGACGCTGTGACAAAGAAAGAAATCTGTCAGCACCACTCTTTGGAATTGAATTGTAAGAAATTGTTGTGTAAAATGACAGAAGAAGTTCTGGAAGCTCATTGTCTAGACTGTCCATTTTTGTTGTTGTTGTGGTTTTAGTGAAGTGTAGTGTAGTGGTCTTCTTTTACTCCTGGTTCAGTGAATTTTGGTTGGAGAGTGACGAAATCTGGAGTTTTGGCTTTCCAAACCCAATGGGCATATCCTGTATGTGGGATCCTTGCTTTGTTTTTACACCTTTTTGTTTACATGCTCTTTAATCATTTGCTGTTTAAGCTTTTTGGTGGTTGTTGTAATGGTTTTAGGAGCTTTTACCTGAGACTCTGACGTTTCTGTGGATACCACACACCTATATATATATATAAAAAAAGATCTGGCAGTACATCACGTTAAACTAGATGTTTTCCCTCTCGCCCCCGATACCAGGGGCACCGTGGTACAAACATTTGAAATGCATTGTGGGACATATAGTTTATGGTAAATGTGAGCTTTTAAGCAGCATACAGTAAACTTATTATGCACAAGCTCTCACGGGACACATAACATGACAAAGTGGGCCACTTTTGTCCCGTGGGCCAGTTGGTAAGTGTCTCATTAACATATATATTTCCTGTAAATGAATAGAAGTGTTATTAGATATTTCATCATGTATATTAATATTGTTCCACCTCTGTCTCCATGCAGTGTCCTGGATGCAGATCTGCTGTGACGAGAGAGAATGGATCAGATTTGAATGTCTTCTGTAAAGTGTGCACAGCAGTGAAAGGACAGCTGTTTAAATTCTGCTGGCAGTGTTTGAAAAAATGGAAGGGTGCACTTCTGTGAAAATCATAACTGCTGCAACCAGTTGCTAGAAACACTAAAAAAATGCCCAAATATTACCTTTGATTCATTGAAGGAGT
Organism: Oreochromis aureus; assembly: GCF_013358895.1. Classification (NCBI taxonomy): domain Eukaryota; kingdom Metazoa; phylum Chordata; class Actinopteri; order Cichliformes; family Cichlidae; genus Oreochromis; species Oreochromis aureus. The sequence goes on from NC_052944.1 coordinate 24,151,778, forward strand.
GTCCCTCTGTCCGTGCCTGTACGTGCCTGTCGAGCACATGATGAAGCTTTGTAAACTGGTTGTTTGCCCTCAGTGTAGTGCAGTGTTTTGTTTTGTATGTCTGAAGAGCTCTAGTACATGGTTGATACTCATGTGCATTCCTGCCCCCAGACAGACGTCTATACCTGTCTGGGAAAAGAAATAATGGAATCAATCATCATGTGAACTGTAATGATAAATCTGATAAATGTCATTCATTCATAAACTTAGAATAATGTTAAACATTATGTGTGTGCACATCCTGTCCTCTGGTTACTTACCTATAGAACACATGTCGTCTCCTTATCACACATTTTTGTTTGTTTTCCTAACTGTGAACTATGATGATAAATCTGTTTAGCAAATGTTTCATTTAGTAAAACCTTGTTATGCTTAATTAAAGTCAATGTTTAAAACATTCAGTATATTTCAGTTAATTGTTTCATTTTCCAAAATTAAAATTAAAAATGTATTGCTGGAGAAAAAAAGCCAGCCACCAGATTTAATACAATACTTTTAATTCTTTTTTTCTGCCATTTTATTCCTTAGAGTATAGAAAGTGAAAATGTGGTCCTTTATGATACGTTGTTAAAAAAATAAATATGGTCCAAATGAAATGTTGATTTGAAAGTTAAATTAATTCAGTAACTGATTTAAAATGCAGATTTTTTTTTATTATTATTATTGTTAGGTTAGTCATACAGTCTCAGCAGGAGAAGGCTTCGTCACTTTGTGCTGTTGAGTTGGGAAATGCAGGAAAACCTGTTTTCATTCTTTGTTTTTCATTTGTACTGAAATATTTGATAATAGGCTCTATAAAAATATTTAGCTCTTAATTTGATTAAAGTTAGCTGTTTAAAGGCTAACTTAAAATTTTAATTTCAGTGTGATTCCAGAGGATCAGCAATTTTTTTTAAACTCTTTTTAAAGTATTTAAAATCATTGTTAGCATGAACTGCACCGAGGTAAACATTTTACAGAAAAATTTCTATTTCCTCAAATCCAATAAATATAATACACATCTCAGAAAAGCAGTTCTGGGATTCTGATACCAGTGCCTTCACCACTTTGTTGTGGTCCCACAGATAGCGGCCATTGGGGAGAGTCTGTGGAGTCCCTGGAGTAGGTGGTGTTCCTCTTTGCCCCAGGTTTTGCCAATCTGGATTTTTGGAAAATAGCCCAAGCCCTTGCCAACCTGAGCCTTTGATCTCAGTCATCCGTGATGAAAGCCTATGATTCCATGATAAGCTTATCAGTTAATCACTGTAACTTATGTGCTTGTATTCCTGACATGAATGTATTCCCCACAGGTCCTTCTTTTCCCCTTAATGCTGTTTAAGTGATACATTATGAAGGACACTGCCTGCATTGCTGTGGTTTCCAGCAGAAGAAAACGTTTTACAGAAAATACACAATAAGATTTAAACATTGAACCTATGACCATTTGTAAATCAAAAAGTTCAACTGAAGCTTAAACATGTAAACGATGCTCGTTATAATGCCTCGTAGCTGAGTGCAGAAGCAAATCTTGTTTTACAACATGATTTCAAACGCCGTCATTGAGCTGAACACTGGAAACTACCTAACAACTAAAAATTGCCTGTATCAGTGTTTGTTATGTAACCAGAACAATGTTTGGTTTGTTTCTTTGCTGCTTTACATCCTGGTTTTTGTGCCAAATTATGGGTATGAGTGACTTCATCAGTCCTGTTGTAAAAACAAATTAAGATTAAATAATTTTAACAGTTTGATGCACATTCAGAACATTGCAGTGGCAAAAGTAACACAATAATCCCCCACACTCTCCAAATAAAATAATAAATCCAGGCCATCAAATAAATAAATAAACCTGGACTCTCAGCAGCACTAACACTGATTATATTAAATAAAATCATATAAGTGCTGATCTGCAGTCGTATGACTTCTAGTAACTGCTGGAGAGAAACTGAAAGTGACAAAGACAAATGAAATTAAACAATCTTGGGGACGTCCCCTGGTGTGTGCAGAGGTCAGTTTCTGTGTTTACTGCTCAAACCTGAGACGGATAACAGCTGGAGTCCAAATGAACAGAGTGCGGATAATTCTGGGAAAACTGAACCTTTAAAGTTGTCTCAAGATGATGTGGTTTCACTATAAAAGTTTGATTTCTACAGCTTAGCATGTTGTTGCTTGCAAGGGAAGATCTTCTAAATTCACATTTTCCTATATGTTTGTGCAGGTAATGAACGGCTTTACTGTGATGTGAGTCATGCACTGATTACACAGTTTGACCAGTTAAAAAAGTCTCAGTACTTTTAAGATCCTTCGACACATTTTCATTTCACATCAGGGACTGTGAGGCCTCAAAACCTTCAGCTCATGCTTTTAGAGAAGCAATTTTCAAAACAAACTTTTTCCATAGCGCAGTTATTTTCCAGGTAATGAAGATGAGTGCGAAGAAGCTGGGATGAGAATCAGCACCTCCTGAGGCTATGGTTCTCAGCTGGAAATGGGTGGAGCGCCCATCAGCACCACTGGTCAGGGATGAGCTGCTGCCCCAAGTCGAGGACTTCAAATATCTCGAGGACTTGTTCCTGAGTGATGGGGGACACTCAACACTCAGGCATCAGTTACCACAACAATAAACTTTGGTGATGTGTTTTTATTTATGTACATCATAAAAGTATAATGCTGTGCAAACTAATACATTAAAAATAAATCTCTTTTTTCAGTATTTACTTTGTGGATGTTGTTCTAGGTACTGTGACATTTATTCTCTGTTCTTGGTATCCTGTAATGATAATATGAGGTTACGCACACATACATTTAAAAAGATAAAAGATTTTCCTTATTATTCGTTACTTATTGTTTAAGTGATCCATGCTAACCAAAAGATGAGAAATCTAAAAAGTTTGTGTTTTAGACAGTGGATCTGCGTGACGTCATTGAGAGGAGATAATCCTAATATTGTCATCTCAGGCACACACCTCTGACTGTGAGCACAGAAGCCAGAAGCCCAATTAATTATATTTTTTATTCTATGCAATATTGAATTATTGCCGAGCAAAAGTATGATAGGATCCATAAAATATGAAGAAAGTGCAAAGGAAAACAAAAGCTATAGATGCCAGACTTAAATCAGAATCATGCATTTTGTTCTTATAGTTCAGTGTATCCTGTAACTTTGATGTAGTCAGATGAATTCATGATGGACTCCTTCATCCTCCGTGAACCTTAATCACCATCTGCACAGTTGAGCCGGGTTTGATTCCATAATCTGTCACTGGTGCAGAGTAGTTGTCCAGTGGCGTGCCATCAACGAGCAGCTTGACATCATCTTTTGTGTATCCTAAACACACAACACAGGACAGAGAGGATTTTACTTTGCAGCCTAAATATAGCTACAAATATGTCATAAATAATTATATTATGTTCCCTGCATTAGAGTGAGCCGCATGAGAAATTATTGTTGAAAGTAAAGGTGACCGGTAGCAGTTAGCAGTTGAGCAATTTTATTAATACTATACAGGTCTAGGTAAATGTATGCGTAAAATAAAATAAAAATAAATAAATATTGGAAGGTGTTTGCGCATCATAAAATTCTTAGTAAAAAAATGAATAACTCGTTATAAGACATCTGAATATAAAATCATTAAATTTTGAATCTATTTATTTTTAGTTTTAAGGTGCTTTACCTTGGAAGAGACGCTTCTGCATGGCCCATAGTAGCAGCAGTCCCATGAAACATTGCACAGTCATTTGTCGCAGCTGTTCGACGCACAGCGGCATCAGCAACATCCGACCATCGGGCGATGAAACACCGATTCCACGCACTTCCTCGTTTAGGAGGCCAAGTTGCGATCCTCTCATGACATCCATTTGAACGTTATGCAAGGTGATAGTGCGTTTATCATTATTTATAACCCTGCCTCGGGGGCGGGTTTTTTTTCATTCATTGTTTCGTTTTAAAAAGGAAATAACACTGCAAATACATCATCATGGTATTCACCTGACTATGAGAGTACTGGTGGTATTATTAACACGCCTTTAAAATGTAAAGTGAAAATAGTTTCTTAGTAAATAACAAAGATGTGAGTAATAAAAAAGATTGTATCTGTTGTTTGAACAGTGCTTACCAAATTTAATATGACCTGTGTTATATTAAATTTTAAAAGTACAACATTCAACCACAAAAAAAAAGAGAGAATCTGTTCAGGAATTCAACCAAATAGCTATAATTTGAGGTCTAATAACAAATAACAAGGTCTTTTACTGTTTTTTCTGCTTGTTTTTAAAACAGTAATTTAGAAAAGTCGTGGATAACAACAATAATTTTATTTTAACAATAATTTTGATGAAATGATTTTCGCAGTTACCGATCTGTTAATGTAGGGCAGCTGTGGCATAAACCTGACACTGGTTCACTGGTGTTCAGATTCTTTTTTACAATCTGTCTTCTCTCTGACACAGACAAACACACACAGACACACGCACACACGCGCACACACACACACACACACACACACACACACACACACACACACACAGAGAGAGAGAGACAATTGTGCCTCTGAAGTGAAAATGAAAGTCTGATTCTGATTACTGCTGTTTGCTGCTATTCGGCATATGACAACTATCCAGGAGAAATGTTATGACCCTCGTGACCAAACACTTACATTGGTCGACAGAGAGGATATGTTGGACTGTAAGCAGGCCAGCAGACACATAAAACTATGATGTAGAGCAGGGGCAACTCCAGGCCTCGAGGGCCGGTGTCCTGCAGGTTTTAGATCTGTCCTTGATCCAACACAGCTGATTCAAGTGGCTAAATTACCTCCTCAACATGTCTTGAAGTTCTCCAGATGCCTGGAAATGAACTAATCATTTGAGTCAGGATTGTTGACATGGGGTGATATCTAAAACCTGCAGGACACCGGCACTCAAGACCTGGAGATGCCTACCCCTGATGTAGAGATAAGAAATCGAACTAGTGAACTTATTTAAAAGTCATTTAAACTGTTTTGATCAGCAGTTAAGAAAATGTTTGGCTATACTGGGATTTATTCTTGAATAATATTGTTTTTGCTTGTGTGATCATTCTCATTTGTGTGAAGGCTTCACATTTCTAAGAGCTCAGATGTCATGTGGTTACATTGTGACTCCCGCGTCTCTCACCAACTGGTGTCTCAGGTTGTTGGACCAGATAGGCCACTAAGGGTTGACTTCATCATGCAAAATAACAGCACACTCTCAACAGAAGACGCATCACAAAGGAATAAGCCTGGGAGTAGCGGAGACCGCGGATGGTTGTAACAGCATCACTTTCAATAAGAAGGATAACTTAAGAATCATGTAATACCTAACAGCTAACATTGCGGCGCGCTAGGTCGCAGTGGCAACACCGGGTCCAAATCATGGTGAGATTTCATGGTTTTACTCAAGTTTTATTTGAGTTCTGGTTTAATGTAATGCTGTAATGTTCGTCAGAAGTACAGACAAACACGCCTATAACCGCAAATAACTTTTGGATGTAGGAGAACGCCAACAAATTCAACCAGATGGAGACATGCTGGAGAAACTGCGGCATTTTGCAAGCTCAGAACTGACGTTTTACTGCGCCAGCATCCACCAGTGCTGTGTTCTTATTTTCACTGAAACATGACTACATGAAGGCATTGCAGACTACGCTATGTTTCTAGATGGGCTAGCCAGCTACCAGGCGACAGAGACCCCTTGTCATCGGGTTAGACGTGCAGTGGCGGACTGTGTGTTTACATCAATAACAGCTGGTGTAGGAATGCAGCAATTGTTTCTGTGCATTGTTCAGAACTTGTGAATGTTTTAGCAGTCAGATGCAGACCGTTTTATATCCCAAGAGAGTTTACTGTGGTGATCATCATTGCTGTTTACATCCCATCTAGTGCTAGCGCTAATGCTAAAGGTAGAGGAGCACTCAGTGAACTCTACAAGATTATCAGTGATCTGCAAACAGTCCACCCTGATGGCTTCTTCATCGTTGCTGGGGACTTTAATAATGCTATGTGGCAGGGCATTCAAACAATCATGGGCTACAAGCCAACACCTCCAGCATGCAGATCCCTCCTTGCCAAACAAACTGAATGACTTCTTTGCACATTTTGAGGCAGACAACGATGTGCCAGCAAGAAAGATGCTCCCCCAACGACCAAGTACTGTCCACAGCAGACGTCAAGATGATACTTCGCACAGAAAACCCGAAAAAGGCTGCAGGACCTGACAGTATACCTGGCCAGGTGCTTCTGGAGTGTGCTGACCAACTCATAGGCATTTTCACGGACATCTTAAGTACATCACTGAGCTCAGTTGTGGTATCTGCATGTCTCAAAACCACAAAAACATCAAAATCATCACAAAGTGCTTTTAGAGGCTGGTATTGAGGCACATGAAAACTCAGCTTCCACAGAATCTCGACTTGCTACAGTTTGCTTACTGCCCAAACCAGATGATGCCATCTTGTCTGCACTTCACCTTTCTCTCTCCCAGCTCGACAAAAAGGACACTTATGTCAGAATGCTGTTTATTGACTCAGCACTCAACACAGTCATTCCCCAGAAGATCTCTAAATGTTCAGAAGATTAAAGAGATGGTTGTTAACTTCAGGAAGAGCTCAACGTCCCACACCCCACTGCACATGAAACGATCTGCTGTTGAGATGGTCAACAGTGTGAAGTTCCTGGGTGTGCACATATCAGATGACCTCTTCTGGAACCTGAACACCACCATCATGAAGAAAGCCCAACAACGTCTTCAGTTTCTTAGGAAGCTGAAGAAGGCCAGTCTCCCTCCTCCCATGCTCACATTATTTCACCAGGGAACCATTGAGAGTGTCCTCTGCTGCTACATCACTATCTGGGACGGGAACTGCACTTTTGCTGAAAAGTAGTCTCTGCAGTGGATAGTGAGGACAGCAGAGAGGATCATTGGAGATCCTCTCCCACTCATCTCCCACCTCTATGACAAACACATCATGTGATGTGCGATCAGCATAGTGAAGGACACTTTCCACTCCTCACATGCACTGTTCTCCCTCCTTCCATCTGGCGGACGGTTTCGCAGCATCAAAACCATAACAGCCAGACACTGCAAGAGCTTTTCCCCCCAACCAGTCAGAGACCTCAATTCACTACAACCAAAGGACTGATAAACATAAACACTTTTACAAACACTTTACAATACTCACCAAAAGACTCAATAACAACACAAACTTCCACAAATGCACTACAAACTGCACCTTTCTCCAGATCCTCTGGATGTTTTGACGATACTGCACATGATGAGATATTTAGTCTTCATAGTTTTACACTGGTGAACATTCTGAAATTGTTCCACAATTATTTGTTATGGAAATTTTAATGATGATCTCGATTTGAAATGGTTTAATAAACACAATGCAATGTGGAGAAAACGTTCAGATCAAACACCAAACAGTTTTCTGAGGATGGACACTGCCCTGAACTATTTTATACCTTCCCAGAACACTCTCAAACAAAGAACATTCCACAGCATATCATACATCTCTATACCTTCTGTCCCATCCTTAAAACCTTCTCCCTCACGAAGAGAATCATGACCTTGTTTTCTCCTGATAAGCCGGGGGGGGGTGTTGTGTTATAGTTATTTTTTGTTTCAAACAGTGGGATTGCACATGCTGGTGCCACACTATCTGACATCATCCATTTATCAGCTTGGCAACCTCCACCTCGAGCTCTTCTTAAGTACACCAAGTTGCTCCCAAGCCAGGTGATAGATATCATCTGTCTAGCATGTGCTGGGTCTAGGGTATGTCATATTGTTTCACAGGGGTCTGCAGCTACAGTGTACCTATTGCATAGATTTTCCACTGAAGCATAAATCCCAAGTAAACCACCATAGCAGACACCCTTTGCCAATTGGCTGTACATAGAAGTCCCATAAAAGTTATGAACATAATCAGTGACAAAGGTAATGGTGGCAGAGTCCAACCTCGATAAAAAACCTCAAGAGGATAAAGAGCTATACCAACGTTCTGCAGCCAAGACAGACACTGTATTGCTCCTCCTGAATCTGAGGTTCAATTAAGAGATGGACTCTCCCCTCCAGCATCCTGAGTTAGACCTTTCTCAGGAAACAGAGGTGTGCACACTCTCCAGTCTCCCTTCTTGAAAAAGGGGACCACCAACTTGGTCTGCCAATTCAGAGGCACAGAGCCCCACAACATCCAGAGCCTTAATGAATTAATGAGGCCCGTCTGCTGGAGAATTATATTACAATTAAGAGCATTTTTTAAATTTAATTACACCTGTCCTTGTGCTGTATGTTTTCTGTGTCAAGGGGTTTTTCATAAATGGTCATAAGACAAAATCAAGCAACAAAAAACTATTACTCATCAAATAATGACATAATTAGCAGTGGATAAATCTGATATGACAGGATATGATTTCTTTCATTTGTTAACAAGATGCACTAACCTCTCCCCACAACCATACTATTTACATTTTTAATAATCAAAGTTTAAACTAAAAATATTGTAATTCATGAGATTGGGGTTTTTTTTTCCCCAACCTGTGAACTATATAAATAACATACCTCTCATTATTTCAATAAAGAGTGAAAGCAGGTTTCTGTGTGGCAGGTCTTGTTGTAACGTCAAGTGAACTTTTGCAGAGGTTTGTAAAATGGCCCTTCTGACCCCTGAAGAAATGAAGAAATTTTATGTATTGACATTTATTGAAAACGGATATTTATTATTAAACATGTCACTCTTCTGTCTCCATGTAGTGTCCTGGATGCAGATCCACTGTGGTGAGAGAGAATGGATCAGATTTGAATGTCCTCTGTAAAGTGTGCACAGCAGTAAAAGGACGGCCGTTTGAATTCTGCTGGCAGTGTTTGAGGGAATGGAAGGGTCCACGGCCTCGGAATGACCTCTGTGGAAATCATGGCTGCTGCAACCCGTCACTAGAAACACTAATAGAATGCCCAGCTATCACTTTTGAATCTGTGGAGAAGGTCTATGGGTGCCCCTCCATCCATGCCTATCCCACATTTGGTTTGCTGTTGGACTACAGCAAGGAACAATATAAATGTGTTTTGTCCTCGATGTAAACTGGAGTTCTGCTTTTTGTGCCTGAAAAGCTCTGATGAACGTCTAGAAACAAGTGAACCATGCTTCAGTGGTGTGGCCCCCAGACACAACTCTATACCTGTATGGCAGAAGAAATAATGGGGACCACACAACAATATTGAGTCTTTTCTAAAATAATACATCATAATACATTAGATCATATCATTGTCATTGTCTGCTGCTTCTCTAATGTTAGCTCGATGCTGTTTAGTCTTGGTAATATGCATGTCACTAATTTGTTTTACTTGCGTGTTTTTCTGCTCTTTTTGGCTTTTTATTATTAATTTATTTAATAATAATTTAATTTAATTCTAATTTATTAATTTATTTTAGTATAAACTCATGTTTAATCAAAATGTGATATGTAAAACATGCAGTTCATATAAATAAATGATTTCAATTTTGAAAAAAAAAAGTATCCCTGAAGTTAAGTGTGTTAGCATCACACGTTTAATATAAGCCTGTGGAGTTTTCCTTCTTTCTGTCATTATATTGCTTCTCTCAGAGCCTGTAGAGATAAATTTAAACTGTCATGGAAAATGTGATCGTTATATGTGGCCCAGATATACCAATGTTTATCTACATAGAAGTACACTATTAAGTGCTGAACCAGTACAGTAATCATTTTTTGTTGTTGTCGTCAGCCAGAGTAGACTTTGTCCCTTTGTACTGTAAGTTTGGGGAATTCAAGGTGAAAATCTTTATACTGAGTTTATCATATGTACTGCATGATTTTATAATTGGCTAAACTTAGGATACAAAATACTTGAATTTGTGTTTGGTTGAATATTGCTTTGTTGTAACAATGCTTCTTGGTATTTATTCCACTGGAAAGCCTCTTTATTTCCCCTTACATAGTGCCACGTTTGTAATGAAAATGCATTTGTGGGTTGAGCATCAGAGCTCAGAGAAATATCATTACTTTTTGTGGTAGTCTTTGTTCGTTTTTTCAGTTTGATTATATATTTGATCAAATTTGGATTTTTTTAAGGTGCTTTAAGGTGAAAATTCCTTAAAAGACACCTTTTTTCCCAAATTCAAGTTGCAGTATGGAGGCCTTTACGTGTTATACCTGATATATATGAGTTTTTGACTCCCCTTAGAAAGGCAGTCTTCTTGTGGTGTGTGTCTTTTAACTTTAAAGTTAAAAGAAAGCAAACCATGACTCGTAATACAAGTAAGTCATTTGATATACTCTGAACAATATTTCCTGCATTGTGGTTGCTAGCAGAAGAAAAGTGTCACAGAGAATAAGCTAATAGATTTTTACAAAATGGACTCCAGGATAATTTGTAAACCTAAAAGTTCAAATAAAGGTCAAGCATGTAAATGATGTTCATCACAATGCCCATTATTCAGTGTAGAAATGAATCTCCTTATTAAAAGCATGATTTCAAATGCTGTCATTCAGATGAATATTGGAAACTACCTAACACACCCTCATCAGTTTAGTATGTAACCAGAACAATGTTTGTTTAGTTTTTTTTTTTTTTTGTTTGTTTTTTGCTTCACATCCGGCTTGTGCCAAATGATGGCTATGAGTGAATTCATCAGTGCTGTTGTATAACCATATAAAAAATAAGACATTTTAACATCCAGTTTGATTCACATTCAGAACACCACAATGGGAAAAGCAACACAATAAGCCCACAAACTCTCCAAGTAAGATAATCCAACCCAGAGTCTCTGATCTGTAGATCAGGTACTTTCCTCAACTTTGACTACATCATGCAAGGTCCCGAAAGTAGTGCGATAAACCCATAAGTCATAAAAGTAAATAAATAAACCTTGACTCTCAGCAGCACTAACAGGGATTAAGTAAAATAAAAGTGTATAAAATAACCACGACTGCTAATCGGTAGTCACATGACTTCCCATAACTGCTGGGTTGGAATCGAAAGTAATAACGAAAAAAGAAAAAAGAAATCTTACAGGCGTTCCCTGGTGTGTGAGGGCAGTTTCGGTGTTCACTGTTCATTCAAACAGGTGAAAGGATAACAGGTGAAATCCAAATAAACCGATTGGCAACAATCCTGGGAAAACTGAAAGGACAGGGGAAGGAAAAGGGAAAAGGGAGGGACTGTCCATCTGCTGACTGAGAAATACGCGAGGGTGAGGCAGATGGGGATGTGCAGTGAAGAAAGAACTTGGCAGAATGACAAAGCCTGGTGGAGCATTAGCAGATCACCACAACACCCATGCCAGCAAACAGGAGACTGTGAATGGAAAAACCCAAAACAAGAATAACAAGTCTTTGAATGAAGATAACAGAACCAAAATAACAGGACAGTGGCGAGATGAGAAGATTCAACAGAGAGATATGACCTTCACATTTGTCTCAAGATTATGTGGTTTTGCCTTGGAAACAAAAGTCTCATGTGTGCAGCAGAGTATGTTGTTGCAAAGAGCAAAATCTTCTAAATTCACATTTTGGTCTGTATATTTGTGCAGGTAATGATTGGCTTTACCCTAACATAAGGCATGCACCGATTACACAGTTTGAGCAGTTAAAGCAAGCACAGTATTTTTAAGAGTGTCCCACAGATTTTCATTAATATGGAAAAGTACTGTGAGCTTCAGCATATAATCTTTGATCAAAAGCTGAACGATGAGTTGACTACACTCAAATGACTTCTGAAATTCTGAAGGCAAAAGGGGGTTCAATCCTGTACTAGCAAGGTGTACCTCATAAAGTGTCTGGTGAGTGTATGTGTCTTCCTCCAGAGCAGTTCCCATATCATTTGGTGCTCAGCCCCACCTTGTGGCCGTAGGAAAGTACTATTTTAGGTACTTTTAGGTACTCTGTGAATTATACATGTATTTGAAACTGCAGTTTATCATATATTTGTGATTAATGGTCCTTTATTTGAAAAAAGACTGATTCACATACCAATGTGATATGTGAAATGCTACTTTTAAACAAACTGATACTGATAAAGAACCCATCAATACTTTGGAGTACAATTAAATAAGCTTTAGTTGATAAAACTGCTGGAGGTGTAGTTTTTTTTGCACTGTGTTTAAATTTACTTTCGTGTAATCATACATATTACCTACAGGCTGGAGGACTAAATAACTTAATGAAAGTCTTAAAAGAAAAACCCCAAAAGGATTATAACCCAGACTTCAGGTCAGTGTTGTTTGTTGTGCTTTCCAGTTACCATTTTGGTAAGGACATACAAGCAACAGCTCAGAGTAACAGTTCATAAACACTTCAAAGCTACAGTTTTAATTGGAGATAAAGTATCAGAATTTCAGGAGCGTACATTCCAGTTCTCATCTATATATATATTCCCCCAGTTCTACAAGCTGTTCATTCTCGTTCATGTGCCCCACCCTCCCTTCCCTTTTCAATTCTTTAACTTCTATTTAGTACATGGGGAACTACCAGGCCTGGGAGACGCTGCCATCCCCTTCGAGGCCTTCCCCAAACCGCAGCTCAATTCATGTCCAAACCATTTACCTTCATCTACTAAAACACTGTCAAACCTAAAGTGAGGACGTGGGCCCAGCTAGTGAAACTCGCTTTCAGAATAATTTAGAAAATCTAAAGTGCACTATAACTGAACATCCTTGCTAAAGTTTCCTGCTGAAAAGAGTAGAGGGAAACACTGCACAGAAAAACACTGTATATAATTTTAATTTTAACTTAAAAAAAATAAGCAATATCATTTACCACAATAGGTTACAGTGATGAGGCGAAAAACATGAGGGAACAACAACAAAAATCCTTCACTGAGAGGATGGTTTGACCCTGGTCTTTCAAGCATCTCCTCCTCTTCACTCTGTTCTTTATAGAACCTTCTATTGATAATAGAAGCTGGGCCAATGGCATGCCCAATGCTAACGTTTTACTAAGAGATCAGTTTGTTGAACAAGTCTTAGACAGTACATTACGGCGTGAGTTAAAGCAACTAGTACGAAGGCAGCCAAATCTGACATTGCTGGAGATCGAGCAGAAGCCAGGGGAGGTTGCAGTGACGTGCCCATGAGCTCCGCCGGCAGCCAGCTGTGCCAGAGTGACTGAGCCCCAGGCCGAGAGGCCGAGGGCACCCCACCCCCGAAGGGGCCCGAGCGAGCTCCAGGCTCCAGGCCCCGACAAGCAGCCACCAGGAGTGAGCTGGTGCGTACCTGGACGCCCATCCTCGGACACAAAGAACCACAGGAGCAACTTAATCAGCTCACTCAAAGCATTGCTCAATTGCAGGCCCCCCATCGAACGACTCGTTCAGGACGGAGCGATTCCATTATATGCAGACGTTGTCAGCAACCTGGGCATTTTGCTCGGGACTGTGATGGGGAACGTGTTCCTCGCTCCCGGCCTCCTTCGCAGGCACCTCCGCATAATCACAGGCACTCTCCTTTAAATACGGCTTCGGAAAACTAGCGCCCCCCGTATTGCCGAGCCACAGTTAGGGTGGGGCGTCTATTGGCTCAAGGGTTGTTTCTAATGGTCCAGAGGCAGTCTCCAAATTAGTTTCATCCAGTCCGCATATAGATGTGGATATGGGCGGTATAAAAGTACCGTGTTTGGTTGATACGGGGTCCATGGTAAAAGCTTTTTCCACCAGCATTTTGAATCCTGGGGTCAAGAGTGTCTCCAAGCTTGTCATTGGTTGCAGCTTAAAGCGGCTAATGGTTTGTCTATTCCCTACCATGGCTATATAGAGCTAGGTGTGGAGCTCTGTGGTAAATTTATTCCACAGTGTGGCGTTGCTGGGTTTTGTCAAATTGTGAAGAGTTCTAATTCTTCCCCACCTCGTGCTGCCACACTAGGAAAGAAAAAAACAAATAAACATAAATAAATAGCATCAGCTGTCTTCATTCATTAGCACATGCTAACATCACTGTTCCTCAGCCTTTTTAAGTCCAGAGCCCGCTTCCAGATATTAGCTACCTATTTTAATTTGTTAGCCTTTTTGTCTCTTGTGTTTGGTTTTACATCCCTTGTCAATTAGGTTCAACTGTCCTCTCAGGTGTCTCCTGTTTGCCTTCATCACCTTGAGTATTTATTCCTTCAGTTTGTCTCAGTTCTTTGTTGGGTCCTTTTTCATTCTCTCTCTGTGTGTGTCTCAGCTCTGTTTCCCTGGGTTTAGGATTCCTGGCTAGCCTGTGTTTTCTATTGTTTTGGGAGTTTAGCATTAAAGCTGCCTTTTGAGTTTATTCCCTGTGTCTAGAGATGGCTTTATGAAACAATAAAACATTTAAAGCATTGCTGGAATTGGGTTTCAGTTTGTTTTGACACCTCAATACATCTCCTAGTGACATCTGTTGGCCAGTTTGGCACTCACTACATGTTGATGACGCTGTTCTTTAAATCAGTGAAGCAGCAAGCCCTGCACAACAACACAACCGATACTTCTCCAAAAGCTGATTCTGTTCATCTGGACGTACCGTTTTGTGGGAGAAACGTTTCGTCACTCATCCAAGTGACTTCTTCAGTCTCAGCTGACTGCAGGTTTCCCCAATCTTATAAACAGTACATTTGCATAATGACTGAAACCAGCCCACTGAAGGAACAATGGGCTGGGAGGTCAGTTCCTTAATCATAATTATGCAAATTCTCATGACCATTGATCAACAACCACTGACCAAAACCCACTGATCAAAGCCCACTGATCAATGGCCATGAGTACCATTCACAGAGAGTTGGGGAATGGCTGCAATCACAGCATTGTAAGATGGCGAAAGATGTACCCTTAGGCCCCCTCCTCGATTCAGAGATGGTCTTTCCCTTTTCACGTAAATGGCCTCCTTGACTCCGCGCTCAAACCAGCGTTCCTCCCTGTCCAAGATGTGTACATCCTCATCATTGAAAGAGTGTCCACTGGCCTGTAGGTGTAAATAGACTGCAGAGTCCTGGCCTGACGAGGTAGCTCTTCTGTGTTGTGCCATCCGCTTCGCCAGAGGTAGTTTGGTTTCCCCGATGTATAAATCCTGGCAATCCTCCTGGCACTTAACAGCGTACACTATGTTACTCTGTTTGTGTCGGGGGAACTGATCCTTGGGGTGGACCAATTTTTGGCGCAGCGTGTTTTGGGGTTTAAAAGCCACAGAGACCCGGTGTTTAGAAAAAATGCGTCTCAACTGCTCCGATACTCCTGACACATATGGGATCACTACAGGTTTTCGCCTGGGCAGCGGTTGTCCTTCTCTCCTGGATCAGCTGGAGCTTTCTTTAGGTGCCTTTCCCGCTTTGACAAAAGTCCAGCTGGGATAACCACATTTACTCAGGGCCTTTCACCATCTTACAATGCTGTGATTGCAGCCATTCCCCCCTGGACTTGTAGAGTCCAGGGGGTCCTCTAAATCCTATCACCACTGGGATTCTGTCTGCTATGATAAGTCATGAGTGTCTAAGAGCAAAATAGCTTAATTTCTGTATCTCTATAAATCACGTTTAATAATTCTCTCCTTTTTGCCAATGGACGGATGATAGGATATTGACAGTCAGACCCAGATGATCAAATTGTTTCACTAACTCATCTAAACTAAGCATTTTGTAGAGGGTAAGGCAGCCGTGCCAGTTGTTTGACTTGAAACGGCAACTTTAATGTCATTTTGAATTCATTCTCAAAATGTATGTGGCACTATGATAAAGATGAATACATGAAAATAGTAGCTCCCCCATTTTATTTTTATGCTTAAAATCACTTTTTTTTTGAAAGACTACTGTTAATGTCTATTTTGCTGTGATATAAGTTTCGCCAGTAGAGGGCACTCGGTGTGTTATGCACACATGGCACCTCGCTAAAAGAAGTGCAGTCAGTACATGATGAGACAGTGTACAGCTCCGGACTGCTCCTGTTAATCTGCTGTTTCTTTGTTTTTGCAGTTTCTGCAAAAATAAATATGTTGCACGGGACATGAGTTGGCTCATCATTTTCTACAGTGTAACGTACAATTCTTTTATTTATTTATTGCATGCCTAATAACCTGTTGTGCAAACTTGTTTTTAGGATTTGTGATTCTGTCCAGTGTTCCCCTCTGTACCTTGGTTACTTCTCAGCTAACTTTAAAGGCAGAGTGAAGGTGGTGGACACAAACGTGACTGAAAATACAAAAAATTTAAAATATACCACCTGTTTTGAAAACTTAATCACAAGGCTGAATATGAAATTGCACTAAATGCTTAAAGTTTCATAAAAATGTATTAGAAACACACCAAGCATGTAAAATATGGCAGTATCAGTACACAGTATTCATACAAATGAATAGTAACTATAGTTACTATAGTAACTGTATAGAATAGTAACATGGCCTGCTTTGTTCAGTAACATGGCCGGTTAGCTCAGTTGGTTAGAGCGTGGTGCTAATAACGCCAAGGTCGCGGGTTCGATCCCCGTACGGGCCAGTTGCTACTTTTGGGCAGCTGGATAGTGTAGTAGTAAGACTTCACACCTTTGTAGCGGGAGTCACAAGTTACATTCCAGTAAGGGTCGTGGCTAGACCACTCATGCTAAAAACCAAGCCCTGGAATGGCAAAAGCCATGTCTGCAGCCTGTCCGCAGCTCGGACACAAGCATTTCACTACATGTTGTACTCTGTATAATTATGTATGTGACAAATAAACAGTGAAACTGGGAGCTGAAAATGAGGTTTTGAGCTAATGTGTGTTCCGGCCGAATCTACCGGCGGGCAGAATGGAAATGAAACTCAATTAGAAAACCAAATTTATGCCATTTATCTGTATAAGGACATATCTATCATATCATAACTATATTCATTTTTAAAGGCATGTTTCACAATAAGCCACAGACCTTCAGAAAGCCTATGCAGTGGTAGGGGCTTCAGGTTGTTAGGTTTTGCAAAGAGGCCACTGAGTGGTGCTCCATCCCTGGAGTGCGTGGGCTGACTTCATGGCTGCAAGGGTCACAAGGTCATGATGAATTGGTTAAAGTTGAGCCAGGTGCTTCAGCGCCTCCCCCTCGCAGCGCATGCAGTGGTAGCCCATTGTAGCAGTGATATCAAAGCAGCCCTGGCTGAGGTAAAAGTCCACAGATGGTTTTTTCCAGTCCAGGACGGTGAAGTTGAGCTGGTGGCAACCAGCAGCCAGACCCAGCTACAGGAGAGCAAAACCAAGAAGAAATGACTGCTGAGTTGAGATGTAGCATGGAGGCTGCTTCTGTATGCTACCTCTGAGACACTGTTTAGTACTTTTTGCTCATAAATATTGAAAATCGTAAAATCTTCAAGGTTTATCTTCTACATCATTCGCATGTTTCACTCACCTGTGCCACCTTGCTTATTAGTGCTTTACCAACGCTTTTACTGCCTTACTTTCAGTTAATGTATTTTGTTTTGCACTATGCATATTTTATATGCCATTAGGTCATTTATTGTGAAAATTCTCATGTAGGAACTATTGTACTGCATGCTGGTTCCACTGGTGCACCTGAGGGAGATGCACGCCCATGTTGATGTGTGAGCATGGCAAGTTGAAGCAAGAGAAGCCAATTTAATTCAGAGAAAGTTGTTTCTTAAAAGTATCTGTAAAGTGCTCATTTCTGCCTCAAAGCATGGGTCAGCCAGCGAGGTATGTTTGTATGTTATGTAGATCATTTTATGTCTTTATTTCACTCGTCTTACTATTTCATTGAATTTTATGTTATGTTTTAGTTCGACGGTGGTGTAGTTTGTGATCAGTGTGAAGCTGTAACAACCCCAAGACCTTACAACTAACATTAAAGCCAACTTCATGCCATCAGTAAAAGAGCTCTTTATTGACTTTAAGAAGAGGTAGAAGTGATAAACGCCTTTCCCTGAAAGACAGATCATGTGCATTGCTTGACATCTTTTGTAAATACAGATACACAGTGATGATGAGACATCTTCTCAGAGGCTGTACTGTACCTCTGAACTCAGGCATCACATACAAGTCCTCCATATAAATGGCTCTGCCTGACCAGGAGCTGTAAGCATAGAAATAAAGTACATAGACGATCTTTGTGTGCCCTGAAAGAAGAAAAAAAACAGTCTGAGTGATCTTACAGTTTACAGTTAACAGTTTCAGTATTCATGAAAATTGTAAATTTGTTTTGTTGTTCGTTCCCACTGAGTTAATGACTCTGAACATTTAGCACAATGATTATTTTTTTGATTATTATTTTTAAACTTTATAAATGAAACCTCACATTTCCCAGTTTCACCAAATACAAGGATACCGATGGTGACATCGTCATGCACGAAAGAGGGATTGTGTTGTAGCACAAGACACAATAAGACAGCTGATTAAGTTGTTTCACTAACTCATTTACACCAGGCATTTTGTAGAGTATATAGCAGCCGTGGAGCAGTGGTTTGACTTGAAACTTTGTTTTTTCTAAAAATAGTATTTTGACTATTTTTCTGAAAAAGCATTTCAAATTTAATTTCGAAATTTTGACTTTATTCTAAAACTGAAAAATAATGATTACAAATTTATTTAGTTTATTTTAATGTGAACCCAGAGCTGAAGTAGTAATCTGGCACACCGGGATCATAAAAGGGCCCCCCGAACGCAGAGAGCTGCCCATTCGTTCATTTTCATTACCGACATTGTACTGTCCAATCAAATGTCTTTACGCAACCAGGACCTCCCCTACCTTCCTGTGCACTCGTAAACCTTGTAGAACAGAATTTAGTGTGGAAAAGTGTTGAAAAGGTGAAACTGAAATGCTGAAACCAAAAGTTAAAAATGAACTCAAAGTAGATGTACCATAAATCTTAAGTAAAAACACTTCCAACTGGGGGCGTGCCTCCAAAACTATTGGCTAGACAACTGAACATATCTCTTTCTGCACTATTGTTTTCTGGCCCTTTAGTAGTTGATAAACAAACCAAGTTAAGTTTCAAGTTTCACCATAAAGAATTCTCTAAAAATTCTCAGTCAGATTAGAAAGGCCTGTCATATTCCTAATGTCTCTGTATTTGGTAACATCTGTCAGAACCTCATATTTGACCCAGGACAGTTGGATGAGGTGTTTCCAATCTGGAAGGAGATAGGCATTGTCAATTTCTCAGATCTTTACTCTCAGGGTAAGTTCCCACTGTTTTCTCAACTCCACAGCAACTTTAGTCTTCCAAATTCAATTTTTTTTCTGTTATCTTCAAATCAGGCATTATATTAAGGAGGATTTCTCACCATTAGAATCTAAATCTTGTTCTCATCCCATTTATGAAAACCAAAAATCATCTCCAGATTCCTTTGTGAACTGTTTTAGCACTTCAGTCTCTTCATCCTCAATAAGGGAAACCGGGGCAGGGGACTTGGGTTCAGTAGTATTAGAAGAGCCTTAAGAAGAAACTACATCACGAGTCCACTCCTGCTCTGTTAATACTTGATACATGTTGACACAATTCAAGGCCATGCATAGGCTCCACTACTCTAAAGTTAAGCTAAATTGCATATTTTCTTTTCCTTTGTATGTGACAGATGCTGATCGGCTGAGGGGTCTCTTACCCACCTATTCTGGTTATGAAACCACTTTGACTGTATTCTGGTCTGCAGTCTTTCAGTGGTTTTCTAGATCATATTCCAGTAACATTGCTCCTAATCAAAACCTGGCAATATTTGGATGCTCCTCAGAGTCACGTCAGCTGCCCCTCTATCTCCAGATGGCTGTGCACCTTGGGATGGCGGTGGCAAAGAAACTCATCCTACTGACTTGGAAGTCAGCTACCCAACCAAATTTGGAGTACTGGCTCAACAAGATGCTGTCTGTTCTACAACTGGAAAAGCGCAGACTAAATAAACTTGGCATTCAAAACAAATTTGGGAGGATGTGGGGGCCTTTTTTTGGCCCAGTGTAACATCGATCTGCATTTATAAGAACATTTTATGTCAACTCATTTTATGACAACTTTTTCTGTAAAGTTATTTGCCAATTCATTTGTTTACCTGAGGGTTCCTACACTAACTGTGACTACTATTGGGAAGGATGTCCTTTGTTTCTGTACCTTATCTTTTTATTGAAGCCTCTAATGGTCGGGCAGCCAACATGTTTGTCTGTTTATTGTTTGAACTGTTTTTAAGTTAATTCTTTATTTACAGTGGCTTGCAAAAGTACTCGGCCCCCTTGAACTTTTCCACATTTTGTCACATTACAGCCACAAACATGAATCAATGTTATTGGAATTCCACGTGAAAGACCAATACAAAGTGGTGTACACGTGAGAAGTGGAACGAAAATCATACATGATTCCAAACATTTTTTACAAATAAATAACTGCCAAGTGGGGTGTGCGTAATTATTCAGCCCCCTTTGGTCTGAGTGCAGTCAGTTGCCCATAGACATTGCCTGATGAGTGCTAATGACTAAATAGAGTGCACCTGTGTGTAATCTAATGTCAGTACAAATACAGCTGCCCTGTGACGGCCTCAGAGGTTGTCTAAGAGAATATTGGGAGCAACAACACCATGAAGTCCAAAGAACACACCAGACAGGTCAGGGATAAAGTTATTGAGAAATTTAAAGCAGGCTTAGGCTACAAAAAGATTTCCCAAGCCTTGAACATCCCACGGAGCACTGTTCAAGCGATCATTCAGAAATGGAAGGAGTATGGCACAACTGTAAACCTACCGAGACAAGGCCGTCCACCTAAACTCACAGGCCAAACAAGGAGAGCGCTGATCAGAAATGCAGCCAAGAGGCCCATGGTGACTCTGGACGAGCTGCAGAGATCTACAGCTCAGGTGGGGGAATCTGTCCATAGGACAACTATTAGTGGTGCACTGCACAAAGTTGGCCTTTATGGCAGAGTGGCAAGAAGAAAGCCATTGTTAACAGAAAACCATAAGAAGTCCCGTTTGCAGTTTGCAACAAGCCATGTGGGGGACGCAGCAAACATGTGGAAGAAGGTGCTCTGGTCAGATGAGACCAAAATGGAGCTTTCTGGCCAAAATGCAAAACGCTATGTGTGGCGGAAAACTAACACTGCACATCACTCTGAACACACCATCCCCACTGTCAAATATGGTGGTGGCAGCATCATGCTCAGGGGGTGCTTCTCTTCAGCAGGGACAGGGAAGCTGGTCAGAGTTGATGGGAAGATGGATGGAGCCAAATACAGGGCAATCTTGGAAGAAAACCTCTTGGAGTCTGCAAAAGACTTGAGACTGGGGCGGAGGTTCACCTTCCAGCAGGACAACGACCCTAAACATAAAGTCAGGGCAACAATGGAATGGTTTAAAACAAAACATATCCATGTGTTAGAATGGCCCAGTCAAAGTCCAGATCTAAATCCAATCGAGAATCTGTGGCAAGATCTGAAAACTGCTGTTCACAAATGCTGTCCATCTAATCTGACTGAGCTGGAGCTGTTTTGCAAAGAAGAATGGGCAAGGATTTCAGTCTCTAGATGTGCAAAGCTGGTAGAGACATACCCTAAAAGACTGGCAGCTGTAATTGCAGCAAAAGGTGGTTCTACAAAGTATTGACTCAGGAGGCTGAATAATTACGCACACCCCACTTTTCAGTTATTTATTTGTAAAAAATGTTTGGAATCATGTATGATTTTCATTCCACTTCTCATGTGTACACCACTTTGTATTGGTCTTTCTCATGGATTTCCAATAAAATTGATTCATGTTTATGGCTGTAATGTGACAAAATGTGGAAAAGTTCAAGGGGGCCGAATACTTTTGCAAGCCACTGTATATTCTGTACTGCTCCACCATCGAGAGCCTTCTGACTTACTGCTGCACACTCTGGTTCAACTGCTGCACCGCGGAGGACAGGAGGAAACTGCAGCTGGTGGTGAGGGCAGCAGAGCAGGCAATCGGCACTTCACTAACCCCCCTCAGAGACATCTATACTGGCAGACTTCAGCAGAAAGCCAGCATCATCATCAAAGACCCCTCACACCCTGGACACTCACTTTTTTCCCCCCTTCCCTCTGGTAAACGCTACAGGTCCATCAGGTCAAAGACAAACAGACTCAACAGAAGTTTTTACCCACAGGCTGTCAAACATGTCCTACCTCCACCCTGATTGGAGGATAACTGCACTGCCAACACTCATGGACATTACACCTTGTTTATAAATCGTATTTCTGTTTATACTTCAATCAAACCAACACCCCTACCTCTTTAAACTGTATTTATTATAACCTTATTTAGTATAGTTCCAACAGCACCCCCCCACTCAATGTGCAATATCATCCCCCCCCCCACACTCAATGTGGAATATCACTGATCACACTGCACCTCTCAATGCACCTGCTAGTTAGATGGCATGTATGTGTATGTATGTAGATGTAAGCGTGTATGTGGAAATATGTGTGTGTATGTATGTACGGATGCATATATGTATGTATGTGCGTGTATGTTTGCAGGTGTATGTATAACTTGTACATATCTTTCTTGTGTAAATGTAAATTTGTCTGTTATTGTGTAAATACTTAAGCTGTTGTGTACTCCACACACATGGAGAGATGCCAAACTGCCTTTCACTGTTCTTGTAACAGTAACAATAAAAAGCTATTCTATTCTATTCTAAAATTGCTAAATAAAATATTTTAAAAAATAGATGTAACAAACTATGTCAAATGATCCGACATGTTAACTGCAGGGCTGCTGCTTCTGCACCATCTACGGCAGCACCAGCAACAAGAAAGAGGAAGAGACGGAGGAGGGTGAAACTAAGGGGTGGAGAGACGTATTTACGAAGTGACAGATTCAAGGATCTCACGAAAAGCCGAAGTGTAGCTTTGAGTCATGATATGTTGCACTGCAGTGCAACTAAGAACTAACCCACTAATAACCAACCTGAATTTTTACTGATTCTTTTTTTTGTTTTGGTTATTGTCTTTTCCAGAGTGACCATGGGTCAGACGCTCGACACCTTACACGCCACACGTTACCCAGTGTCAGGTGTTGCTCCGGTCGTCACCGCGACAGATGTCTCTGGGCTGTTTCCAGACAGAGCGACGATGGCCCCATTGGCTCACAGGTAACTCTGCGTGGTTCACTCACTGATGTGTGTGTGTTACATTTGCTGGTCACTGCTAACGGTTCTTATGAGCTGACTTTTTGTTATTGTTGTAAATTGTGATCATTCAGTGTCACAGTCTGACATCACAGTGATACTGAAACACGAAGGCGCTGATCAAAAACTTTATGTTAAGAAGAAAAACGAGCTGTGTGCAAGTATCCGAAAACTGCGCAACACTGCAGCTCACACACTCTCTTTTTTGAAGTGAAACCGGAAGTGTTCATTCTGATCTGTTTGTTGTTGTTTCGCAGTGTGACGCCCCCAAGCGTGCCAACAACACAGGAGAAGTGTTACGACCCTCATGACAAAACACTTAAATTTGTCGATGGAGAAGATGATTTGGACTGTAAGTGTCACGTGGGCACTTTTCAAAGTGGCGTCGAACAGATTCAACTCTTATATAAAAATAATGATAGTAATAAAATAAAATAATTTTACCCGTATTCACATGAACCAAGGTAAAAAAAAAAAAAAAGCATCGGCATTTATTCCTGTGTGACACTGATTTTTTGCTTGTGTGTGATTGTTCTCAGTTTTGTATGAAGGCTTCAAATCTCTCAGAGCTCAGATGTCCTGTGGTCACGCTGTGACCCCGACCTCTCTCACCAACTGGTGTTGCAGGTTGTTGGAGCAGGTAGGCATCTAAGGGTTGACTTCATTAAAATAAACAAACAAACATATAAATAAATAACAGCATCAGGCAGGGTTGCATTGATTTTTCAAAGGACAATGTTACATGAACGTGAATAAATAAAGAAATTTGAAGACGGTGATCAATATATCAACATTATTTTTTGTTGTGAATTGGACTGTAATGTTTACTGTCATGCAGGTGATAGAGAAAGAAGCCATGTTGACTTAAATCACCAGACAGAGAGGTTCACTGCTCTGTAAATACATGAACCCTATATCTCAGCAGAAACCTGCTGTGCTCTCAAGGAAATAAATAAAAAAGACAGATATTTCCAGCTTCTGTCTTCTCTATTGTAACTTGTGGCATTTAAATCACTTAAGTTAAATTGTTTCTGTATTGAAACCTGTAATATATCACACATTTCTTTTCCAACATTCGGATTGTACATGCTGACTCAGCTGCCCTCTGTGAGACTTTAGTGCAACTTTGAATTACACCCCTTCTTTTACAGCTGTGACAGTTTCAATGGTTTCTATACAGTAAAGAGCATAAATGACTATTAGACAAAAAATAGAAACATAAATCATGTGTGTGTTTCACCAAATATTTGCACATATAGCAATACAGTTCTCATGTTTTATGAAATATTTCAGTGTTTATAGTTTTAATAATGTAACTTACTGGGGGGAAAAAACTCATTAAATTGTTTGGTGTTTTGTTTCCAACATGTGAGTCTAATAATTCTCTCACCTCTCCATATTTCAATAAAGGGTGAAAGCAGGTTTGTGTGTGGTGGGTCTGGTTGTGGTGCTGAGTGGACTTTTGCAGAGGTTTGTAAAATGGCTCTGCTGGACCCTCAAGAAAGGCAGTACTTTCAAAAAACCATGGAATTTAACACTGCCAGGCAGACACTTACTGCTAAGTTGGTAAGTTTTTCATTTTCTTATTCTGTTTAGTATGAATGGAGAATTATTATTAGACATTTTATCATGTATTAAATATTGCCCCACCTCTGTCTCCATGTAGTGTCCTGGATGTGGATCTGCTGTGACGAGAGAGAATGGATCAGATTTGAATGTCCTCTGTAAAACTTGCACAGCAGTAAAAGGACGGCCGTTTGAATTCTGCTGGCAGTGTTTGAGGGAGTGGAAGGGTGCACGGCCTCGGAAAGACCGCTGTGAAAACCTTAGTTGTTGCAACCCGTCACTAGAAACTCTAATAAAATGCCCAAATATAGCCTTTGATTCAGTGAAGGAGTCTCCCTCTGTCCGTGCCTGTCCCACCTGTGGGTTACTGTTGGAGCACAGCAAGAAGCTTTGTAAATTTGTTGATTGCCCTCGATGTAATGTGTTGTTTTGTTTTGTATGTCTGAAGTGCTCTGGTGAATGTTGGAGGACCAGGTGCACTCCTGCCCCCAGACAGACATCTATACCTGTCTGGCAAAAGAAATAATGGGAAAGAAACAAGGCCGTTAAGTTTCACTTTCTTTAAATTAAGAGTGGCTTTTTTAAATCAATTCACCATGCTGTGTTTTTTTTAATTCTCTGCTTTGAATAACACATTAAAAATTAAAAATTTTCATTTTTGTGAGAATTTTACTACCAGATGTAATCTTTACAGCTGTGTTATGTCTGAACTGTACTGATAAATCTGATAAATGTCATTCATTCATAAATTTAGTATAAGGTTAAACACTCCGTGTGTGCACATCCTGTCCTCTGGTTACTTACATATATAACACATGTCGTCTCTTTTTCACACATTTTGTCTGTTTTGCTGGCTACATGATGACTGCTCTTATTTCCTCTAAATTATTTAGAGCAAATGTTTCTTTTAATAAAACTTTGTTATGTTTGATTAAAGTCAATGTGTAAAACATTTAGTATATTTAACTTAATTGTTTCATTTTCAAAATTAAAAATAGAAATGCATCTCTATGGAAGAAAATCCTGCAGCACCATATTTAATACAAGCCTGTGGATTTTTCTTTCTTTTTTTTTGCCATTTTATTCCTTAGAGTACAGAAAGTGAACACCATCATGTAAAATGGGATCCTTTATGATAACATTTTTTTATTTAAAAAAATATAGTCCAAATGAAATGTTGATTTGAAAGTTAAATTAATACATTAACTGAGTTAAAATGCAGATATTTTTATTATTGTTATTGCTTCATCACTTTGTGCTGTTGAGTTGGGGAATGCAGGAAAACCTGTTTTCATTCTTTGTTTGACATTTGTACTAATAAATTGGTAATAGACAATACAAACACATTTAACCCTTAATTTGATTAATGTTTAGCTTTTTGAAGGTTACCTTACATTTCTAGTTTCAATGTGATTCCAAGAGATCAGCATATGTTTTTACTCCGTTTAAATGATTTAAAATCATTGTTATCTCATTTGCATTTAAATCACTGCATGTATTGTACTGAGGTAAACATTTTACAGACGAACTTCTATTTCCCTAAATCCAAGTTATGATATGTGATATATAATGCACATCTCAGGAAAGCAGGTCTGAGATTCTGATATGAGGCTAAGCTCTCAGCCATTACCTTCAGCACCTGGTTGTGATGCCACAGATAGCGGCCATCAGGGAGAGTCTGTGGGCAGCTGCTGAGAAGATGTTCCAAGGAGCCGCTTCCAGAGCAAAGGGGCAGAAAGGAGTCACACTCTTTCTTCAGACAGTAAAGGTTTCCTAGGTTAGGCAAACCGTCGATCCTCCTTGCTTGCACAGTTCTACTGCTCTGCTCATTCACTGTTTGTCCACAACTGCTTCAACCTCTCCCGTGAGTAGACGGTGTTCCTCTTTGCACCCGGTTTTGCCGATCTGGATCTTTGGAAAATAGCCCATGCCCTTCAGACCTATCACCAGGTTGCCAGCCCGAGCCTTTGATCTCAGACATCCATGATGAAGACCTATGATTCCATGATAAGTTAACCATTGTAAACTTATGTGCTTGTATTGCTGACATGAATGTGTTCCCCACAAGTCCATCTTTCCCCCTTAATGCTGGTCAAGTGGTACATTCATAGCTGGACTGGCCATCGGGCATACCGGTGGGCCAATGGTAATTTTTCGTTTTTATGGGCAGATGGGGTTTTTTTTTGATGAAAGGTCAAAAGTCATGATCGACTCTGGGCTGGACCAATTACAGCCGAGAAGGTCGGATCCACCCGCCCTCTTGCTTGGGCAACAGCTCTGAAAGCATTCTTATCACAGACAAACAGATGAAAATGGTATTGAGGTATCCGTGTTGAGGTGAAAAGGAACGTACTTCAGCTAGAATGAAAAACAGACACAAAGCTGGAGTTATTCTGTATTTTTACGCTGCACAGCTCCCTCTTCTTCTCTCATTCTCTCCCCCTCCCTCTCCTGTTGCTACTTCAATCATGATCAATGATCAGCTGATCTGCTTTTCTCTCGTTTGTTTATCGCCCACTTTGCGCCAGAAAGAGGAAACCAGCAGATGTCGTGCTAAACAACAGCAGCACGTTTAAGCTTGATAAGCTGTTGTTAAACTTTATTTAATATTAATTTCTAGTATCAGCTGATGTTTGCTGGAGCACAGCTGTAAAAGCTGCTCGTCATGATATCGGTTTGGTTATCTGGTGAGAGGGAAACATGAAGATGAAACCAGGAGATGTTCTTACTGAATCATCAGAGCTGAACAGGTGATGGTGAAACAGGTTTACCTTTTAGGTGACATGGATGAGTTGAAGGGAAGTTATGAACTGTTTCTGAGAGACAAATAACACCAGGATCCTTTTCTAAGTTGCTGACAGCTGGTAACTGTGCAGGGGCGGGTCTAGCAAAGTTATGCCAGGGGGGCAGGTAGGGCATTAACAAGGAAAGGGGGGCACAAAGAAATACTTTTCTTTCTTATTCTCATTTAAAATGTCTAGCTTTTAATAAATAATTATCTGAATCTTACAACCAAAGTGGTCATCTGAGGTAAAATGTATAGAAATAATACAATTTCTACACATTTTACCTCAGATGACCAACAAGACAGTGTACATCACTGTCACAACAGCGTTTGTTTTCATTCAAAGGCTTTATGGCTTTTCCTGTAATACCCGGTGGGCCGGTCTCTAGTCAAAATGCCCAGGCCGATTTTTTGTCCCAGTCCAGCCCAGGATACATTATAAAGAACATCTCTTTCATTGCTGTGGTTTCCAGCAGAAGAAAAGGCATTACAAAAAAATAAACAATGAGATTTAAACTTGGAACCCAAGACGGTCTAAATTAAGCATATCATAATACCTGGTAGCTGAGTGTAGAAGTAAAACTCGTTTTGAAACATGATTACCTACCTAACAAGTATAAATTGCCTGTATAACTGGTTTGTTTTTTTGTCGAGCCAAATGATGGCTATGAGTGGATTCATAAGTCCTGTTGTAAAAACATATTAATATTAAATATTTTTTAACATCCAGTTTGATGCACATTCAGAACACCGCAGTGGCAAAAGGAACACAATAATCCCCCAAACTCTCCATGCTAGAAACACAGCCTCACTGGTGAGATCAACTTTGACTACATGGTGCAAGTTTACAAAATATAAAATGATAAAACCCATCAAACATCAAATAAATAAATAAACCTGGACTCTCAGCAGCACTAACACTGATTATAGTAAGTAAAATCAAAAAAGTGCTGATCTGCAGTCGTATGACTTCTTGCAACTGGTGGAGAGAAACTGGAACTGACAAAAACAAATTAAACAAAACAGTCTTGGGGACGTTCCCTGGTAAGTGCAGAGGTTAGTTTCTGTGTTTAATGCTCAAACCTGAGAAGGATAACAGCTGGGATCCAAATGAACAGAGTGCAGATAATTCTGGGAAAACTGAACCTCTAAAATTGTCTCAAGTTTATGTGGTTTCACTATGAAAACACACTCATCAGCACCCCTGGTCAGGGATGAGCTGCTGCACCGAGTGGAAGATTTCAAGTATCTCGAGGACTTGTTCATCAGTGATGGGGGAGTGGAGCGAGAGATTGACAGGCAGTTATGGTGCTTTACTGGTTTGGTGTGGTGAAGAGAGCTGAGTGTAAAAGTGAAGCTGGTGATTTACATGTTAATCTGTGTTCTTCCCCTCAACCCAGCAGTTGTTGTTGTACTCTTTGTTTAGAAATATCACGGTCATTTTATTAGAATCATGCAATGATAATCGTGGGAAATTCCAGTCGTTTTGTAGGTCAGGAATGAAGGCCATCAAATAAACCTGACAGAGGCTTTTAGAGTGCCAGGGGAAATCCTGTGTTTAAAGTAGCTTCACTATCACTTTCTCTTCAGACATTTAGAATAAATCACATGACTTAATATTATTATTATTATTGTTGCATAATATTGTGTGAAAGCTGAGCAGCATTACATGGTCAGTATAATTTATCCACATGTAACCAATGTTGCACCCTTTAATGTTTTACTGACTATTAAAGACTTACATGTGTAACTTTAAAACATAACATTTATTGCCAAATTTGATCCCTGGAGTTGAACAAGTCAGCAACAACTAATTTGCTATAAGCCTTTGACATTCTTCCTTCCCGTTATTGCTGAGAGCCCATATAGATAAATGAAAATGATCATATAAAATGTGGTCTTTTGTAATACTTTATTGAAAAATGTGGTCCAAATGTTCCAATGTTGATTTAGAAGTATTTACAGGAACAGCTAAACTAGTACAATAATCAAATTAAGGTGGAGATTTCTTTCAGTTTCTCCATGAATATTAATATACATTTCCTTAATTGTTGTGGTTGCTAATAGAACAACACATGTCACAGAAAATAAACAATTAGATTTTAAAGTATAATCCAGGCTCATTTGTGAACCAAAAAGTTTAAACAAAGCTGAAACACATAAACAATGCTCATCATGATGCCTTTCAGCTCAGCTTAGAAATAATTTATTTAAACATTTTCACGGACATAAAAACTTGAAAAAACGAACATACAGACATCAGTGTATGTGACCAGAACAATGACATTTGGTGATGTGTTTTTATTTATGTATGTCATAAAAGGATAATGCTGTGTAAAATAGGAAATCTATTTTTTAGTATTTACTTTGTGAAAGTTGTTCTGTGTACCATACCATTTATTTTTATTTCTCGGTATCCTGTAATGATAATATGAGGTTACACATACATGTACTTAAAAAAAGGCCAAAGCTTTCCCTTACTATTCCTACTTATTGTTTAAGTTATCCATTTGAGCCAAGAGATCAGATTTCTAAAGGTTCTGTTTTTGACACTGGATCTGTGTGATGTCAGTGAGAGGAGATAATCCTAATATTGTCATCTCAGGCACCCACCTCTGACTGTGAGCACAGAAGCCCCAACAGCTAATTAAAAAAAATCTTAATTAATCATTATTCATTCCATGTAATATTGAACTAGTGCTGAGCATAGGTATGCTAGGAGCTGTTAAATGTGAATAAAGTGCAAAAGAGAATGAAAGCCATAGACGCCAGACTTCAGTCAGAATCTTCTGTTTTGTTCATTACGTGTCTTTATAATTCAGTCCATCCTGTAACTTTGACTCAAACAGATGAATTAATGACGGACTCCTTCAGCCTCCATGAACCTTCCTCACCATCTGCAAAGTTGAGTCAGGCTTGATTCCACATTTGGACAGTGGTGCAGTGTCATCATCCAGTGGCTTGCCTCCAGCGTGCAGACTGACATTTTCCTTAGTGTATCCTAAACATACATACCACAGGGCAGAGAGGATTTTACTTTGCTTTGGACTAAATATAGCTACAAATATGTCATAAATAATTATACCATGTTCCCTGCATTACAGTGAGCTGTATCAGAGGCTATTGTTGAAAGTAAAGGTGACTGTATGTGCAACATTTCAATGAAAAATCTGCGCTTCAGAACATTTTATAGATTTATAGTAAAAATCAAACAAACATGTTTTAAGACATTTGAATGTAGACTCAATAAGTACTGATAATTACATTTTTAATGTATCTGTTTTTAGTTTTTAGGTTATTTACCTGGGGTGGTCAGTATTTTCAGCAGTTCCTCCTTGAACCCGCCCACAGTCACATCTTGCAGATTTTTCTTGTACAGGTTCACCCCCAACTTATGACCCTCAGGCACAAAAACGTCGACTTTACACATTGCTTTGTTTTGAAAGTGAGGCTGCGATTCTTTCTGGTTCTCCGTCAGAAGGTTATGCGAGGTGACGGCGTGTCTACGATATTTATAACCCCGCCTGGGGGGCGGGGGTGTTGTCTGTTCGTTGTTTCGTTTTAACAGTGAAATAACAATGCAAACAGATCATCATGGTATTCATCGATTAAAAACAGTACTTTTTGTATTGTTAAAAGGCTTTTAAAATACTAAGTGTAACCATTTTGGGGTTGTTTCGTATGTTCGCACGCAAATTGTTTCTTAGTAAATAACAAAGATATTGGGTAAGTAGGAAAGATAGCTTCAGTTGTTCAAACGGTGCTTAACAAAATTATTATACCCCATGTCATTAAAAAATAGAAAACGCAAATATTTTAGAAACCTGTCTCTGATTTTCAGTGCGTCCTCAACGTGCAACCATTTTTGAACTGGAGTGAGGAACTTCCATCCATCCATTCGCTTCCGCTTATCCTTTCCAGGGTCACGGGGGGCGCTGGAGCCTATCCCAGCTGTCATAGGGCGAGAGGCGGGGTACACCCTGGACAGGTCGCCAGTCTGTCGCAGGGCCAACACACAGGGACAGACAAGTGAGGAACTTATTTATGGTTTATACAACAATCAGCCACCAAAAAGTTGCAAGCAAGTAACTGTAGTTTGGGGTCTTAAAACTAATAAATTAGTTTCTGTGTTTTTTTGTAAAACAGTATTTTGAAAAATTCGTGGACAACAACAATAGTTATATTTTATCATTAAAAACATACTTTTGATCAAAGAGCTTGCAAGCTCTTTGAGATTGAGAAAGATTTGACTTCGCGAATGATAAAACTGCATCTCACCCCCTTATACCACAGAAACCCCCGATTCTCAGCTAAATGCTCATATAACCGTTTCTCTCGCCGATTGCCGCTGTAGCTCGTTTACTGAACACGGCGGCGCTAACACAGTCCGTCAGAACCACTTCCGTCAACAGTCGCCATTCTCAGCCCTACAGACACTTGTTTGGATGATGGCGCTCCTTGCAACTTCAGATTGGTGGAACTGACGTAAACAAGGTCACGTTACCGTGATTCTATTAGCTCAAATGATTAAAAAGAAGGATAAATCATGCAAATCGACTAATAGAAGCTGAAATTACAGCCCCTCAGAATTTGATGGGATAGTGGCTATTTGAACTGACTATGGCCCAAATGTATGTGTGTGTGTGTGTGTGCAATTCTTCAAAAAATATTCAAAAAACAAACATTTTTAGGCGTGTCAATAACGTTAAATCATTTTTGCTGTTCAAAACCTCAGAAATTTCAACTCATAGATGGTGCCAAAATCTGCCAAAATCTGCTGTACAAGTGGCAAAACGCCTGGTCATTTCTTATTAAAAGCTCTGTATTTTTTCACGGTTTCACTTCAGCAGCATCAATCTTTGCACAGATAATGTTCATATGTTGATTACTGTTTTTCTGGAGTTTATTGTCTTCTGAAGCATATTTTCAAAGTGGTTATATGCAATAAAATCCAAAAATAAATTAGATGAGGAAAAATATCTACCTACTTTTTCTATGTTCCAGCCTCAGTAACCTTGAAACAGTAACATCTGCTGTAATATTTACACCTCTGATGAAATCTCACAAGTGTTGGCTTTATTTTGATACCAAAAATTTTTACACAGAGCTTGTTATTGCAGAGAAATGCTCTAGTACTTTTGGACATGTCATTTTCAAGCAGGAAGCTCAGAAAGCCCCTTTGGTCACCTTTGAGTCTGTGGAGGAAGTCTATGGGTGCCCCCGCCATCCGTGCCTGTCCCACCTGTGGTTTGCTCTTGGAGCACAGCAACGACCAATGTAAATGTGTTTTTTGTCCTCGATGTAAAGTAGAGTTCTGCTTTGTGTGCCTGAAAAGCTCTGATGAATGTCTGGAAACTCTTACTCTTATGACTCTTATGAACCATGCTTCAGTGGTGTGGCCCCCAGACACACCTCTATACCTGTCTGGCAGAAGAAATAATGGGAACAACACAAGGCCATCAAGTTTCACTGTCTTTTCTAAAATAATCCATCATGCTGTGCTTTATAATTCTGTTGTTTAGATAATATCATTGTTACTGTCTGCTGCTTCTCTGATGTTAGCTTGATGCTGTTTAGCCTTTGTAATATCCACATTACCCATTTGTTTTGCTTGCTTGTTTTTTCTGCTCTTCTCAGCGCTTTTTATTCAAACTTTTTAGAGAAAACAAAATATATTTGAGTATAAACTCATGGTTAATCAAAATGTGATCTGTAAAACATGCAGTTCATTTAAACACATTTTTTCAATTTCGAAAAAAAAAACATCCCAGAAGTTAAACAAGGAAGCAACACCACTTTTAATATAAGCCCGTGGAGTTTTCCTTCTTCCTGTCATAGTATTACCTTACTCAGATCCTGTACAGATAAATTAACTCTGTCATGTAAAATGTGATCCTCATGGTCCAAATGTACCAATGTTTATTTACATTTTAACATTTAACATTTTCTTTTAACTTTAAAGTTAAAACATGGTTTGTTGTTAAAACAAACCATGACTCATAATTACAAATGAGTCGTTTGATATACTCTGAAGAATATTTCCTGCATTGTGGTTGCTAGCAGAAGAAAAGTGTCACAGAGAATAAGCTAATAGATTTAACAATGGACTCCAGGATCATTTGTAAACCTAAAAGTTCAAATAAAGTTCAAACATGTAAATGATGTTCACCACAATGCCTGGTAACTCAGTGTAGAAATTAATCTCCTTATTAGGCGAGATTTCAAATGCTGTCATTCAGATGTAAACTGCAAACTACCTAACACACCCTCATCAGTTTGGTATGTAACCAGTACAATGCTTGTTTGTTTGTTTGTTTTTTTGCTGCTTCACATCCGGTATGTTGTGCCAAATGATGGCTATGAGTGAATTAATCAGTCCTTTTGTATAACCATATAAAAAGTATAATGTTTTAAAGTCCAGTTTGATGCACATTTGGAACACCACAATGGCAAAAGCTGTTGCTTTTTCGGTGTTCCGAATGTGCATATAAGGCCCCAAACTCTCCAAGATAATCCACCCAGAGTCACTGATCAGTAGATCAGGTACTTTCCTCAACTTTGACTACATGATGCAAGGTTCCAAAAGTAGTGCAACAAAACCCATAAGTCATTAAATAAATACATCTTGACTCTCAGCAGCACTAACACAGATTATGTAAAATAAAAGTGTATAAAATGATCGCAACTTCTAATCTGTAGTCACATGATTTCTCATAACTGCTGGGTTGAAATTGAAAGTAATAAAGAATAAATACAAAAAATCTTAGGGGCGTTCCCTGGTGTGTGCAGAGAGCAGGTTTGGTGTTTACTGTTCATTCAAACAGGGGAAAGGATAACAGGTGAAATCCAAATGAACCGACTGGCAACAATCCCGGGAAAACTGAAAGGACAGGGGCATAGAGGGAAAAGGGAGGTACTGGGAATCTGCTGACATAGAGGCAAGCAAGGGTGAGGCAGATGGGGGTGTGCAGTGAGGAAAGAATTTGGCAGAATGCCACAGCCTGGTGCAGCATGAGCAGAGCACCACAACACCCATGCCAGCAAACAGGAAACGGTAAATGGAAAACCCAAACAAGAATAACAAGTCTTTGAATGAAGATAACAGACCAAAATAACAGCACAGTGGCGAGATGAGAAGACTTCAACACAGAGACATTACCTTCAAATTTGTCTCAAGATTATGTGGTTTTGCTATGAAAACAATAAAAGTTTCGTGTGCGCAGCAGAGTATGTTGTTGCAATGAGCAAGGTCTTTATATTTGTGCAAGTAATGATTGGCTTTACTGTGACATGAGGAATGCACTGATTACACAGTTTGACCAGTTAAAGGAAGAACAGTATTTTTAAGATTTTTACTAAAATTGAAAAGGAGTGTGAGCTTTTCAAAGGTTAGGCATTTGTTTGGTATTTTTCGGTTTGTATGGAGAATAAATGTTTTGCCTTTTTTACATTACCCTTGTTTTTGCTACCGAAAGGCACACAAGTGATTCAACAACAGCACGAGTCAGAAACTTTACGTCCTGCAGAAGCGGCAAAGAAGGACCGAAGGTTGCCGCTACATGGGTGTGTTAAAGTACAAACTTCACCCATGGGATATATGATGGAGCAGCATTTATCCACTGTTTACAAGAGCACTTCTTTTTTCTGGTACTGCATTGGGTATGTTTGGGATCATGGAGTGATGCTTAAAAACAAAGCTGTTCCCTGTCAGACTCTCCACAGATGATATTAAATGGTGGATCATGATCTGATCATACTTTTATATGTCCATAATGCAGCTGAATTTTTTATATCTATTCAAAATCTAGACCAACAGTTCAGATCAGTCTGACAGGCCAAAGTCCAGCTGATTATAAACTCCTTTTACCAAAAGCCAAATGAAATCCAGAGGCAGTGATTACAGTAGTAGCTCCGGGTGATGAGCCACTCTGTCATGATAACCAGTACTGACACCTCCTGACTACAGGCAAAAAATTAAGCAAAGAAGAACAAAAACATTAGTGATTTGTTTTGAACTGCTGGTACCCCAGGTGGTGACAGTCAGGCGCCTGATTAGCAGCTCCTGTGAGACTGTGCGTCCTACAAGCATGCCATGTATGACTGATCTATATAGGACAATAGTATAAGACAAGTTCAAGCTGGTGTTCTGCAAAACCAAGTTGCAGCAGTATTTGGTGTGACCCCTAGTAGCATCTCCAAACTGAAGGCCAGGTTCCATGTAACGGGGGATGTCAGAGACAAGCTGTGAAGTCAAAAAATTCTTTTTTTCACTCAGGTTTTTGTGGTCTGCTTCAATGTAGCCCTCTGTAAGTTGATAACTTGGCTCTGTCCAGGACTAGGGAAACATAACAGAGCACTTCTCTTCATAGATTTGGATACACTACAACTCATTGTCACGTTTCAGAGAGGGGTGAGCTTCTCCTGGCTCATGCATTTGTCCTGACTGTGCACTTGGTCGTTCAGTAATCACTCAAAGTAGGTTGAAGATTACCCTCTGTCACTACCGGATTTTCTCACTTGCTGTGGTAGTGTTTAGCTCCTTGTGCTCTGTAGTTTGACCATGTGAGAAAATTTTGTATTGCTTTGGATTTACACAGGTCTATTTTGTGCAGACATTTCCAGCCAATGTGGATCTGTGGATCTGAGAAACCTGTTAGGAAAAGGAAACCCATGGAGTTGAAGAAACCCAAAAAAGGAAAGTTGTTTTAAGAATTTGCTATTCATATGCCCTAATCTTCATTCTTTATTTCCTGTGAAAAGTCTTGTGTGCAAAATAGTTCTATTGAACTTTAATTCTGGTTGTCTAGGTTTGAGTTATGACAGAACGATCTGGTCTCAAACACGGATTCCGCAGACACCAGCCATGGAGTGCTTCTCGGAAAACACAACCAAGTACAGTGGTGCCAACAGGAAATTATACATCAGATAGCTCAAATAGAAGCGCACAATCTAAATCAGCTTAATCATACACCAGAAGTCTTCGCTGAGAAGTTGGAAGAATGCTGAAGTTTTCTAGTGTACGCTTGGGTTTAGACAAATCTGCTGCACCGATTCTTTAGATCGGGCAAAGTTTCCTTGATTATTCAGTAGAATTTGGGCTTCTATGTGAGCTGCATAGCTGCATTTGAACTTAAACAAACAAAAAGATTTACTCTTTCTATGCTCACTTATAGCACTAGCTACAGGTTGAAGTTCTGCAACCGCAACATAGACATCTGCACCAAAAATACAGTGCCGGATGGCTCTGGTCCACTTTAACCCCTGAGTACAGCTCTATAAATGATAGAGATATTATGTTATTTGTGTTACAATGTAGGACGTAGCAGAAAAATGTTATTAGAAAAATACTCAAGTAACAGACAAATGAAAATTCTACTTATGTACAATAATGAAGTATTTGCAGTTCATAACTTCTAAATTTGAAAGACACTGTCTGAATTATGTGCCTTTTTTGTAATTTAATGCAAAAACATGCTTAGGAGGTATATATATATATATATAATTAGCTTTATTCTATGACATTATACACTTTAATGTAAAAATCCTCTCAGGACTGGAACATCCTCTGCCTGAGAGCCAAAATGTAACTGCAACTAAATTAGAAAACCAATTTTATGCTATTTATCTGTATACAGACATATCTGAACTATATTCATTTTTAAAGGCATGTGTCACAATAAGCCTATGTGCACAGACATTCATAAAGCCTGTGTAGTGGTAGGGCCTTCATGTTGTCAGATTTTGGAAATGAGCCACTGAGTGGTGCTCCATCCCTGCAGTGCATGGGCTGACCTCATGGCTGCAAAAGTCACAAGGTCATGATGAATAGGTTAAAGTTGAGCCAGGTGCTTCAGTGCCTCCCCCTCGCAGCGCAGGCAGTGGTAGCCCATTGTAGCAGTGATATCGAAGCAGCTCTGGCTGAGGTAAAAGTCCACAGATGGTTTGTTCCAGTTCAGGACGGTGAAGTTGAGCTGGTGGCAACCAGCAGCCAGACCCAGCTACAGGAGAGCAAAACCAAGAAGAAATGACTGCTGAGCTGAGATGTAGCATGGAGGCTGCTTCTGTATGCTGCCTCTGAGACACTGTTTAGTACTTTTTGCTCACAAATACTGAAGACAGGAAAATCCTCAAGGTTAATCGTTCTCAGTGTTCACATGTTTCTCTCACCTGTGCCACCTTGCTCATTAGTGCTTTACCAACACCCTTCCCTGAAAGACAGATCATGTGCATTACTTTAGATCTTTCGCAAATACAGATACACAGTGATGATGAGACATCTTCTCAGAGGCTGTACTGTACCTCTGAACTCAGGCATCACGTATAGTTCTTCCATATAAATGGCTCTGCCTGACCAGGAGCTGTAAGCATAGAAATAAAGTGCATAGCCGATCTTCGTGTGGCCTGAAAGAAGAAAAATATCAGTTTGAGCTAGCTTACAGTTTACAGTTAACAGTTTCAGTATTCATGAAAATGGTATATTTGTTTTGTTGTTTCTTTCCACTGATTTAATGATTATGAATATTTAGCACAATGATTATTAACAGCATAATGCTTTACTTTACACTGTAAAGACATGACCATATATCATTTCCTTTACATCAGTGAAAAAAAATGATATGATTTGTGGTGCTGCTCACAGTTAATGTGCAACAATCTTCATTAAAGGTGACCTCACATTTCCCAGTGGTGAGGCTGGTTAGGTCAGTTTAACCACTATTACTTCAACTTTTTGGTTATGGTTTCTTGGAGGCAGCAGAACATCTGGAGTCATGTTGCTAGTGACCAGGGACACTATGCAATATATTCAGTTTCAGAATTTATATTCAGTGTTAACTGTAGCCTGGCTCAAAGTGTTAATGCTGTCACCTGATGTGGATTTGATGTAAGTGTTTTTTTAACCCTAACTCTAACCCTTAAAGACTGAAACTAATTTTAAAAAATTTACTAAAACTAAACATTTTCAAACAATAAAAACTAAAGTGAAATATGAAAATTTGCTCTCGAAACTAAACTGAATTAAAACAATAGGTCAAAATTTAAAGAAATATATAAAATAATAATGAAAAAACACTACATTAACTTGGCTCCGAACCTCTACTTGGATATCACCTGGGATTTAATATGTTTATAAACATTATAAAACAAAACAATATATTTACGGTTAAGGCAAAAACTTAAGCATCACTAGATATACTACCTTTATGGGTCACTTTCACATGCTCTGCCAATTCCTAGGAAAGAAAAAAACAAATAAATATAAATAAATAGCATCAGCTGTCTTCATTTATTAGCACATGCTAACATCACTGTTCCTCAGCCTTTTTAAGTCCAGAGCCCTCTTCCAGATATTAGCTACCTGTTTTATTTTGTTAGCCTTTTTGTCTCTTGTGTTTGGTTTTACATCCCTTGTCAATTAGGTTCAGCTGTCCTCTCGGGTGTCTTCTGTTTGCCTTCATCACCTTGAGTATTTATTCCTTCAGTTTGTCTCAGTTCTTTGTTGGGTCCTTTTTCATTCTCTCTCTGTGTGTGTCTCAGTTCTGTTTCCCTGGGTTTTGGATTCCTGGCCAGCCTGTGTTTTCTATTTTTGGGGGAGTTCAGCATTAAAGCTGCCTTTTGAGTTTATTCCCTGTGTCTAGAGATGGCTTTATGAAACAATGAAACATTTAAAGCATTGCTAGAATTATATTGAGGTGTCAAAACAAACTGAAACACATTTCCACAGTGACTTCTGTTGGCAATCACTACATCTTGATGATGCTGTTCCTTAAATCAGTGATGCAGCAAGCCCTGCACAACAACACAACAGATACTTATTTTACCAGACTGTCAATAATTGTGATCAACACATGTTTTGGAAAAATCCCCGGGCTCAGTCAGCTTCTACTCTCAGCCCTCAAAGTTTGGATGTGTTTGGTTGATTTTTAAGGTTACTGGAAGTTCTATCATCAGGTTTGTTCAACACTGCAACGCTTGAAGATGGCATAGCGTTAAAAAATGGAAAAGAAAAAAACTAATTTGCCAGGAATGATGTTAATAAATAACTCACCTGTATTTAATGGATGTGTTTTCTTCTAACAGTGTAAATATATTCTTTATGGTCTTGCAGTGAGTAACGCGTTATAGTAAGGATG
Source organism: Oreochromis aureus (assembly GCF_013358895.1). Taxonomy (NCBI): domain Eukaryota; kingdom Metazoa; phylum Chordata; class Actinopteri; order Cichliformes; family Cichlidae; genus Oreochromis; species Oreochromis aureus. The sequence continues at coordinate 24,191,366 of NC_052944.1, forward strand.
GAGTCACTACAGCCAAACACATTTTCTGTTGAAAGTAGAAAAAAAATTGACAACAGACAGACTCAGAGCTGAAAACTCCTGTTTTATGTTCTTCTTGAAAACAGAGGTGATTTTTATTGAGGTATTTCAAGGAGTTTACAGCACACAGTGCTGCTCTGTCTCTGCTGACATAAGTGAATAGAGCTCAGTCTCTGTTTTTCTCACCTCGTCTCCTCCGTATGAGAGTAATTATTCAAATAAGATATTTTAATACTATTTCTATATTTATATAATATTTTTGTAATTGCAGTATTTTATTCAGTGTTTAAATGATTGGAGCATAAAAAGTAATTCAGTAATTACAAGGTGCAGCCCAAATGACAATGGTTAACGATAATGGGAATCGCTGTGGCTGCCTAGAAAACCTTGTTTCGTCGTGGTCACATGACTTGGGTGTTGAACCACGCTTCAGAGCAGTGTTTCAAAACATCTGTGCTTTGGAAGCTTGACACAGTGTTGAAACATCTGTATCTTTTTAACTGGTGGTGCTCCATCCAAACGTCAGTATTCATCTTCATAACCATCACCCTGTAGACTCCAGGGGGTCCTCTAAATCCTATCACCACTCGGATTCTGTCTGCTATGATAAGTCATGAGAGTCTAAGAGCAAAATAGCTTAATTTCTGTATCTCTATAAATCACGTTTAATTATTTTCTCCTTATTGCCAATGGACGGATGACAGGATATTGACAGTCAGACCCTGTGCAGTAAAGAGGATGTATGTAGTAGACACAATAACAGAGATGATCAAATTGTTTCACTAACTCATCTAAACTACGCATTTTGTATGGTAAGGCAGCCGTGCCAGTTGTTTGACTTGAAACGGCAACTTTAATGTCATTTTGAATTCATTTTCAAAATGTATGTGGCACTATGATAAAGATGAATACATGAAAATAGTAGCCCCCCATTTTATTTTTATGCTTAAAATCACTTTTTTTGGAAAGACTACTGTTAATGTCTATTTTGCTGTGATATAAGTTTCACCAGTAGAGGGCACTCGGTGTGTTATGCATCAGTAGCTGACACCTCACTAAACGAAGTGTAGTCAGTACATGATGAGACAGTGTACAGCTCCGCACTGCGTAGCTCCCGTTAACCTGCTGTTTCTTTGTTTTTGCAGTTTCTGCAAAAATAAATATGTTGCTCGGGACATGAGTTGGCCCATCATTTTCTACAGTGTAACGTACAATTCTTTTATTTATTTATTGCATGCCTAATAACCTGTTGTGCAAATTTGTTTTTAGGATTTGTGATTCTGTCCAGTGTTCCCCTCTGTACCTTGGTTACTTCTCAGCTAACTTTAACCTCCTAGGACCTGCCGTCCACATATGTGGACATCACATTTTTGGTTATTTTGAACAAAATACTCAATTTTGCCCTACATGGGCCTGATATCCGCTTACGAGCACATTATACTGCTACTGTTCTATCAAAATTTTAAATGAATATCCTCATTTGTGGCTCTCATTTTTCTTAAAAACAAAAATAAGGTAAAAAAAAAAAAAAAATCTGGAAATTCTTTGTTTTTACATTCATCAGGCCCCAATATGCCCAAATATCAAAGAGAAATTAAAAATGCATGTCGTGGAAGAGTTCGGGTCTTAGGAGGTTAGAGGCAGAGTGAAGGTGGTGGACACAAACGTGACTGAAAATACAAAAAATTTAAAATATACCACTTGTTTTGAAAACTTAATCACAAGGCTGAATATGAAATTGCACTAAATGTTTAAAGTTTCATAAAAATGTATTAGAAACACACCAAGCATGTAAAATATGGCAGTATCAGTACACAGTATTCGTGCAAATAAATAGTAACTATAGTTACTATAGTAACTGTATAGAATAGTAACATGGCCGGTTAGCTCAGTTGGTTAGAGCGTGGTGCTAATAACGCCAAGGTCGCGGGTTCGATCCCCGTACGGGCCAGCTACTACTTTTGGGATGCTGGATAGTGTAGTAGTAAGACTATACACCTTTGTATCGGGAGTCACAAGTTAGATTCCAGTAAGGTAAAATTTTAGGGAAGGTGGGGGTGGGCTCTGGAACAAGTATCCAGGAAGAAGGTCTGGACTTTGTCTCAGTCTGGAGTCACTCTTGGTGAGAGACAGCGGGCCGGGCTGGGTACCTTAGTATCCCTCGACGTGTATGATGGAGATTTTTTTTTCCAGTGGACAAGAGGGTTTGTTTCCTGCGCTTTTGAGTCAAGATACTGGTTATTACTGTCATCTGCACCTATGCACCAAACAACAGTTTAAAGTACCCAGTCTTCTTGGAGTCCCTGGGTGGGGTGCTTGAGGGTACTTGACCTGGGGAGACCTGGAGGGGCCTGACTGGGAGGAACGGCCTATCTGTCTTTAACCTGAGCGGTGTTCTGTTACTTGACTGTGCAAACCAGAGTTTGTCCATAACGAACACCATGTTCAAACATAAGGGTGTCCATAAGTATATGTGGCACCAGGACACCCTAGGCCGCAGGTCGATGATTATTTTTGTAATTATATCATGAGCTCTGTGGTCGGATCCCCCACAGCTGTGCCATTGACCACACCCCGCCACAGAGGCAAACTAATGAAATGAGGGCTACTTACACGGATGTGGCAAAATACTAGTGCTGTGAGATATATACAAGTGTGTGGGCAAACTAGTGCGACTATGAAAATGAGCAAAGCTATATACAAGGAAGAGGGGAAAACTCTATGAAAGACAATTAGCACTAGAAGCAGTAAACAGACACGTGACATTACGGAGTTCCAGAGTTCCGGACACAGCAACGAGAGGAGAGAAGGATCAGTGTTGAACTGTACTTTTTGACTACGAAGTAAAACCCTACCCTCCACTGGAGAGAAGGAGGGGTGAATGACGGCTGCTGCGAGTGATTCTTTAATGTATTTCTCCATAGCAGCGCGCTCTGGATGGGACAGGTTATAGAGCTGGCTTGATTACAGAGTAGCGCCTGGGAGTAGCTTGATGTCGCAATCGTAAGGTCTGTCTGTGGATTGGCAAGGTGAAGGCTTTGCTTTTGCTTAATACTTCCTGTAGTTCAAGTTGGCTATTCTCTGGCCTGCCCAGTCTAAGTGGGGATTATGTACCTCTAGCTAGGGGAAACCCAGAATCAGTGAGGCGTCCGGCGAGCGGAACATAAAAAAGGTGAGTGTTTCCCTATGATTACTTGAGGTGACGAATCTGACGAGCTCTGTCTGATGAGTTATTGATTATTTAATGCTTTGGCTGAAACGGGCAGATCTAACTCCCTGTTTAACTGTCTAGGTAACTCAGAGTCGATTAAATTCTGTTCTGCTCCAGTGAAACGGTGAAACTGGGAGCTGAAAATGGGATTTTGAGCTAATGTGTGTGCCGCCCACTCGTAACCCCGAATCTACCGGTGGGCAGAACCTTTTACTTTCTTAGGACATGAAGATATCAAGTGATCAAACTCACCGCAATAAAAGCATGCATGAGACCTGAGACAAAGATTCTTGAGGGTGCATGGAAGTTTGCCCAACCAGTCTACATGTGTTTTGTAGACTCGGAAAAGATATTCGACCGTGTACCTCTGAGTACTCTATGTGAACATGGGGTGTCACGAGTGAGGGGAGAGGGGAGTGGGAGAATAACAGACAGATTGGTTCTATGGTTGCAGTAATGTGGACGCTATACCGGTCAGCTGAGTGATAAGAGTGAAGCTCTCGATTTACTGGTTGATCTACCTCCCCACCCTCACCTATGGTCATGAGCATTGGGTAGTGACCGAAAAAACAGATCAGGCATACAAGTGGTGCAAATGAGCCAAAGTGTGGCTGGCCTCTCCTTTAGAAATAGGGTGATGAGTTCAGCCATCTGGGAGCAGATGTCAGCTGAGAGCAGAGCCACTACTGCTCTCAGCTGGCCTGGGAACCACTTTCTTAAAAAGGTGGCCAGGAAGAGGGAGGTCTGGACTTCTCTGCCTACGCTGCTGCCCCTGTGCAGCCCTGGATAAGTTAAAGAAGATGGATGGATCGTTCCTCAACTTTAAACCCTGAGTACAGCTCTATAAATTATGCAGATATTATGTTATTATTTCTTTCATCTCATCGTGTGCAGTAACCACGGATGATGGACACAGAAACAGGACTGTGTTGAGTTGTTCATACCATTCAGGTTTACATTGATTTGATGTCTGGAAGGTTCTCAATGACGTTAAATAACTCCTCTAAAAGTGTTAAACATAAGGTAGTGAGCCTGTTTTCAATATATAGAGAGTAGAAAGTAGAGATATTTGCATTACAATATACGGAGTGAAAGTAAAATATTGTCAGAAAAATACTCAAGTACAAACACCTGAAAATTCTTCTTAAGTACAATAATGAAGTATTTGATTACTTACCACCACTGGCAACCACTAAATATGGAAGACATTGTGTGAATTATGTGCCTTATTTGTAACTTAACGCAAAAAAATGATCAGGAGAAATATATGTAATTAGCTTTATTCTATGACGTTATACACTTTAATGTAAAAAACCTCTCAGGACTGGAACATCCACTGCCTGAGAGCCAAAATGTAACTGCAACTCAATTAGAAAACCTAATTTATGCCATTTATCTGTATACAGACATATCTATCATATCATAACTATATTCATTTTTAAAGGCATGTTTCACAATAAGCCTCTGTGCACAGACCTTCAGAAAGCCTATGCAGTGGTAGGGGCTTCAAGTTGTTAGGTTTTGCAAAGAGGCCACTGAGTGGTGCTCCATCCCTGGAGTGCGTGGGCTGACTTCATGGCTGCAAGGGTCACAAGGTCATGATGAACTGGTTAAAGTTGAGCCAGGTGCTTCAGCGCCTCCCCCTCGCAGCGCAGGCAGTGGTAGCCCATTGTAGCAGTGATATCGAAGCAGCCCTGGCTGAGATAAAAGTCCACAGATGGTTTGTTCCAGTCCAGGACGGTGAAGTTGAGCTGGTGGGAGCCAGCAGCCAGACCCAGCTACAGGAGAGCAAAACCAAGAGGAAATGACTGTTGAGCTGAGATGTAGCATGGAGGCTGCTTCTGTATGCTGCCTCTGAGACACTGTTTAGTACTTTTTGCTCGGAAATATTGAAAATCGCAAAATCTTCAAGGTTTATCTTCTACATTATTTGCATGTTTCACTCACCTGTGCCACCTTGCTTATTAGTGCTTTACCAACGCCTTTCCCTGAAAGACAGATCAGGTGGATTGCTTGAGATCTTTTGTAAATACAGATACACAGTGATGATGAGACATCTTCTCAGAGGCTGTACTGTACCTCTGAACTCAGGCATCACATACAAGTCCTCCATATAAATGGCTCTGCCTGACCAGGAGCTGTAAGCATGGAAATAAAGTGCATAGCCGATCTTTGTGTGGCCTGAAAGAAGAAAAAAATCAGTCTGAGTGATCTTACAGTTCACAGTTAACAGTTTCAGTATTCATGAAAACTGTAGATTTGTTTTGTTGTTTGTTCCCACTGAGTTAATGACTCTGAACATTTAGCACAATGATTATTCACAGCATAATGCTTTACTTTACACTCTAAACACATAACTATGTATCATTTCCTTTACATCGGTGAAAAAATTATACGATTTGTGGTGCTGCTCACAGTTAATGTGCAGCAAACTTTATAAATGAAACCTCGCATTTCCCAGTGGTGAGGCTGGTTAGGTCATTTTAACCACTATAACTTCTCTTTTTGGTTTTGATTACTTAGAGGCAGCAGAACATCTGGAGTCATGTTGCTAGTGCCCAGGGACACTATGCAATATATTCAGTTTTAGAATTTATATTCAGTGTTAACTGTAGCCTGGCTCAAAATGTTAATGCTGTCTTATTTTAATGAACAACACTGTCATATGCAAAACTAGGGTGGCACTAGGGGTGGAAAGAGATCATTTCAGGGTGGCACATGCCACCCCATGCCATTCCTCTCCATCCGCCCCTGCTAGTGACTTGATCAATCTAATGATTCTGAGTCCAAAACTATTTGGCTGCTAACTTCTCTGCTGATTGGCTCTGGGCAGTTCATGTATTTATTGAGTTTTTCTAGCAGCTGATGAGAGCGGAGCACAACATTGATGAGGTCCAGGACATTAGTAGCTACTTCTCAGTATAGCCTCTGATAGTTGAGGTCTGCAGGAAAAAGACCTGTGTCATGGAAGGAAAAAGCACAGCTGGGCAGCAGAGGGTATATCAGTGGTCTAATTACTACATTCTTAGGAAAAGCAGTTAGCTTTGTTATGTAAGAAGTGTTTAAGGGGGGAGACTAATCTATAATACTAAGTACTTTGACGAGAAGGCTTACAACCCTTTTTGTACCCTGTTCGGGTTTTATATTGGTTTATCAAGGCTTACAGAATAGAAAAATCGCTTGCTAGAACATGAACATAAAAAACACTAGAGAATTTAACTGTTTTCCATATTTCTTATTGTCTTTCCCTGACAAGCAACAAAGACTTTGTGCTCACGACCTAAGACCTACAGGCATAGTTAGTATCAGTGTAGTGAAAACAGTGTGTAAAAACTGAGTGTAACATGATCGCCCTCACCTTCTTTGGTTTTGTGCTGTTCTGGCACCTCAGCGATGATCCCATGAAACAACGGGTTATTGGAAAAGCCATCTTGCTCCAAGTCTGAAAAGAAATTACAGACATAAACATCCATCCATCCATCCATCCATCCATCCATTCATTCATTCATTCATTCATTCATTCTCTTTCACTTATCCTTGGCTGGAGCCTGTCCCAGCTATTATAGACAAATATAATTTTTTCCCTAATATTAAGGTGACACATTACAGAGTGTTTGCAAATGGGTGTTTTGGACAGAAGAAAGAGGTTAAGGACAGTTGGTGGTGGAATGAAGAAGTGCAAGAAAGTGTTGAAAGAGGCTAGAAAAGAAGATTAGGGTGAAGAGAGTGTGTTGGAAAGATGGAAGGAACAGTTTGAGGAACTGATGAATGAAGAAAATGAGAGAGAGGAGGACGGGTGGAGGACTGCTGGTCTGCAGCTATGAAGAGGATGGCTCTGAACCTCTATTGGGATATCACCTTGGATTTAATATGTTTATGAAGAGTATAAAATAATACATTTACAGTTAAGGCAAAAACTTGAGACATCACTACATACACTACCTTTCTGGGTCACTTTCACATGCTCTGCCAGGTTTTCATACTCTGCCAGTTCCTGGAGAAAATCATAAATAGCATCAGCTGCCATCATTTATTAGGACATGCTAACATCACTGTTCCTCAGCCAACAGTAAAAACATTATTTACAGGCAGTTTATTAGCCTGTTTGCACTGAAACTGTAGAGCAGGGTGAGCACAGTTCACCCAATAATATCTCACTAATCTAATGATAACAGCAATATTGTGGTTTTGAATATTCTAATATTCTGAATCACACACACAGCTGGATTGCATGAGAGTCCCACATATCAGCCCACCATGATCATCCGCGCGATGTCTTTGCAGTCGTCCAGATTTGCCGCGCGGAGGGAGAAAGCCATGTCGAGTGGATGTGATGAGGTTTTGTTCCAGTCTGTTAGAGGACGGACTGTGAGAAGTAGACGAGCTCGAAATTATTGACACTTTAAGCCTTTGCTCCTCTGAGTCCAGTGTGTTACTTCAGTTTCAACAAACAGCAGACATGTCCTGGAACCACTTTACCCTGCTCCTCCTGCTCTGCAGCTGGATACACTCATGTAGGCTGGAGTGTGTGCCACTGAAAAATCTGATATTGATCCAACAACATGCAAATACAGGACCAGACAGAGAGAAGTGTGCCATGACTGATAAAGCGAATGCATCATCAGAACGCTTTATATAACCTACTTCCATACTACTCTCAGCAGTGTCCCTGAGTGAATTTTAAACTGACTTTGAAAGAATGGGAGAGCAGATCAGAATTATAAAGGGATATTTTAACAAAGGGCATTCACTTGGGGCTTCATGCTATGGAAAATGAATAAATACTTAACCTAATAAAGAATATCTCACTGCTGAGAGCAAACCTGGAACACAAAATAAGGTCAGTTCATTCAGCTGTACATTCTCATTTTTTCGGAAAATCAAATATTATATTTCCCTCTGGTTTTCATTCTGAAAAGTTTTTTTTTACGCTAATAAATCTAATTAAGCTTCTAAACATTACACGTTTTCAACTATTTTTTCAACAAGGCATTTTCTTTTTATTTCCATTTTGCATATGATCGAAGACTTTTGAAAATAATAAAAAGGGTAAATTTGCAGGGTCGTTAGAACAAACTGTTAAGTTGAGTGAATGTCCCACTCTGCATCTGTTGAAAAAAACAAACTATAAAGTGCTAAATAATAAATGTGCTAAAGTGATAAATGTGCTATATTAAGATAACTGTAATCCCAGAAGTCAAAGTGGTCTTGATGAAGAGTTATATTAACCAGGCTTCAGTGTTTTTTAAAACTGATATGAATATAATTTGTTTCCTCACTGACTCCAGAAGAGAAAGAAGTGTATTTGAAATGTCAGACATATGTTGAATACAAAAACAAATTAAATTCACTGATGTGTGCTGGTTAATAATCATCTGATGTGTTGCCTTGTTTTTGTTATCTTAATACACATCTGTTGAACTCATCCACAAACAAATGTTTGAAATTTAACTGATTCTTTGGTATCCATCCAAAATTCGACAGTCCAGTCAAGACGGGCAGGCCAAAGTCCAGCTTGTTATTAACTCCTTTCACTCCAAGCAACTGGAGACCAAAGGTAGTGACTGCTGTCACAGTTCCAGGTGATCCAGAAACTGGTCAAGCAAATAACCTGTTATATCAGTTAATACAAATACACAGTACACAGCAGTATGGTGGTAATTTTTATCTCTGCTCTGAAACACAAAATAATAACCAGTCAAAGATCCCTCTTTTTTAAAAAAACAACCAAAGTTTGACACACAAGTTTAGGTAAAGAAGCATCATTATATAAAAAATAAAATATAATTTTAGTCTAACAGTAAGGGATTTGTTTCATAGAGATGGACTTTGACCACCAAACATTGAGCCACTCTACCATGATAACAAGTGCTGACATCTCCTGACTAGAGGTGATAAATATTTTTTTTTTAATTTTTGTAACTTTATGTAGCCAAAGGACTTAACTCATCTCCTTTATTTACCATTAGAGTGCAAATTAAACAGTTCTTTACGTGGTGAGGAGGATGAACTTGTTTCAAGAATTTAAAGAGTTTAAAGTTTTACTGCTGCCAATGCTGAAAGTGTCACTGGCTCATCACACTGTGTGCTATCCGCCTAGCTGAACTGGTTTAAAAGTAGCATTGCAACTGCTTATTTATAGAAACTACAATTCATAATATAGTATCAAAACAAAAACTGTAGAAATTGGATTTTGTGTTGTCATCTTCAGTGCTGGGGGATGAGTACAACACATTCTCTCAGGTCTCCGTCTTAAAAACTTTTCTCCCGTCACCACTGAGCAGACGTTTCCTCACAGACTCATTGGAGGACTTCTTCTGTGCTTTTACCATTTAGGTTGAGGATTCGTTGTCATGCTAAAATTACTCCTCAGTGGCGCTTGAGCAACCTGCGCTTGGGGTCACTGAGATGTTGTTCTGCTGTGTTGTCAAAATTAAAAGTTAGACAGCTCTTCCCTGCTCCGGGTTTTATCACCTTTCTCAGGTAGCCCTCCTCCTCTCAGTCTTAGAGTTACAGTTACGAGGGACCCGTGTCGGATATTATAGTCACTGAGACAGTGACCATCCATCAGCTCCCTGCCTTCATAAATAATTCTCTGTTGATCTGAAACAGACATAAACTAAAAGTTAAAATCAGGCACCAACCGTCAAGAAAGGCTAATAATTTCTAAAAACTGAAAATACTTTTTCATTTACAATTTGTAAAAAAAAACCAAAAACTAAAAAAACCCCCAAAACATCAAAAAGCAAACAAAAAATATCTACTTACAATTATGTGATTTGTGTATGGCTTTTTTTTTTTGTACACCTTGCATAAAGATTAAGGAAAAGTTGTATCTGGTGTTTGCCCAGAGGCCCGTACTACGAAGCACGATTTCATCTTATCCACATAACTTTCAATGCTATAAAGCTCAGTCGCTTCTCGGATTGCCATGGTAACCATGGTTACCATGCCAGGGTTTTGCTGTGAATGGTTAGATCAGCAGGTATGAAATCACTGCCCGGTGACCAATCAGATCTCTGGAAAACTCCATCACCATTCCTGGAAGATCTTTTCTTTTATCATATATCCTGAGCTGAATCAGCTCAGGATATATGATGAAAACTGATGATTCATAAGGAAAGAGAAAATGCAATGACTTTAGTCTCTACTGATTTCACCTAAGTTGCAAATGATCCCTAAAGCACTGCCACATGTTAAATGAGAATATTGTGGGGTCTGTTGATAATTATATTCAAAGTTATATATAATGGATATGACTTAAGTATAATATCTCAGCTCAAGAATGATCAAGAGTATGAAGTTTGTTAATAACAACTTGCATATGTAATTCCTGAAATATATAAATACGCCTGTATAGACCTGCGTGCTGTAAAGAACAAGAAATACATAACAGGTTATTTATTTTAATACAGGAAAATCCGAAATATAAATACATCTCAAATTTACAAGTGCAACTAAACGCACCACGCAAACCTACTGAACCGTGCAAACTGATTAGAGCAGACTGTGTGACAGCAGGGCGCTTTCGCATAAAAAAAATCATGTAACACCTGAAGGAGTGGGCAGATGGCAGTTTTTCTAACACTATGTGTAAGGCAGTAATCAGTAACTGTTGAATGACCGTTTCAGTCACAATCATGCAGTGTATTAACAGCGATTTGAGGCCTACCGGGAGGAACTCCGTCTTTCTCCTTTATTCGAAGCTTTAAACTCTCAACAGTATCAGTGTCCTCCACTTCAAGCTCAAATCTCCATCCCTTTTCCGTTCTCACGGTAACCGTGAACCTCATTTTCGCGACGCTTCTTTCAGACCTTGTACTTTAAGTTTCCAATAATGGAAACTATCGCTCGAGTGGCCAGGTGTACAAAATTTGACGCGCTTCTTCTTCTGTTTTTTTAAATTAAACTTTTAGGCGTATTACCGCCACCTTCTAGAGTGGCGTATGGATCAGAAGCTACAGTACCGCTATTATATTCTTTCTGAAATTTCTGTTTCTTTCACAAATTGTCATGATCGGAGGCAATAAGACGCAGCGTTCTCAAGCACAAACCGCTTTTATTGAGTTGTAGCAGCAGCGTACGTGCCTACATCAATTCCGGAAGCAAACATATATAAAACAGTATTCTAGCGACCTCTAGTGGCTGCCCCCATGGTAGCCTTACTAGAACAACATAAACAGATTTCACAACACAAATTTAAAAATAACAAAAACTATAAACATTGAGAAATTATTCTTGTTCTTCAGAAGATTTCTGACTAATAAGTATTTATTAGTCAGAAATCTTTAATATATATAAGAATATAGCATATATATGAATATGTGCTCCATTTCTGTGCAATAATCACAATAATCTGTTGCACATTTGTTAATTATTCTTTCCATTTATTTGGTAGTTTTCCTTCTTCCCACATCTTGTTATATACTCTATCAATATTTCCTAACTAACAATAACTGATTTGATCTGTACCATGGATGTTTTTTTCCAGATTTCTTTAATGCCTTTTTTAATTCAAAAAAGAAAAATTTACATAAATTACATCCTCATTATTTTCTTAATCATGAAGTATTTTGATATTACTCTTTAATATTGTTTCCCATCCTCTTTTTTCTTTATCATAAAGGTTGTCTGTACTATTCACCTTTGCAAATGATTTTGCTAATAATTCAGATTTATTTATCTATTTTTATCATTGCTGGGAAATAATAATCTTTTGAATTACCAGACTGGGGTTTAATTGTACACTGTCTAATGGTGTATTTTTACCCAGTAATTCACAGTATTTTCTCCAATAATGATTTTTAGTGTCTTTAAAACCCTTCGAACCTCTGCTTGTTTCCATATTTTCTATATATATTTTTATGTTTTGAAAACCTAATTGCGTTGTTTTATTGCTAATGTGCATTCTGCTTTCCACCTTGGTACTTTTCTCACAAACCACCTCAGTTGGAGCCAAGCCTCAGTCTCCATCTTCATCACCACCACCGTGTAGACTCAAGGGGGTTCTGTCCTAAATTCTATCACCGCTCGGATTCTGTCTGATGGATCATCATACATTAATTTCTCTGTCTCAATAAATAATGTTTAAGTGATCTCTCCTTATTGCCAATGGACAGATGCAGGGATATTAATCGTCACACACTTGTGCAGTAAAGAGGATGAATGTTGTAGACAGAATAAGACAGCTGATCAAGTTGTTTCACTAACTCATCTAAACTAAGCATTTTGTAGAGGATTAAGCAGCCTTGGCAGTTTGACTTGAAATGGCAACTGTAATCTCAACATTTTGACAGCTTGTTTTGAAACTATAGAGTGGAAAGTTGAGATATTTGTGTTACAATGCAAAGCATAAAAGTAAAACCTAGTGAGAAGTAAAGGAGTAGTGAAGTACTTCTACTTCATTTCTTTTTATTTCTGACAGCTGCTAAATGTGGAAGACAGTATCTGAATTTTGTGTCTTATTGGTAATTTAACACAAAAAACGTCCTCAGGAGAAATGTATACAATTCGCTTTATTCTATGACGTTACACACTGGAACATCCACTGCTTGTAAATTACATTACAAAATGTAACTGAAACTAAATTAAAAAACCAATTTGATGCCATTTATAAAATAAACACATATCTGAACTATATTCATTTTAAAAGGTGTGCTGCACTCTTAGCTTATATGGACAGACCTTCAGACGGCCTGGTAACACTGAGGTAGGGGCTTCAAGTTGCTCCATCCCTGCAGTGTGTGGGCTGACCTCATGGCTGCAAGGGTCACAAGGTCATAACAGATGGGTTAAAGTTGAGCCAGGTGCTTCAGCGCCTCCCCCTCGCAGCGCAGGCAGTGGTAGCCCATGGTATCAGTGATATCGAAGCAGCCCTGGCTGAGGTAAAAGTCCATTGATGGTTTGTTCCAGTCCAGGACGGCGAAGTTGAGCTGGTGGCAACCAGCAGCCAGACCCAGCTACAGGAGAGCAAAACCAAGAAGAAATGACTGCTGAGCTGAAATGATGCATGGAGGCTTCTTCTGTATGCTGCCTCTGAGACACTGACTAGTATGTTTTCGTGCAAATATTGAAAATAAAAAAAGCTTCAAGGTTTATCTTTTACAGTGTTCACATGTTTCACTCACCTGTGCCACCTTGCTCATTAGTGCTTTACCAACGCCTTTCCCTGAAAGACAGATCATGTGCATTACTTGAGATTTCCTGCAAATACAGTGATGATGAGACATCTTCTCAGAGGCTGTACTGTACCTCTGAACTCAGGCATCACGTACAAGTCCTCCATATAAATGGCTCTGCCTGACCAGGAGCTGTAAGCATAGAAATAAAGTGCATAGCCGATCTTCGTGTGCCCTGAAAGAAGAAAAATATCTACTGGTAAAAACAGTCGACATTTAGAAGAAGCTAAACCGTGTCTGTATTCATAAAATTTGTATATTTATTTTGTTGTTCCTTCCCACTGAGTGAATGACTCTGAACATTTAGCACAGTGATTATTAACAGCATAATGCTTTACTTTGCACTGTAAACACATAAATATGTATCATTTCCTTTACATCAGTGAAAAAAATGATAGGATTTGTGGTGCTGCTCACAGTTAATGTACAGCAAACTTTATAAATAAAACCTCACATTTTTAACCTTTTGTTAAAGATCTGCCCTGTTTTTTTGTTTCTCCTGCTCGCCCACTCTGTCGGTTATTTTCACTTACTTTAAGGGTTTTGTCACATATGGGTTCATATTTTTTTTAAACACTCAACCATCAGTTCTAAGTTTGTTACAGCTGTTAGACAGTAGATCGCAACAGTGTGTGTGAAAACTGGGCGTAACATGATCTCCCTCACCTTCTTTGGTTTTGTGCTGTTCTGGCACCTCAGCGATGATCCCATGAAAGAACGGGTTCTTGGAAAAGCCATCCTGCTCCAAGTCTGAAAAGAAATTATAGATACTGTTACACAGTGTTTTCACAAGGGGAAATTCAGTTTACATTTAACAGTTTGAGGCTTTTTATCAAAATGTAATCTTAGCAAAGAGAGAGCTTTAAAACCAGTTCCAACCTTTTGTTGGAAAATACAGTGCAATGGTTTTTCTCAAAGGTCCATAATTCCTAATTTTAGAACGAAGCTTCCTGGGAAAAACTGTTACCTGGTGGTAGAAACAAACGGCTCACAGACAAATACTTTATTATAGTGTGATAAAATCTACTAAGCTTACACAAATATAACTAAACAACTAAATTTGGGGTAGCTGTAGCTCAGGTGGTAGAGCAGGTCATTTACTCATTGGAAGGTTGATGGTTCGATCCCTGGCTTCCCCTAGTCTGCATGCCAAATATCCTTGGGCAAGATACTTTTTACACCTTGTTGATATGAGGGAAATATTTTACTGCTATTGTTCATAATCATCATCATTACCATTGCATTAATAACATAATCTACAGTATTGATATTGCATTCAGATGTTTAAATATATTGGCACCCAATTAGCCTTTATTACAGGTGCAGTGATAACCACTTTAAACTGTTGAGTTAAATTTATAATCTTAAATGCTTTTGAATGCTTTTTTATAATCTTAAATGTTTATATGCTGATTATATTGGGTTATAAAAGAAAGGCTCAACTCTGAGTATAACCTATGCCAAAGTCTGCATGCTTTTGCAGAGCGTGCTTGCGAAAGTGAAACTAAGCAAAGTATGAGTGACGTGGAGCTTAGAGGGCCTGAATGTATTCAGCAACGTGCTGCGTTTGAGTTTGCTTGGTAACAGATGACTCAGAATAAGTCAGGAAGTATACTTCTAAAATGTCTTGGTTCCTCTGTAAAGTGTGCATTTTTTGATTGTTATTTTGAGGAGCTGTTGGGATGATGCTATTTGAATAACTAGGCTATTCATTATTATCTTTTATTCATTTTTATCTTTTGATTAAGCTTTTAGTAGTGGTTCTTGATTAAAACCTTAATTCAACATATTACAGATATAGTTTCAGTTAGGTTATTGTGCACATGAGAATTGGCCTCTTTTCTCACAGGACAGAGTTCGAGTGAGGTCGACACACACACACACACACACACACACACCGTAGGTAGACTTATATTCTAGGTGAAAGTTTAATCATATTTTGCTTGTGACTGCAAAATTATGCCTGCATAAGTGACAGTTTGTTGGAAGACCTGCGTCTGATGTTCCAGGAGATAAGCGAGAGTCAGAAGATGAACAGGAAGCGCCTGGCGTGGAGACGAAGAGAATGTTCTTTTCACATGTGTCAAAAGTCGTTAACAGAACATTTGTGTTTTTGAAACTTATGCATGTATGGTATCTGGTGTGACGCATGAGGGGGCGTCATGAATAATACCCTGATGTTATAAAAACAACTGCTGGTGTATTTTTGGGCGGAGATTGACGCTGATTGTGTGACAGTGTTCATCTCCCCACACGTGTGTTCATTAAAATCATCGTTTGACCTAACACTCCTGGACCATCGTTGTGATTTGAATCCCTCCTGAATCCCTCCTCAATATCTGAACCCTTAATAAGCTGCAGACATTAACATTTAGTTTCTGTGTTTCACTGACAAGATTTTAGAAGATCTCATTTTTCCCAAAGTCAAGAATAAACTGTGCACCTCCAAAAATATCACCTTGGACTTAATTGTTTTATGAATATTATAAAAAAATACCCTGAAAGTGAAGGCAGAGAACTTGAGACATGACTACATACACTACCTTTCTGGGTGACTTTCACATGGTCTGACACTTTCTCATATTCTGCCAGCTCCTGGAGAAAAACAAACAAAGCATGAGCTCATCGTTCATAATGAGCTCTCTAACATTTATTAGCCTGTCTGCACTTAAACTAAAGAGCAAAGCGAGCACAGTCCATCTGAACCATGTAATAATGACAGCAGCAGCAGAGAGGTTGACGGATGTCAGCCTGACGGTCGTTACATGTCACTAAATGTCTTACACACACAGCTGGACTGTGCGCACACGTTTCCGCTCACCAGTGGCGGTCCTAGCCTGTTTGGTGCCCTGGGCGATCTTTTGCTCGTTTCTCCTCCTCTTCTTTTCTCTTTTTTCTAAACTGAGCACCTGATGGTTTTGAACTTTTCTTGTCCATCTTCCATTGATTTTAATTTTGCACTCCAGTATGAACACCCATCCCCCAACTCGAGGATCACAACAACATAACCTAACAGACCTACACCTTAGTTCACAGATTCACTTTGTCTAGGGTTTATTTCTGGGATTTCACACAACCCACGATTCAGATCATGAATACATAATGGTTTTGGATTTACAACATTATGAATGAAATGTGCTCTATTTGGAAGCAGCAGGGCTCTCCTCCGCTTTCGATGGGTTGTGTGTGAGACTTTAAATCATCAAATTGTAAATTATAAATTTTAAATTGTTGTTGATCCCTTTACCCCTGGTCCTAAAGTGTAGATTTATTTTCTTATATATATTGTTTGTTTACTTGCACTGCTGTAACTGGAGCCTCGTCGTCTCGTCTCTCTATATACTGGACTGTATGTCGCGGAGATGACAATAAAGTTTACTTTGACTTCAGCAGCGAGCAGGCGCACCGAGGGCTCTCGCGCTCACTTTTCGTGTATAGAATTTCGAAAAAACATCGGTGCAAATTATAAGTCTGTATCATGATGTCTGGTGTTTTCGTGTTTGTTGGTTTGTTTTTATTTTGTTTTATTTTGCGAGTGGATTATTAGATGCTGCTCCAGCCGGTCAGTGAATCCCCCGCCGCCCCGCCCTCACCTGCCTGCGCCGCAAGCAGCAGGCGCACCTCGCAAACGGAGGGCGCCCTTACTCCCAGCAAATGGGCGATAGAAAACCGATCGGTGCCTACGACATTCCCAAAATGCGCTGGCATCATGTCGGGGCAGCATGAGTACGAGCAATTTTTTTTTTGTTTGTTTGTTTTTTGCCGATGCCCGTGATGCCGCCCCCCACCACGATGCCGCCCCGGGCAACCGCCCATGTCGCCCGTATCAAAAACCGCTACTGCCCCTCACCATGATCATGCGCGCGATGTCCTTGCAGTCGTCCACGTTGGCTGCACGGATTGAGAAGTCCATGCTGAGTGGATGTGATGAGTTCGTGATCACAGAGCTGGACAGCCGCGTTTCCTTCTTCTTCTTCTTCTTTGGAATTTAAAAGCAGTTGGCATCCGTCTCCATTGCATTACCGCCCCCTGTCACATGTACTACTCTGTCTTTGCCAGTTTTTTCTTTACTGGTAGATTTCCCTGCTAACGCATCTGTTTTCTGATTCCCCAGAATCCCCGTGAGAGTTGATGCCACATGAACACGATTTTTATCCACTAATTAACTGTGAACTGACTGACAACATGGCATAAACTAAAAACCAGCTGTCCCCAAAAGATACCAAAGCTTGCCTGCCATCATTTCCTCTTCCTAATCCAAAGCTAGCAAAATTGTACATTGCCTAAAATCATGTACACTGAGATGATTTTATTTTATGTATACCAACCTGATTCCTGGGAATAGCCTCAGTGACTCCTGTCAAATGACTCCTGTTGTGGCTCTTTTGAATCATCTGAAAAAATTTGCACATATTCTTTATATCTGAGGTCCAAAGCGTGAAATCTTCTTTTCTTTAGCATGTGCATTTTGAGACCTCCATACTGGAATTGCAAGTCAGTTTTTTAGACTTTCATGTCACCAAAAATGTTTTTTTTTTTCTTTCAGGCTAATCCAGCATTTTGCAGCATGCTGCCTTATTTGCATCCAAAGTGGAGTCATCCATCAACAACCTTTACACCATCACTATCACAAGAAGGTGGTCAGAGCTGATCCCTGATTTGATCCCATCCTCACATTCAAACCCATCTGTCACTCGCACACATCACCACTATCTCAGTATCCTCAAACATGTCATGAACAAGCTGTGACACGGATACAAATCAGAAGACATGAACAACTTCTTCTTTTTTATTTCAGTGCATTAAAGTCCCTGCTGACAAATCAGTGTCATTTCCTGTTTCCGTACTTCTCTCAGCTGTGTTCTTAAACTGATTTTGAAAAAATGGAAGAATAGATCAAAATTATAAAGGAATAATTTTTTTTAAAAGGCATTCGCTTAGGTTATCACATAGAATATAGCAGTGTATAACCTGATACAGAATATTGCATTATTTATTAGCTATGCCATACTGATCTATTATTGCAAGTCCAACTGCATGTTTTTGAGCCTTTGAGGTTGAACTCTTTGCTTTGCTTTGTGTTAGTTTTTGTTTCGGGTCATGTTTTTATTAGTATTTTATATTTTTAGAGTTTACTTTGTTCCCCCCTGTCCACTGTGTGTCTCCAGCCAGTTTTAGGCTTTGTTTACTTTTCTGATGGATTTTGCTTCATGAACTTATAACCAGTCATGTGCCTGTGTTTGTGTCTGAAGTCCAAAAAAAAATCTGACAGTCCGATCCAGTCTGGCAGCACAAAGTCCAGCTTATTATTAACTGCTTTTCAGTTTAACTAACTGGAGACCAGAGGTAGTGACTGCATTCACAGTCCCAAGGAATCCAGAGCTTATTATAATTTAGACAAACTGGATGAGCAAACAACCTGTTCTTAACTTAGTGAATATAAATACATGGTAAACAACCAGTTTGACTCTTAGATTTAGGTAAACAAGTACAGTTAATGAGTTTGCCTTTCAGACTAACAGTGAGGGAATTGTTTGAAGGAGATGTTAACTTTCAGTAAGCCAAGGACATCTTCATAGTGCTGACTTGAATCATTTACTGTATGAATGAAACCTGTGTCCATGTGGTGAGGTAAACTTTTTTCCAGAGGGGAACGTTCAAAGAGTTTAAAGAGTTCAGTGCTGCTGATATTGAAAGTGTCACTGACTCTTCATATTGTTTGGCTAAACCAGTTTAAAATTGGCAGAGCAACAGTGGATTTATACAAAGTACAATTCAAAATAAATCATAAAAACAAAAACTGTTGAAACAGGCTTTTAATGGTTCCCTGTTTAGCACTTAAATGAACAACATCTTCCAGAGGAGTTATCTAAATAACATTTAATGAAAAAAGAAACTCAAATATTGGTCTTTGGTAGTTAAAAGAAAGCTTCATTTTGAGTGGCTCTTGCAGAAGACTCTCAGATATGATTGGAGGACTTCTTCCACACTGCTTTAGCTTCTTGCTACACAAAAAAATCACTCAACAGTGACTCTTGCAAAAACTGAGCACTCGGGTTGCAGAAATCTTGTTCTGTTGTGTATTTCAAACTATTTAAAAGTCAGACAGCTTTTCCCTGCTTCGGTTTTTCCCATTCTTGCCTCCCATATCACCATTTTCCAGAACTTTCCTTCCCCTCTCAGATCCAGCTCTGGGTATAACTCTCATGTTTTTGGGGTCTTTTGACCCAGCATGTTGAGTTTCATACCTTTTTCTGTAATTGTGTGATTCCTCCCATGTTGGTGTCTCCCCCAGTATGTTAGTTAGTGTCATGTCTTCCTTTACAAGTCTGTCATGTACCTGTGTTTAAGTGTCACTCACCCTTTGTCTGTATCGGTGATGTCCATTTTGGTGAAAATTTGTGGTGTCAAATATGATTTTTATAACTCTATTTTTCAAATGAGGTTGACATGCATCCACTGTATGCATGTATCTTTGCACACAGTTACTTTATGTGAACTTATCCATTCTGTGTTGCTTTGACGCTGGCTTAATGGTCTTAAACCCTGTAATCTCCATGTTTACTTTCTCACAGCTGCTTGTAAAACATCTAATTCATCTGAGTAGATTCACTTTTAAAATCACGATTAAAGATTGCAAATATTGTTAATGTTTTTAGGTTACACATGCCATTGCAGACACTTTGCAAGACAGCACATTTCTGTCTGTATTTATCATTTGTACAGTAAAATCTTAATAAAAATGTTTATTTCTAAGTTTAATCAGTTGAAAGTTTGTCTGTATGAAGTTGCACTTAAAACTGCAATTTCTGTTTAATTACATTAGATAGTATATTACTGCAATCACACAATCTGTAGTGGTATGGCCTCTTATGACTGCTGGAGAGAATCTTAAATAAATAAATAATGCATTAAAAAATCCCTTTTGAGGCACATTTAGTGTTTACTACTCATTCACCAACCTCCTGTGGGAGATGAATGTGTTTTGGGTGTGGCATGCTGGCACAGCCTGGTGCAGCATGAATAGAGCCAGGAGAACTGACAGGACACCGCTGCCACAAAACAAGGAAGCATAACTACAGGCAGAGAGACGTGGATTGTGAAAGATTAAGGATAATGGAAACAAAATAACTGCATGATGCCATATGAGAAGACTTAATTAGATCCTCCAGCAGCCTAGTGGCTGCTGGAGGATCTAAAATCAGGGTTAATGGAATTGAAATTGAAAGAGTGTATGAAAATAAATTTCTTGGAGTGATAATTGATGATAAGCTGAGCTGGAAGTCTCATATAAATCATGTGACAACAAAAATGTCAAAGACCATTGCTATTCTCTACAAAACAAAGCATGTCCTGAACAAAAAATCATTATACACACTTTATTGTTCTCTGTTGCTTCCATATATGACTTATTGTCTGGAGATATGGGGTAATGCATATAAAACAAATACTCTTCCTATTTTCAAGTTACAAAAAGAGCTATAAGAATTATAAATCAATCAAACTATATAGAACCAACTAACATTTTGTTTATTAATCTGAATACCCTAAAATTTTATGATTTAGTCGAATATAAAATGGCACAGATAATGTATAAAGCACAAAATAACTTGCTTTGCCGCAGTATTCAGAAGCTGTTTAAAGTCAGAGAGAGTCAATATGACTTAAGGGGAACAGATGTCTTTAAAACAAACAAGATAAGGACAAACATAAAGCAAAGATGTGTTTCTGTTAGAGGAGTTAACCTGTGGAATAGTTATGACAGTGATTTAAAAGGTGTCGTTCATTTTCTTGTTTAAAAACATGTTTAAAAATAGAGTATTAGAAAAATATATTAATCAAGAATGAAAAGAGCAAAAATAATAATTCTGAAACTCTTGATTGTTTTGCTGTGGAAATTTTTTTTTGTTTGTTTGTTTGTTTGTTTTGCTTTGCTTTGTTTTATTCTTTGCTTGAGCCCTGTGTACAGGAGCTGCATGCAAAGATTTTTTGTTAAAAGGGTTGGCATAATAAGCAAATGCTTCAGCCAATACCTTTTGATTAGCCTTGGCTCATGATTTTTTGCTTTTTGGTAATCTTTATTTTGTATTCTGTATGCTAATCAATAAATCAATCAATCAATCAATCAATCAATCAACATCCAATGTACATCTGAACATTTAATATTAAGATGGACAGATGTTCAGCTGACATCTGCAGCAACTGTGTGATGTTATCACGTCAACATGGACAAAAATCTCTGAGCACCTTGCTGAATCCATGCCACGAAAAATTAATGCAGTTCTAAAAAGTGGTTTTTAAACCTGTACTAGCAAGGTGTACCTAATAAAGTGTCTGTAATATGTGGTCGGCTTATGTCACACATTATTTGGTGCACAGCTCCACCTAGTGGCAACAGGAATTATTTTTTTCTGGGTTCTCAGTAAAACATAAATTAGTTAAAAATAAGATGAACACAGCTGCCCAGTAGCGGTTTTTAATATGGGCGACATCACGGGCATCGGCAAAAAACAAACAAACAAACAAACAAACACGAAAACACCAGACATTGTATGCGAAAAGTGAGCGCGAGAGCCCTCGGTGTGCCTGCTTTCTGCTGAAGTCAAAGTAAACTTTATTGTCATCTCCGCTACATACAGTCCAGTATATAGAGAGACGAGACGACGAGGCTCCAGTTACAACAGTGCAAGTAAACAAACAATATATATAAGAAGAGTAAGAAAATAAATATACACTTTAGGACTCGGGGTAAAGGGATCAATAACTATTTAAAATTTATAATTTACAATTTGATGATTGTAAATTCACAACCGGTCGAAAAGGGGAGGGAGACCGGCTGCTTCCAAGTAGAGCACATTTCATTCATAATGTTGTAAATCCAAGCCCATTATGTATTCATGATTTGAATCCCGGGTTTTGCGAAATCCCAGAAATAAACACTAGACAAAGCGAATCTGTGAACTAAGGTGTAGGTCTATTAGGTTAGGTTGTGGTGATCCTCGAGTTGGGGGATTTATGTTCATACTGGAGTGCAAAATTAAAACCAATGGAAGATGGACAAGAAAAGTTCAGGTGCTCAGTGTAGAAAAAACAAAGAGGAGGAGAAACGAGCAAAAGATACAGGTAAATGGTAAATGGCCTGTATTTGTATAGCGCTTTACTAGTCCCTAAGGACCCCAAAGCGCTTTACATATCCAGTCATTCACCCATTCACGCACACATTCACACACTGGTGATGGCAAGCTACATTGTAGCCACAGCCATCCTGGGGCGCACTGACAGAGGCGAGGTAAGCAGATGTGTCATAGGATAATGGCAGGTCATCCTGAAACAATCATAATCATAATACTTTATTAATCACTAAGGAAATTATGTGGGTTACATTTGCTCCAAGAAGAAATTGTAGAGGGAGTGTTCGCCCAGGGGTTTCTGTTAAACAATCAAGCAATAAATAAAAATAATAATAATTTTAATTCATAACAAACATCTGTGTAATCAAACCTGATCGATTCTGTTGCTCTTCAAACCAAAAATAATATTATAATAAAAAAAGCTGAAGCATAAGTTTAAAAAAATGAGAAAGAAGGGAGCAGAATTTGATTTCCCAGTCCTGTAAAATAACAGTTTCACTCATTATTTCTCTTGTGCTTTGCCCTTCCCCCCCACTTTTGCTTAATTCATTTAAACAGTTTGTTTGTTAATGTTTCCTTCATTATTTTCAAATCATCTCTCAATAATGCATTTTAAAATATTAAATAAAATAGTATTACTTCATAGGACACCTGATTGGCTGTGGAAGTAATGCACACACACCTCAGATGAATTTGAAATAAATAAAAAAATAAATTAGATTTAAAATTGTGGAATTTATTTTAAATATAAAACACACACACAAAAAAGAGGTTGTCTGTCCAACAGGTATGCAACAGGACAATGATCACAGCATGCAAGCAAATCCTGACATTTAATTCGCTTGTTTTGATGTTCATCCTCAGTTGTTGCACGTTTGTCTTCTCCGTCGCTAATCTCAACCTGTCTATTAGATTATCACAGCTGCATCTCTGTCACTGACTTCACTCCTGAATTTTCATGATGCCGGACAATTTCTTTATGTCCATTTCTCCCCCAAGTGTCCTCAAAAACCTTCATTTACTGGGTAATCTCATTTACAGCAGAGTTCAGATCCAACACTAATTATCACTGTAATTCTACTTGTCCTTCATTTTTGTGTGTATTATCACTCTGCAGTGTGATAACTGACTTTGCTTTCTCATAGGCGTCTTCTCACTGGTCATATTTGTCACTGATTGCAGGTGAACCCTGCCTGTTTTAACTATCTACTACAGCATGAATAATAAAATAACAATAATAAAAATATATAAAGAAACAAATGCCTGTGGTAACAATTATGACTCTTGCTTTTTGCCTTTCTGTAAAATAAAAGATATGCACTCTGGGATCTAGAAGAGGAAATAGAAAAAAGACAAAACACAACTTCAAAAAACCTTAAAACAATTTTGAAAAATACAATCTGCACTTGTGATTAGAGTTTGGTGTAACATACTCCATACTACCGTACTGTACAGTCATCTATATTATATTTGTGTTTAAATAACCTTTAAATATTGATATATTTGCAAATTAATCTATAGCAAGGACAAGAAGAAAGACAAAAACCTACTTCTCCTGGAATGGCTGGTAATCAAGCTGTGAAGGAAAAAAACCCCAAATATAACATGATGAATTTTTCTTTTATGTTTATACATAAACATACAATACAGCAGTGGTTCCCAAACTTTTTTTGCTGGGCCCCCTTGTTTAACAAGAAAAATGTTCGCGCCCCCCGACCCCCGCGCGTGCACGCGCGCACGCACGCGCACAAACACATCCTTCAACCACACACACCCATATTTTGCTCCATTGCGGTTTATTTCACACCTCAAACATTTATTAAACAATTAAGCAAATACAAATAATCTGCAATAAATTACAGGTAGTAAGAAAATAAACTACCAACTCTTTTACGCTCCGTCCGCACCTACACGGGTATTTTTGAACGCGCAGCTGTTTCGGGCACATGTAAACGGCGTATCGAATCACCGAGAACGGAGATTTTTTAAAACTTTTTTTTGCGTTTACGTGTGGACAAGGAATACAGAGTTTGTCACGCAACGTCAAAGGTATGTGCCTTTTTCACGTCACACTGTGCGCCACGTTATTGTTTACATGAGATGAATTGCAGAATGGCAGATAGAGACAAAATACTGTTAATCTGACTATCTGTAGGTTTTACAGGCTTACATATACAGGCCATTACTGTCCCTGCATTTAGAAAGGCAGAGGCATCACGGTGTAATTATTTTACATGTAGTTGTTTTTTTTTTTCCTGTGTAATAATGTTCAACATTGCTATCAATACATTTTTCAAAAAAACCCTCTGCAAAATGGGTTCAAAAACATAAACAACTGTGGGATACTGTTTGTCCGTGATTTGGAGAGCCCAGCGCGTGCTCCCGACGCAGGGAAAACTAATTCTGCAGGGAGACCTACCTCGGCACTTGTGCAGGTGAAACCAAAGGGAAGATATGCTTCACCTTATTTTCTAGTCTTTGGCTTAGAATGAAGTTGGTTTGGAAACATATTCAGCAATGCTTCATCTCCTGCTTTGCGTTTGTGTGGGCGCCCCGTGCTAGCAGTGTCCAAGCCTTGTTTTTGTTTTTGTTTTTTTTCCCTTTTCATGCCGCGCCCCCCCTGCAATAGCTCTGCGCCCCCCCTAGGGGGCGGGCCCCACACTTTGGGAACCACTGCAATACAGTAATGTCTGAATGTGTTTCAGTTACACTGAAGAAAACGTGATCAGCCTTACCGGTGTGACCTGGGCATCATCAAACTTATACCATCTGTCTTCATCCTGGGTTTTAATTGTTGCGCTGTAATGTCCACCTCTCAGACCGCCAAAATGATCCACTACTGCATACAGTTCATACACCTCATTCTGATCACCGGGGACAAAAAATAACAAAGTGAGAAAGAAAAATGAAGATGATTTTGATCAAATATTAAAGTACACTTTGTAAATACCTCTGGTATTTGCAGGCTGTAGGGAATCTCCACAAAACAGCTGATTTTGAAGTAGGACATGTAAATGTAGTTGAACTCAAACCTCTTCAGCAGCAGAATCAAAACATCTGGATGATGTTTTATTACATCTGTCTGAGTGAAAATATGGGTTTTAATGTGTGCCATTTTGTTATAATTTTATTAAATCAATATCAATGTTCAGAAATCACAAAAAATTTTCTTATTTACAATAGTAGCATCAACTTTGTGACCGCAGCGGTCACAGTACATCTGGTGTTCTCCATTTAGACATGTAGGTCTGAAAAACTCCTCGATGCCGTTCACCTGAAAAATGAAAACTAATGAAAGCAGCTTTGATAAAGATGTGGTGAAGAGCTCAGTGTTCACAAAGGTTTTCTCAAGAAGGGCATGAATTAATAAATCATGACCTCTTAAAAGACATAATATTGTCTTTGAAGAGAGATTTAAATGGTAAAAACAAACCAAAATTCTAACATCCATGAACACATATCAGTGAACTCAGCACTTGGACTGTAGACTTGATTAGATGTGTCAGAAAAAGAAAAAAAGGTATTGGACAGATCTGAAGACAAACTGAAGGGACTACAATTTTATTGGCAGTTTACCTCAGTGGGATTTAGATCCAGTAAGTAAAATTTCACTTAATCTTGGTTAAGCTTCAAAAATATTTTGTGTAGAATTCAGACATGAACTCTCTAAGACCTCAGTAACACAGGCTCACATACTTGATAAGTGTTGGAAAGTGTGTATTCCCTGACCAGTTAGCGAGTGGTTGCTGGCAGTCACTGGGTGAAAGTGGTCACAAAGATGCTGCACCAAAAACCTCATTGAAATTCCTTTGGTTGCTAGTATTTTGCCATGGTCATCAAGTTTGGATGATAGCCATTAAAACCTTCAGCCACCACTCGCTAAACCATTTCCCACAACAAAAAAAAACAAAAACCACATCAAAAACTCAATTTTGTTTTTCTACAAAACATTGGATTAGGTTTACCTTTTCTTATCATTTCGCACTAAAAGATACATTTGTTGCATTTTCTGACTTAGGATATTTACATGACTCATGAGACTATAAGTCAACTGTGTTATGTTTGTTTTGTAATGCATTGAAAGTAATAAGAAATATATTTTTAAAAAAGAAACATTTTCAGAAATAATATTAATTAAGTTTTGCAATTCTGCAATATGTTTTGACACAAGCAGGATCTAAGGCATCATCCGATTTTTATGTGTCCTCAAAGTAGATACATAGTTCCCAATCAAACAAAAGTGTTCATTAAGGAAAATGATAGAATAACACAGATATGTTACTGGCAAAATTTTGTGAACTTGTTGCAGCTGTGAGCCCTGAAAACAGAAACATGCTGAGAAGTTTATGCACTTACTACACTGTAGTCTTGATTGTAAAAATTCACCAATGACAGAGGAAGATGCCAAAATGGTGCATCCTTGTCAGTCTCTTTATGACCTTTAGAGCAGGTGATTTGGTTTGCTAACAGACCGTGGAAGATCTGAAAACATAAATGAACAAAAACATGTCATTAAGTATTATTTTCAAACCAAACTATAGATTTCATTTAATATTGACAAAGACCTTACCTGTGATGCCTCGGGACTGGTCATTGTTAAAATCTTCTCGATGAATTCAGCAGCATCTCACTGTTCATACACTGGGTAGAGAAATATACGTGCATGTCTTTAACAAACATATTCATTAATTTAAAATATGTATAACCCCATAATTATTCACTACAATCAAAAATGCCAATTAAAACCCCCCAAAATGTCATGTAAACTGATCAAGTTTCTCAAAAACAAGATTATTCAAAGGTTTTGTTGTCTGTGTGTTATCATACTGTACCTCTGCTGATGCCCAGCTGGGTTATTATTTTATGTGTGTCTGCTGTTTGTTTCTGTAAATTATCAAACAAGTCTGTAAGGGCACCAAGAAGCCCAATGCCAGCATTTTGTTTGGAGGATCTAAACAAAGACAAAGTCCCCATAAGTAATAAAAATGAACCATAGACCCCATTGAATGTACATATGTGACAATAATAAACCTTTTCACAGCTTCTCTGAAGTCTTCGGTCATAAACAGCACCTGCAGCACACTGTTCAGGTAACACGTCGCACCTTGGTTTACCAGCCCATGGTATTTATTATTAGCTTCTGTAAGTTGCAGAATAAGAACATGAGTGTGCATCATAAACTGCCAGCACAGACTGAAGGTCATCAGAAAATAGCTCGTTCCTTTTTACGTCTACTGTCCATTGAAGTCAATGATTTTCTCCCCATTGATCTACATTTGCTAACATATCATACCAAGAATATTTTTTAAATAAAGAATTAATTAAATCTTAAAACTCATTTTTTTTAACCCTGGCTTTTCATTGGAGTTCCGTTTAAGTACCATCAGGTTTTTTTGTTCATACTGTCACAATATGATGCATTTGCGTCTTCTCATATTTAATTTTACTGTATTTAGTTTCTATTGTTCATTAATTAACTTGTAATGCATTTTGGTTAACTTTGTTGCTTGTAAATGTGCTATAGAAAAAATTGACATTTGCAGATTGACATTGACATTCCCTGTCAGGTACCTATCAGGTTAAGAAAGGAACGTCCTTACAAATGGCGCAAAGTGTATAAATTATCATCATATCTCAGTAAAATCTTAATAATAAAGCCGCTCAAGTTGAAGACGCTCTGAGTAAAGGACAGTCCCTCCTTCAACAGCGTTTCCAGCATGAATTTAAAGGCGTCTGAAGAGCGTAGGAAAAACTTTCTATAGAGAACACACAGAAGACCAATTAACAAAAAAAGGCCCCGGGACTTCGAAATCCCCCACAAATCTTACCCACAGAGGTAGAGATGTTCTTGAAACCCCGTCGACCAAATAAACCCATTTTCTGCCTCCTCTGACGATCTACAAAGAAATTGTTGTTGGAGGCAGAAACAAACGCTATTATTTTGAAAAGAAATCAAAGTAAGCCAAAGATGCAGGCCTGCCTTCAACACAGTTCTAAGACATTTCTTCAGATACTTGTTAATAAAATATTTCATCCGCTATAGGAGCATTAGGGTATCTCAATCTCCCGTGCAGTTAAAAACACTCAGACTATCGCTTTCTCTTTCACTTCTGCCGGATCAGTGATGAGTTCAAGGCGTGTCGGAAATATTAATTATTAAAAATGTGGCGCATTTCTGTCACCGTTTCCTATTCCACAGGTGCAGACTCAGCAGCTTTCTTTCTCTTCCCAAACTGTTCTGTCCTCAGTATTTCTGTTTCCAACAATAGCTGGCATCAGCTGTTGCTCTAATCTGGAGGTTCATGACTACAGCAGGCTACACATCACCAACCTTTAAAAAAATAATTATTGCACATCTTATATCTTAATATTTATTCAGATTCAGTTCAACTCAGTTTTATTTAGATAGCGCCAAATCACAACAACAGTCTTCAAGAAGCTTTATATTGGAAGGTAAAGACTGTATAATAATACCAAAAAACAGACAAAACCCCAACAATCTTAAGACAACCATAAGAACCATAAGACACAGACATTTAGTGTAATAGATTTATTTTATGCAATGTCAGAAACTGTATGTTTCAAATGTGAACATTACAAAGGATAACTGCATTTTAAAAAGCTTATACAAGGGTCTGGTGCTTTTCCTCATTCATCTTTGCACTTTTTCATTTTCATACTGTTTCTCTCAGGCACTTAGCCCATCTTGTGAAAATCTTTTCGAGACTGTGAGGGCAATTAAAATTGTAGAAGTGCACTTTAGATGTTTTTATGCCAAAGAATCTGAGGTTGGCAATCCTGAGAGTCACAGGATTTGTATAGTAATGAGATTCCATTTCCTGTGGACACCCTTAACACCTTAAAGCAAAAGAAGTATCAGATATCATGAGGCATCAGAAGAAGCAGCAGTGACAATCACATGTTGAGATGGTGTCTGTCAGACTTTTGGTCTTGCAGCAACTTTAATCACCATAAAAATGTCAGATATCTGCAGACCCCACAGTATCAAGAAAATCAAAGCGATACAAACCCGTCCATCTTTTGCCTCAGTTTAAGAAAGGTTACTAAAAATATTGATGGTTAAAAACTGTATTCAAAGACAACTTGACCTCTAGAACTTTCTTTTTTAAGCAAGCTCATCCAAAGCCAGCCCAGTTAAGTCCAATAATGAAAAAGGAAGACAGAGAAACCAAAAGACGAAAGAACTCGAGTTACACACACATTTCATTCTTGTTTTTAAGTTTTCCTCCACACAGGGATGGAGGTCTGCCTTGGAGCGACCCAGGGCTGGACTGGGACAAAAAATCGGCCCGGGCATTTTGACTAGAGACCGGCCCACCAGGATAGAGATTGAAAATGTGACGTCATTCAGGGGTAAAACCGCAAAGGATTCTGGGAACTTGAGGCAAGAGGTACTAGCGCACGCAGGCTTTCAATTGAACTCAGTTACACAGCGATAAAAAGAAACCCAAAAAATGGCAAGAAGCTGTTGTATTATTAACTGCAATAGCCGGTCGCATGACAGCCACGGGAAGCCGACGGGTAAAGAGATCGGGTTTTTTTTATCGGATTATGTCGTTGAAGAGAAATTTTTTAAGCCATGTTTCCGAAGTAAGAGCCAACGGATGGTCTAGATATACCAAATATAACGTCTCAGAACACTCCAGCTCACATGTTAGTCTGCTCCAAGCATTCCCACAAAGGTCAGTGTTTTGTAGTACTTAATACGTCATTTTCTTAACATAATTGGTGATATAGGTTACAAGCAAGTCTGGCGCTGAACAGAAATTGTCACGCTATGCTTCTTTATTTATTGTATATAATATTGCGTTTCGCTTCTGTTATTACCAGGGTACATTGACAAAAACATATACTTTTATTCACAGGATAAAACAGTTGTTTTGTATCACTAATTGTCCAGTGCGATTACAACATACAATATTATTGTCACCAGAAATTATTTCCACTACTAATTAATTACCGTTGAGCTCAAAGGTTATATTAATAAACGGTTAACGATTGTGTATTTATGAAGACGATTTGTGAGACTGGTAAACTTACCTTTGTTTGTACATGGTCTTTCGTTCTACACGGTGCATTTCAAGGTCCTGTACCCATCCGTCGGTAAACTGTACCGGGCTTGTTGCAGTGACCTGAAGTTACTAAAAACTTCATGAGTGTATGCACTCACTCCAAGATCCATATAATTATAAATCTGAGCGTGGTTAAAGTTGGGCAGCACGCTAACGTCTTTTGTCCACTTTGTGTGCTCGTAAGGGTCTGACCCTCTCACTCCTTTGATTTTTTCCTCGTATCTTTTCTTTGCCTTTTCGTCGAGTCTGTCTTTGTATGGTCCGGCATTGTTCTCCTTAGTTTTGTACATTCCTTTTTGTGCGGCAAAGAAAAACCAAGAAGGTATTGGAACCGGAGAATGAACGTTTTGCGGTGCTGCAAATGCTTGCATTTGATGCGGTATTTGGATTGTTTTGCCACGAGTTCCTGGCATGCAATGCGCGAAAGTCACGTCATCTGTCAATCGCTATAGGAAAAACCATAAAGCCTTTGCATGAAAACAACTGCTTTGATGTACACTGCCTTGTTGGTATATATGTATCAATCTAATAAACTTAAACCTACACCATCCTCCCTATTCTGGATTTTAAACAGTACATAGCGGAAACAAAAGACTGCTTGGTCGAGTTAACCTCCTGAACTATCTACAACACATGGTAGAAACCTTAAATTAAGACCAAGAACACTAGAGGTGAGACATGATCATTAATTAATATTAAAATTAATAAATGACAGATTTAGTGATATTTTCATAAACACCTCCTTTCCTTTTTTTGTTCTCCATTTTCTTTAGTTCGTCTATAAGATTGCTGAACAAGGGGGAGGGTGCATTCGGCCTCCTCGGCTGTAATTGGTCCAGCCCAGAGTCGATCATGACCAATTGGCCAATCCAACACCTTTCATTATATATACCCTTCCTAAAAAAAAATAAAAAAAATAAAAAAATCCATCGGCCCATAAAAACAAAAAATCGCCAGCGGCCCACCGGGCAAATGCCCGGTATGCCCGATGGCCAGTCCAGCTATGGAGCGACCCCACTGGGGCACATTCTGTATGGTGAACTGGTCTGTGAACATTCACGCTTCAGTTTCAGGCAAACAAAACAGAACTCCATCTTGCAGCGAGGACATTTGATATTTTTGCAGTGTTTTCTGTTATGCTCCACCCTCAGGCCACATGTAGGACAGAGTCTGATGGCGGGGCAGCTGGTGACGCCCTTTACATCAGGCAGATCAATGGTTTTACACGTCTGCAGAAGTTGCAGGTCCTTGTTCTCACAGCCGTCGTTGTCGCAGCGATCAGATCGAGGGCCTGAACCCTTCCACGGTTTCAGACACTGCCAGCAGAAGTAGAATTTCTTCTTCTGAACAGCTGTGCATACGACACACTGGACACACAGATTAGACAGATCCATCCTCTCCACGCTTGTTTTGCACTGTGGGCACTGATGTGGAAATAAATGAAGGGACATTTCTAAGAGAAACCCAACCACAATATTAAAAAAATATTCCACTGGATTTCACTGAAATCAAGAAGCTGTCAACATTAAAAAGGAAAAACAAATTAAAACATAAATGACTGGCTCACTTACTTCCTGAACCTCGCAGTGGTCTGCAAGAGCCAGACGGGCCATGCTCTCTTCAAAGTGCTGCATTTCCTCCACAGTCAGATCAGCCAGTCTGCGCACCTCCTGGTACGACCACTCTTTATTACACTGCTTGGTTCCCTCCGCTAAAGCCGGACATCTGAATTTGTAATTCCCCTTTTAAAAAATTACAATTAAAAAAAAAGTTAATTTAATTAATTAGAGCGCCTCCTGGGTGAGGTGTTCTGGGCATGTCCCACCGGGAGGAGGCCCGGGACAGACCCAGGACACGCTGGAGAGATTATATCTCTCGGCTGGCCTGGGAACGCCTTGGTGTTCCCCCGGACAAGCTAGAGGAGGTGGCTGGGGAGAGGGAGGTCTGGGCTTCTCTGCTTAGGCTGCTGCCCCCCGCGACCCGGCCCCGGATAAAGCGTAAGAAGATGGATGGATGGATAATTAATTAGAATTTGTTGTTTTTAAAACTCCTACTTTTATTTTTAATGCATTTTTATACCTTCATTCTTTTACGTTTTTATATAGGTGTTAAATCTGTAACATGTTTACCTACACATATAAACAGTAAACCAAAACATTTCTGCAGATTACCTATTGGCACATCATGTGATAACTTAAACAAAATCAGTGTATTTTATAAGTTCAATAATTTTACCTCTTTTTGCTACAAACACATAAAGCTGTTAAAATCAATCTGAAATGATTTTACCAAAAACTCCAAAGACTAAATTTTAGATGGAATTATATAATAACTATAATAACAGACCGGTACTTGTATCTGTATTTGTATTTGAGTAAAATTCAAAATAGGCGTAAAAATCCAGTTTTTTGCATTACACTTCTAATTAATGTTATAGTGTAAGTATTCTTTAATTAAATCCATTATAATAATTATGGATATGCAATATTAGTTGATGGTTTTCCATAAATCCAGCAATGAACATGTAACAAGGAACATCATTGAAAAGAAAATAACATCCATTGCCTCATCCATGGTTAAAACCAACAACTAGTAAAATACCATTGTGAACATTATGAACCCCACCACCACCCGTCCTTGTTTGAGGACGCTGAACAGACAGTGAAACTGACTTGCAGGGGCAGAACATGGCTGTGATGATAAATTGGTGCTGGTGGAGGGATTGGCAGTACCAGGAATAAGATGCTTTAAGTGCATGTGATTATGCATAACAGATGTTGACAGATGTTTGATATCTCTGCCTCTGCTGATTTGACTTTTCCGCACATTACATATCACTTTGGTTTCATCTGCAGTACTGAATGTAAAATGCTTCCACACAGAACTGGAACAAGTTTTTTGGCTGGTGGAGGACCAAGAGGTGGCTCAGCAGCAGCAACACTCTTTTCTATTTAGTTGACCAAATCCATGTGGGGAGTTTCAGCTACGTTAATAAGGACAACGGAAAGCTCTGCTAAGGTTAACTGGCCTATAGTCTATATCTTGCTGTCTGCAAAAGACAGAGTAACTTAAATGTACCATATAACTCCCACAAGTGCATATAATTCAACACAACTACACAAGCATTGTTTTAACCTTTTAAACTGAACTTTAACGTTACTCTGTCAACAGCATCTTGTCTAAATTACCGAGCTAACAGATATACGTAAACAGAGCGAACATGAGAGCACCCGACTGCAGACATCAATAACGCAGCGTAATTGATTAATCTCCCGATCTTCGTGAAAGTTATAAACTGCCTCCGGAACCCAGTTAGGGTACAAAAAATATATTCAACAAAAATAGTGATGCAGTTCAGTCTTTTATTGCTCAGCTGAGTCTTCTCTGTTGCTGTGTGGAGCAGCCTGTGTCAGTCACCTTTCACACGTCACTCACTCATCCGGTCATGCACTGCGGTCTCATAAGGAAACTCAGCTTTTTAATATAAAGTTTTTCTTGTTCCCGAATACAAATATTTTGTAAAGTATTTGTTCGAAATAAGTAAGTATGATATTTGTGCCTTTCCGAATACCGTATTCGGGTTCGGCTCCACCCCTATCACATACATTATCTGCTACAAAGACATGACATACCTGATCCAGCAGGGAGCGACACCATCGTGTCAGAGATTCAGGAGTGACAGCGTGGCCACAGGACATCTCTGCTCTGAGAGAGTCATCACCTGAGGAAGAAGTGGACAATTACAGATGTATCAGTTACACTACATATACAGGGTTGCGCCAAAATATAATAAACTCCGTGGCTCATGAAAAATTTAAAAAAGGAATAGGAGAAGTTTTATAATGTGTGGTAATGACTGTCAGAAAAAATGTTTGTAGCACTTTTTGTGGGGCAACATGGTGGGTGAAAAAGAAAAAAAATCTTACACAGTGGATTCAGATCATCTGGCCTGTTGACAAACTTTAGGGTAGAATCTAGTGGATCGTAACGCTTCTCCACCTGCTCCTGTCCTGGAACGCTCCTTTGGGTTCTACGGAAAGAAAATCTGACACTATGAATACTGTCTGGTTTAGTCTTATGTTTAGTTTAGTTAGTTTAGTTTAGTCTAGTATATGGATCTCAAATCGCATCTGCCATTATCATCTGTCACAAGAACCATGTTTTTTCCAGACTCGATACAATAAAAACGTTAAAGGTATTAAAGATGTATTTAAAGTACTTATGAGCCATTACATTTCTTTCTCACAATGAAGGCTGTATGATGGGGCTGAGTTCAAGGCCACACCAAACTCATTCAGCCATGCCTTTATGGAGCTTGCATTCTGCACTGGAATGTGCAAGTAAGAACATTGTATTAATTTATGATCACGGGCTGAATAATGTTGACTCATGTTAGAAAATGTCAGTTTTCATAGTTACACAAAGCTGCTACAAAGTGTGTAAAAGGACGAAGGGGTCTGAAGCGACTGCATGTTCACTGCATGTGTGAGCCATCATTAGCCGTTTAAACAGCATCCAGGGAATTTCCAGTTGGATGAAACTGAAAGCACTAAGTGCTTTCAGTTTTGATTGCCTATTATTTTTAAAATAATT
The DNA here is from genome assembly GCF_013358895.1 of Oreochromis aureus. Lineage (NCBI taxonomy): Eukaryota > Metazoa > Chordata > Actinopteri > Cichliformes > Cichlidae > Oreochromis > Oreochromis aureus. The sequence continues at coordinate 24,226,590 of NC_052944.1, forward strand.
GAAAACACTTTTAAGAACAGTGATCACTCTATTAACAATGACATACATAACCATATTAGGACTACGTTATATCACAGATTCTATAAGATGACACAGATTTAATTAGCAAAGGAGCAAAGACTGCAAATATCAAGAGTAGGTTTAAAAAGTGAAACGTAACATCTTACCCTGTTGGCACAGCTTGTCTTGCTTGAGTTTCTGGTACTTTCCTTCTTCTTTTACTTCCCAACTGGTATGGGAACAGCAACCTAAAAGTAAAAAGGATTAACTTAGTAAGTTATTGCTTAAACCTGTGGACAAAATGTGAACCATCACAGAAAATCTAACTAAGCTTCCAAAACGCACAGAAATATATAGAAACGTATATAGTGAAAACTTATTGTCATCACATAGTCACAATGTATTTTTATTTTATTTTATTCTACCTCAAGGAAACCTATCATCAGTGGCCATTATATATTATATATGTGTGTACCAAAGGAGTTACGGATTAAAAAATAAAATATACACCACTTAAAAACAAAGAGTGAGCTCACGTACCAGTTTAAATAAAGCTTCAGTGAAGCTTCACACATGACTTCGACTGTACTTGGAGACCTTTAAAGGATGAAGAAGAACAGCAGACAGCATGCATGCAGTTTAATTTTAGCATGTTACAATAAAGTGCTGCACTCGACATAAACAGTTTACACTAAAAACAAACAAAAAAAACTATAACACAAGTCTTATGAGTGTATCAAGTAAGATTTGAATACCTAACTGGTGTGCAAACAGGGACACTAACGGGTACTCACCGCTCCTCAGCAGGACCGCTAAGCGACGACTGTACTAACCTCGAGGAAGTGACATGACAGGAAGTCAGTCGACCATCGCGCAGAGGAAATTTTTTTCTTTCTTTTCTTTTTTTTTTAATCACGCAGAGAAAATAAAAGCTCCGAAGTATAGAAATTAAATGCACACACACACACATAGCGAGACAGAGAGAATAAGAGAGAGAGTTTCTACTTTTTCTGCGTTAACAATCCACTTCACTGATATAAATAATTTAATAAATCTATAGCAAAAAGCTGCTTAAATGCTGCTTATCGATAAATAAATCAACAAATAGAACAGCATAATGCATAATGTAGGTCACTCTTCTATGGATGCTCCGTTAGTATCTTTAATGCTTACTTTTAATTCATTATTATACTCTTCTGCGAGCAAGAAATCTTAGTCTTCAACCTCCACAGCAAATTACATATCTTTTCAAAGGAAATTTTACAAAATACACACACACACACACACACACATACATATATATATATATATATATATATATATATATATATATATATATATATATATATATATATATATATATATATATATATATATATATATATAGGTCCCTCAGCCCTTCCGTGATCAGGTACCCTGCTGGGGTAATAGGCTGGCCAAAGGAGGAGATAGAAGCCACTGACATCAAGACAAGAAAGCTCCTGACCATGCATGGAGGGTTTCACCCCAAGTCCAGCACCCTGAAGCTTGTACGCTAAGCGGAAGGAAGGGGGGCGGGGACTGGTGAGTGTCAGCACCACGGTCCAGGATGAGACAACAAACATCCACGAATACATCATGAAGATGGCCCCAACTGACAGCGTGCTCAGCGAATACCTCAGGCAGCAGAAACCCAAGAATGAGGAGGAACAGGAGGAACCATCATGGAAGGACAGGCCCCTGCACGGTATGTACCACCGACAGATAGCGGGGGTGGCTGATATCCAGAAATCCTACCAGTGGCTGGACAAAGCTGGACTGAAAGACAGCACAGAGGCACTAATCATGGCAGCACAGGAACAAGCTCTGAGCACAAGATCCATAGAGGCTGGGGTCTATCACACCAGGCAAGACCCCAGCACACTGTGTAAAGATGCCACTGAGACAGTCCAGCACATAACAGCAGGGTGCAAGATGCCAGCAAGCAAGGCATACATGGAACGCCATAACCAAGTGGCCGGCATAGTGTACAGGAACATCTGTGCCGAGTATAACCTGGAAGTCCCGAGGTCAAAATGGGAGACGCCCCCAAGGGTGATGGAGAATGACTGAGCTAAGATCCTGTGGGACTTCCAGATACAGACGGACAAAATGGTGGTGGCTAACCAACCGGACATAGTGGTGGTAGACAAACAGAAGAAGACGGCCGTAGTGATCAATGTAGCGGTTCCGAATGACAGCAATATCAGGAAGAAGGAACACGAGAAGCTGGAGAAATACCAAGGGCTCAGAGAAGAGCTCGAGAGGATGTGGAGGGTGAAGGTAACAGTGGTCCCAGTGGTAATCGGAGCACTAGGTGTGGCGGTGACTCCCACCAGCAGATCCCAGGAACAACATCAGAGATCTCTGTCCAGAAGAGCGCAGCCCTAGGAACAGCTAAGATACTGCGCAGGACCCTCAAGCTCCCAGGCCTCTGGTAGGGGACCCAAGCTTGGAGGATAGACCGCCCGCAGGGGCAAGCGGGGGATTTATATATTTATATATATATACATACATACATATATATATATATAATTTCATCAAAATCCAGACCACATGTGAATAATCCACTCAGAGCATAGGAACACAGTCTATGGCTGAGCACTGAGCTCTAGCCTCACCTGTTAGAGTGAGATAAACAAAGACATGAAGCCAAATTGTACTTGTTAAATAGCTTAATGGTCTGACTTTATTAAATATACTTTGAAAAATTTAATCAAATATTAAAGCAGAGGGTAAAATATGAAGACTGAAAAAATATTGCTGTTAAGACACCACTTACATTAACTACAATATGTAGCATCATATCTAAAACAGCAACCTCTGGTGACCAAACTGATGTTCATCCACAACCCCGGAGATCGTGGTGGAGCAGTCTAAAGTGGTGTGGATCCAGGTCACAGTAACAATGTAGCGGGTCTGACCTCTAACACATTGTGCTGCACAAATGTGCAAATGAAGAGATAAGCTGACCCCTGCCTTTTCAACTGAGTTGATTTAATCTCCCAAAACTGTTTAAATAAAAAATAAATTCAGTAAAATTGCTTCATGCTGTATGACTTAGCCTTAATCTGCATCCCTCTCCTCCTGTTTGAAGGTGCAACACCAAAATAAATGGGAGCAAGTCTCTGGGAAGATCTCTCAAAAAGAGCAACTATATCTGTATCATTCACATATTTTTAATGTTTGAAGTCTATTTGTTTGTTTATTATGAAGGTAAAAACTTTGAATTAATTTAAATAAAACCTAATTGACAGAAATCTTTTGTAGCAAAGAATCAAATCCAGTTCCAGTCAATGTCATTAAAAAGGTTACACCAGTAATGAAATTGATAGATGAACCCAGATCAGCACCTCTTCAAAGAGTTACCTAATTTTGGCATTCATATTTCCATGGGAGGAGAAACAGGTCTGACCTAATGGAGATTCTTCAGGAGGAGACATAAACAAGGGTGATGAAGTGGTGAGATAGGATGCCATCAGAAACATTAAAGATCTCTTTTAGGTTTAGTGGGGTGTTGTATCTGTTTAGGAGCTCTGAGTAATTGTATAACTTACAAAGAGTTTCCCTTGCTGTTACAACAACAGGCCTTCATTACTTTACATCTGCCCTCATTACTGGACAAGTTAACTCATTCAGCCAACTAATACTGCCATCTTCTGGTGAAAAAGAATATTACTCTACGATGACATCAGGTAAGAGAAAATGGGCTTTGCATCAGTGACACAACATTGCCTTTGCAAATTCAGAAAGAAATAGGGGGGATCACAGTCACAGTAAAACTCATTCAGTTATAAACTTATAAACTCATAAACTTATATGAAAATATTCAGGGCACCACAAGCCACTTACTCAGATTCATGCGTGAGCAGCATTTTATTGGTAAGTCTGGTTCATGTTGTTCAACCACTGGCCAAAATAATGGAGTCACCACGTGGAAGATATTCTTTCAGCTTTTTTACTTTGCAAATCAAGCAAAGACATGAAACCAAATTGTTTTTGTCGAATAGCTAAGTGGTCTGCCTTCAAAAAATTTAAATGAAAAATAATAATGAAAGCAGAGGGTAAAATATGAAACCATAAAAAATTATGACTTTATTGTACATTCTCTGGCTTTTGTGTGCCCTTTATATGAACTGTTTGAAACATGGACTTCATCAGCAGCTGACAGAGGACTTATTTTTGCTCAGTTACTTATAAACACAAGCACAGCTAAAGCAATATAGCAAGCAATGTTGCTCTTAAAAATAATAGCTTTGGGTTAAAACAATGCATGAAAACAAATCTAGTTCACTTTAAGAGTTTGAAAATCTCCAAATAAAACTTTAAAAACCCTTTGGAAATAATCGCTCCTGCTGCAGCTGTCACACAGTGGACAGGTTGCGAGTCTGAAGTTAAGGCATAAAAATAAGAGCAATCATTAATGGGATATCAGCATAATTCAAGACTTCGTGGAAACATTCATAAAGAAGTTAGAAAAGCTTCCTGTTAGAGGTGAGTGATGTAAAAATACCCACTTATGCCCTTTTTGTATTTTCAGATTACAGTGCTTCACATTTTATCTGAACAGCATGCGTCGGGTGTGGTAGAAGAGCAAAGATTTCCCAAATTGTGTAAAAAGGGTGGATATTATAGTTTTGTTTAAGTCCTTATCACATTTTTAGACTTGTCCAATCTGAAGAAAGGGGAAGAAAATACACCAGGTCAAGTTCACCAATTACGAAAACAGTGGTGTAAACACTCCAGGAAGTTACAGATAGAGTCAAGAAACCTTTCCCAGAAGCACAAAGACAGAATATGTTGTTTTATGATTCATTGGGCAACGCTAGGCGATTGCTGCGCTAAGCTAAGCAAACAAGGTTCTGCTACTACTTTCTGTTTAAGTTTAACCAGATTGACAATTCAATTCTAAAAGAAAGTCGGGTATGAGAGAAGAGTACATAGCATCTGTGTTTCCTGCTACTTTCTGCGCCACACAGGTATGGATGTTTGTCTGGGAGCCACACCATCACTGCAGGGCATGTAGTGAGTGCTGGTTTTCAAGCATACAGGAGTCAGTTTCAGACACACAAAGCAGAACTCTTTCTGACAGCGAGGACAGATGATGTTCTTGCAGCCTGTTTTGTCGTGCTCCACTATCTCACCACAGGTGGGACAGGCCCGGATGGAGGGACAGGCACTGACCCCCTGAACCTGAGGGAGATCAGTAGTCTTGCAGTTCTTGAGAACTTCGAGTTCGTGCCTTACGCAGCCATCATTATCACAGCGGTCTGATCGTGGAGCTCTACCTTTCCACGGCCTCAAACATTGGCAGCAGAAGTCATACGCTTTGTTGTTGTCTGCTGTGCAGATTGTGCACCTCACACTCAGGTTAGTCAGGTCCTCTCTCTCCATATAAGTCTTGCAACCAGGACACTGTTGTGAGAAAAATTAAAAGAATAGTTTAAAATTTGAAAAGTAAAACATTTTGTGCTTTCCTCTATATCTAGGATAAATTGCAGTCCCTTGGGCTGGAAAAGCCTGCATAAACCCAGCCTGCAGCCCCACAAACTTTGCATGCAGAGTTGAGTTTAAAGGCTAGAAGGCCACACCCTGACAAGATCTCCAAAGAGTGGTGCTCTCGGCCAAACGCATCATTCGATCAGAGCTTCCTGACCTGCTGTGCACCTACACCAAGCGGTGCAAGACCAAAGCCAGGAAGATTATGATGGACGTCTCCCATCCCAACAATGGACTCTTCTCACTGTTGAGATCTGGGAAGAGCTTCCGCTCCCTTAAGGCCAAAACAGAGAGAATGAATTCTTCCCCCTGCAATTCGGGCCCTGAACCAGGTGTAGAACTGGACTCTGCTACATCACATCACTACACACACTCTGTTTATTTCTTCTTATAATTTCTTTCTTAAATTTTTATTTGCATATTTTTTTTTTACTGTAAATTTCTAAATTTAAAATCTGTAAATTTTGTACATTTCTTTATTGTAGTTTAATGGTCGGACATTGCACGGCATTTCACTACATGTCATACTGTGTATAATTGAGTGTGTGACGAATAAAAATTGAATTTGAATTTGGAAAGGTGGAATCTCTCTGTGTAGAGTTTGCTTGTTTCCCTTTAGGTACTCCAGCTTCCCCCTACAAACCAAATTCGTGCTCATTCACCTATATTTGCATTTTCTTATTTCCATCTATATCTACTTTGTGGGATCTTCGACTTCCTGTTCTTGTCACTTCTGGGAGTTTAAACATAAATTTTCAAGCAGGGAAGTTGAGTCGTCTTGCCCTGTGTCTTCCTGTCTTATGCCTGTTTGTTCATGATTGCTGAGTGGATTAGAGACACTCTCTATAGAAGACTTACTGTTTTCAGTTCACAGTACTCTCTGGCTGCCAGCTGGGCAATCGTCTCTTCAAAGTAGGCCATCTCTTCAACTGTCAGTGCTGCAAGCCTCCGCACCTCTGGATAGGACCACACTGCACCACATGTCTCGTAGGTGTCCTCATTTAAAGCAGGGCACTTAAATTTGTACTGGCCCTGCAGGGACACAAAAGGTTTAATCACCCGTAATGGGGAAGACATTAGAGTGAGAAACTTTAAAAAAAAAAAAAAAAGTTTAAAATGAAACAAAACAATAAAGTAGCGTGCCTGGCAACAAAGAGCTTCATCATACAAAGTCCTATCAAACCAGATGAGGATGAACTAAGGGTGACCTATGTGGCATTTCCATTTGACGTGTTTTCTATTTTACAGTAAACACTGACCATAATTTGGAAAGAAAAAGAACAAAAATGAAGACAGAAAGAAACCTGATCCAGCAGACTGCGGCACCATCCGGTCAGAGATTCCGCTGTGACAGCATGACCGCAGGACATCTCTGCTACGAGACTGTCATCACCGGCTGCACAAAACAAAGAGAAAGCACAACGAGTTTCATATCAACGTGACATACAGTCCCTATTTGACCAATAGGAAGAGTTGCCAAAATACTGAATATATGTGAGCATTTTCCTTACATAAGCTAACACCGTCATAACACGTGTATAACTGCTTTAGTTGGGTTAACTGGTAAAATAACAAAGATACAGACAACAGGTAAAAGTACAAACTGTGTATTTTAAACGTATTTTAGTTCTTACATAATGGATCCAGCTCATCCCTCCTGTTGACAAATGTCAGCGTCGTATCTTTGGGGTCGTAGCTCTTGTCATCCTGATCTTGTGTCGTCATTCTGGCTCAGACGAGGAGGTTTGCTCTCTGTCCACAAACTTGGTCTTGGTTTAAATACTACAGATGAAATTAGCACCGAGGCTCTTGCTCTGTCCTCCTCTTTTAAAGCACCAAGATTCAGCGGCCCGTTTAACTTTCAGTTTCTCTACGGTACTTACAACAAGTCACATGGTGCACGATAACAGGCTTGCATTCCCCTCTGATATATTCGCACTATGTGTACAGTTAATCCTTACAGCTTTAATAAGCCTACCATAGAATACTAATTGTGCGTTGTGCGTTAGTGCGCTGGTTTAAAAAAAACAAACAAACAAACAAACAAAAAACCGATTAATGCCAACACTTGATAAACAAACGCTCCCTGGTCACATGGCAAACAAAGGTGAAAATCACCCCCTGATAATAAACATTTTTAAACAGTTTTACGCAGACGGAGAAGCAGAGATACCACCTTCAAAACAATAATAAATAAATAAAAATAATTAGAAGATGAAGAATTCTGAGTGAAAGTGAAAGAATTTATCTGCTCTCTGACGTCAAACCTTGGAGCCAAACAACTGTTCGCACTGACATATCAGTGACAGACTTTGGGAGAGCAACAAGTCGCACTTAAGCGCAACATGGGAAAAATCTACCAGGTGGTCGTTCATGGACTAAGGGGGCAGAAGATGATGGTGGACCTGTGCAACACTGAGGAGCAGTTTAAAAGCATGACAGTGAAACAGCTCAAGGAAAAATTGGCACAGAAGCTTCCGGAGACCGCAGGTAAGACAGCAGATAGAAAACAGTGTATCTGTGCTTTTATGTTGCTGATTAATACAAAGGCATATTTACTGTAATGAGATTCTTTATATAAAGTTCTAATCCTAAAGTAAAACACTCAGCAGCTTGAAGTGAAAGTAAGGAAGTGGCGATGATAAATAATGGTTTGATGAAAGTGCATTACAGTATTTCAGATACTTTTCTGTCTGTGTGCGTGCGCGTGCGATTTTAAAATATTACTGTTAACAGAAACTGAGTGAAGTAAATAGTGAAGCCCAAAATGAAAGTAAGCTAGCTCAAGAACAATTAGTGAAAACTCTACATCAAACTGCTCAAGTTCATATAGTTATTTGTAGTTGAAGAGTTTCAAGAGCAAAAATGTTAAAGCAGTTAGAGAAAAAAAAAGTGCATTATGTGAAAACTCAGTCTAGGAACGTGGAAATCCAACTTTAAGTACATTACTTAAGTAAAGTAAGCAAATGTGGCCTAATAATCTAATGCATCTCTGTGGATGTGCCTAATAAAAATGGTATAGATTTACTTTAAAAAAAATGTGTGTGTGTGTGTGTGTGTGTGTGTGTGTGTGTGTGTGTGTGTGTGCAGGAGAGGAGGCTCTGCGGCTGATATTCACAGATAAGATGCTGGATGGAGACGACACCCTTCTGTCTGAATATGGAATCCAGCACATGTCTGTCCTCCACATGGTGATGAAAGTTCCTGGAGGACTGAAAGCTTGACTAAGACCATCTCCACCTGTCCTACCACTACTGCTGCTACTTTCTGTGATGCTTTAGAAAGCCTCTTGACACTGTTTACATGTATTGTAAATGGTACACTTATTATACTGTTTTACTGTTTAGTGACAATGATGGTTTTATTGATCATCCTTTATTCCAAATGCAACACCAGTCTGTGTTGTTCTATGAAATAAAACCTTTTTTTCCAGTTATTTTCTTTGCGTTTTTGATTATTTTTAATCTTTATTTATTTATTTATTTATTTTGCCAGTTCCCACATTAGTCTCACAGTCGTGTGTACACGACCATAAAATATTGAAAGCTTCCGTATACTGACTTTGAGTAATTTTAGGAAATTGGCAATTGCTGAAACAAAGGACACTGTTTGATTTTCATTTTTTATATTTTAATTATAGGTACAAAATATTGTATAAATATTGTCTTAAGTCAAACTTGTTTTTTTTTCATTTACTTTCTCCAAAATGGTTTTCATACACTGTAAAAAAAAAAAAAAAAAAAAGCAATATAAAAGTATTGTACTGTGTATTTTACAGTTTTGTACTGTTTTTCTAGAATATCATTAAAGTTACATAAATAGACTGTGACTTCACATTTCAAATGTAAAATAACATAAAATCACTGTAAATGTAATAAAACATAATTTGTTTTTTAAATATATTTGTCTGTACATATGCATATTTAGATTGTTAAAATACATTCACAAATGTATCATAATTTCATAAATATTTGTCCGTTATTTGAAAGATTGAACTGTTACATTCAAATGTAACACTATGGAAAAATATATAAAATGATTCTTATAAACCTTTTTTACATCAAATATTTAGGGCAATCATGGCTCAAGAGTTGGCAGTTCGTCTTGTAGTCAGAAGGTTGCCGGTTAAAGCCCCGGCTCGGACAGTCTCGGTCGTTGTGCCCAGAGGGACCGATTGTGCGATGGCAGCCTCGCTTCTGTCAGTCTGTCCCAGGGCAGCTGTGGCTACAACTGTAGCTTGCCTCCAAGCTACAGTGGAGGCAGTGTGAATGTGAGAGTGAATGAATAGTGGAATTGTAAAGCGCTTTGAGGGTCTCGAAAAGCGCTATATAAATGCAATCCATTATTATTATTTAAACCAACTGTTAAATGTATATTTCTGTACATTTAAGTATTATTATTCATATTGCCGCATTCATTGACCTTGTTTATAGGTAATTTCATTGTTTAATCACATTAAAATGTTCCTAATTTAATGTTTAAAAGCACTTGAAAAAGGCAAAATCCCATGTAAAATTAGGGCAACAAACTGTATTGTCATTACTGAAAATAACCGTATTTTTATGAGAAAGTTATTTTCTGTTATTTTCTGGTATTATTTTGGCGCCCCAGCTGCTGGAATATTACTGTTTTTTTAGGATTTTTTTTTTAACAGTGTAGTTGGTAATAGTTCTAAGTTTAGTTTCAGTTAAGTTTAATAATCATGTTCTCTCAAATGCTTCACCTCCAAAAATGTGTCCAGTTCCTACAGCATATTCACAAAGCATATTCAACAGTAAACCACAAGTTTGTCACTGGTGTCTTTTCATAAATGTTGTAGCAGCTGAAGATCCAGCTGCAGGTTTGCTGACTCATGAAACTTAGTCTGAACTGGTTCTCTCATGGGTCCCACAAAGTTAAGAAAGGGGTAGTGATCTACCTCAAAATGAAGAACTGAAATTATCCTTTAGGACTGCAGATTTACACAAAATGGAAAGATTTCTCGAAGTCAGCAGATTCCAAGTTCTTCAGTTCAAACAACATGAAAATAAGCATGCAGTATTACATACTTACTTTACGAAGATGAAGAAGACTCAAATTGTCATCCTCAAATGAGAGGAAACTGGGTATGATGTTTAAGAAAAACCCAGGAACCATCAAGTCTCGAGCATGCTATCAATTTATAACTGCTGGAACACCATTTTTACTGTCCATAGTGAAGACAGTTATACATCTCTATGGACTGTGAGGCTGCTGACCAAGAAAGAAGCCACTGCTCCATAATCAGCACCTTCAAGTTTGACTCAAATTTGCAGCTGCTCGCATTTAAAACCAAATGCCACCTGGAAAAAAGTTTTATGGTCAAACGTGACAAAGATTGAATTATTTGGCCACAAAAACAAGAGGTATGTTTGAAGGATTAAAGATGAGGCTTCTCAACTTTTTGCTGGAAATATTTTATCAGCTTACTTTAAAGTTACAGTGGGGTGGACAAACCTATTTAACCATCCAGTGGAAGCTATGTTTGATACTGTTAAGTGCTTTGAGAGTTTATGAGGATTATGTGAGCCAGGCATTTTGTTCTCTGAAAAAAAAAATAAAATAAAAATAAATAAATAAAATAAGGGAAATTACCCAACTGTGGTGTTTGGTATGTGGCCATAGCAACCTGTTGCTTCACATTCTGTTTGACTAAATGAAAAAGTGTTTTGAAATAATCTGTTAATCTAAGCTGTGAGTGGTGAATAAGGAACTTCACACAGACAGCATTATCATTACCACAAAGGGCGAAGGTTTACTTCAACTGCAGTACATAAAACCCATTATTTGACATAAAAAAAGAAAAACTGAACTATTAGCAGTAATAGTTAAAAATTACTGTTGTTCTGTGGACACATGACCTTTTATTGCCACAAAGAAACTGAAAGCATATAAAAATCTTCTAATATATTTTCTTAAAATCTTATCCAGTTCAAAGTCAGAGATAGCTGGCACCTATCTCTGCAATGAAAACAAAGCAATAAATGACTTGACCACTTGAAAGACAAGATTTTCTAAAATAAGACTTTGTTTCTGAAAATTAATAAATAACCCTGTAAGGTATTATCAGGCTGAATCACAGGGTTACAGACAGATGTATTTATACTGTAGTTTTAAAGACATGTTTCCTGGTACAACAAATTTTCTGGCATGATATGATCTCAGCTGAGGCTGAAGCAGTAAAAGAAGGTGTGGGAGAAACACCTGTGTACAAAGGACTTGCCACATCACTAGGTATACTTGTTTTACTTCGTTTGTGAAAATTACTGTAGCAATGTTATTAAAACTAAATCTCTGTATGTGCATACTCACATTTGTAACTTGTAGTATTCGTACTTGACTTGCATTCCAATTTTCCGATGTGTTCACATGTTTAGTTTAATTTTTTTCCTTCCTTTATGTCCTTATATGCTGTTTTTACAGGTTTTTTTTTTTCAAAAGTAAGAGTTCAGAGGAGTGTATAACAAAGGAATGTGCTCTCTCTGCTGATGTTTATTGCTAAAGTGACAGCTGCACATTGAGTAATCAAACATGTCTCAGTTTCTTTGCAGAAAAGAAAATGAAATAACTAATATGAAAAACAATTTAGGAAATATTAAACAGGGAAACAATATATTTAAGATATCGACTAGATGATTTAAAAAACTATATTCCAGTTAAAGAGGCACAACATTAAAAAGCAAAATTAAATTAGATAAAGCAACAAATAAGATAAATCATGTATACTTATTCTAAAGTGATTCTAAAGCACCTTAAGATAACATGATTTGTTTATATTAGTTCAATTTCACTACTGTTACTGTCTCAGGCAGACTGGTAATGTATTATATTAAATAAAAAAGGGAAACAACACACATGCTGCATTCTCCAATTAGACCAAGACAAAAGCATAAGCGTTATTAAAGAGCTCCAATCTCTGTTGAAAAATATAAAACATTCAATTAAAAAAATGTTCTGTTTAATTAGCATAAGGATGTGGAGACATAAAATAAATAATCATTTAATAATGATTCAACTTAATTTGACTCCAAATCCTGGTGTGTCTTTTTCAAAAAAAAATTTCAAAGCGACAAACCATGAACACAACCCACTTGAATTGATGTCTGCACTTGATTTAGCAGCTTCTATTTCTACATCATCTACATCAGTTTTGGTGTATATTGGATAGTTTGTGTCATGGTGTTTTCATTCTTCTCTTTTAGTTCTTCTTTTCTGCTGCTCTGGCAGACTTGCATCATTCAGTTTTACTCTTCTGGCCTTGGCTGCATTTGTTGTCTGAGATTTATTTTCAGTGATTCCTTCATTATTTTTGACATGTCTCTCAGAGCTGCCCTGTGAGGGTTTCCCTACAGTTTCTATTCTCATGTTCTTCATCTTTGTCCTGATGATTTCACAATCTGGAGTCTGCATTTTTTCTTCACAAGTTATTTGAACTTTTCCTGACTTCTGTGAACCATGTCCTCCTTCTGTGACTCCCTGAATTTTGGCTCTGCCTTTTAGTTGAAAACGCTCTGCTTTAGTTTTTTCATTAGTACCATCATCCTGGTTTTCTTTGGATGCTTCTATTATTTCTGCTCCTGCTGGTCTCAGATGGGGTTTCTCTCTGATCTGAATTTGTTTAGTATTTCCTTCATATTCTTTCTTTTCCTCCACATCAACATCTTTCTGTGTTGTAGCAGCACCACTTACCTCCCCTACTGTGTTTTGTTCAAACTTACTGTGGTCACCTTTTTCATTTCCTTTCCTTTCTCTCCTGTCCTCCTTCACGTTTCTGATTTCTCTCTCTACACAAAAAACATTATCTCTTGAATGTGTAACACTGATCTCCTGCATGTTCAGTGTATCACTGTGTCTGTTTCTGTGTTTAAGACTCTGATCATCTTGTAGTATGTTTTCTTTTCTATCATCAGCTTTTTCTTTATCCTGAAATGTGTCACAGCACATCTCTGCTGTTGGTTTATCGGCACTAATCTTTCCTTTCGAGTCATGTTGAAAATCTGTTTTTGTTTTCTCCTCAGCATGAGAAGGACTACAGATTTGTTTATTCTCCTGATGTTCACATATGTTCTCTCCCACAGTGTCAGCTGGATGCTCTGCGTGGCTTTTTTTCTCTGACTGTTTATCTTTAGCCTTTTCATCGTTATCTGCTTTATCATCCATTAATTTACTCATCTCATACTGTCTGCTTGGATCATCACAGACTGCTGATCGATCACTGATATCAAGTTTAAAATCAGGATTATTATCTGATCTGTTTTTTTCAGCATCATCCACTTCTGTACGTTTTTGATCCAGGTCATCACTTCCAGTGGTTCCATTGTCTTTATTTGGTTCGTTGTCCAGAGGATCTACGTTACAGGGGGTTTCAGGTGATCCCTCTGCTTCTCTTAAGCGAGCAGTCTTTGGATTGTTTGTCTCCCCTCCATCTTCTCTCTTTCTCTTATTTTTCCCATCTTGACTCTGATCATATTCATTACTGGTGGTAATGACGGGTGGATGTATCCACTGGATACATCCACAGATGTATCCAGTGGTGGATACATCTGTGGACTCTGGAATACCAGTATCTGCAGCATGAAGCACAAAGTAGAAACAAAGTCATTCAGCTGAAGAAGCAGCAATAAAGATATCTGCTCTTACCTTTATTTTTGCTATAAAACAGAAGATATGCAGTCTGGGACCTAATGGACAAATATGACATGTAATAAATATGTTACTTTCACATGCAGTGATGTGTTTGGCTAATATTTTATAACAGATTTATTTTTTGCAGCAGTGTTTTCCGACATATGAATATGTGTCTGTGTATGTTTATATATATTTAAAGATACACATAAATGTTTTAATTTCTTTCAATCATTTTATTATTTTCACTTTTGCACAGGAGAGTTTTGGGGACAGAGTTGACTGAAAAAAAGTAATCTGTTGTGATTATAGCACAGTAGTCTATGATATTTCAACATGTAGCACAATATATTCGATGAAAGTGTATTTAACGCATGTTTAGTATATACTCATGAGAAAAGTTAAGAAATAATTGGAAAATAATGTACAGTGGAAATAACAAGCACAAAAACTTACCTCTCAGTGTTATCCAGCTGGAATGGCTGAAAATCAAGCTGATGATGTAAAAAATAATAAAGTGTGACATGAATGATCAGCTTGGCCACTGTAACGCATGAGTAATGTAGGAACGTATTTTGGTATCAACAATGTATAAGTGATCAGTCTTACCTCTGTGACTCTGGTACCATCAAACTGATACCATTTGTCTCTGTGTTCCTCCTGGATCTTGATTGTTGAGGTGTAATGTCCACCTCTCAGATCCCCAAAATGATCCACAAATGCATACAATTCATATGTCTGACTCTGATCACCAAAGGAAAAAATGGCAAACATCAGAATGACTGAAGAAAATAAAATGGATTATGATTAAATAGTAAAATATTTTGTACATATACCTCTGGTATCTCCAGGGTTTCAGGAACCTCCACAGAACAGTTGATTTTAATGTATGACATGTAATTATAGTTGAACTCAAACCTCTTCAGCAGCAGACACAAAACATTTGGATGATGCTTTATTACATCTCTCTGAATGAAAAACATTCAATACAGATAAATTTTATTCATACAGCACCAACAGTCACCTCAAAGCACTTTTTATTTCCTAATATGTCTTAATATGCTTTAGTAATTCTATTTAAAGAATCATAAATCTAAAAAAAATCTCACCATAGTAGCATCAGCTTTGTCATCACACTGCTCACAGTACAGCTGATTTTCTCCACAGAAATCCAAAGGTTTAAAAAACTCTTCAGCGCCGTACACCTGAAAAATGTTATTTAAAATCAGCTCTGACAAAGATGAGCTGACCAGCATAAAGGCTGTGATTGTAAAGTGCTGGTAAATGTTTTCTCAGGGAGGAAGGTTTTTAATACACTAACTTTATTTAACATAAAAATGTAAAAAGTTTTGCATTATTAGCAGCTGCCATCAGATAAACTCCCTCTAGTGATTTTTGAACACAGTCTTTCAGTTGTGTTAATGTTAAAATTATTTCGGCGTGCTGGTCTCTGACTGAAACATGGACATCTAATTTACAAGACACAGTTGCAAAAAAAAAAAAAAAAAAAAAAATCCAACCCACTGAAATTTTATCTCTGCATCAGTGCCATAAATCAGAATTTTACTCAAGACCTAAAGGTAAATATATGCAGAAAAATTATTATGTATTGCACGTCTCTTTCTTACTTGTCAGATCCTTACCACGCTGTAGTCTTCACTGCAGGAATCCACCAGTGAAAGAGGAAGAAGCCAAAAAGGTGCATCTCTGTCAGTCTGTATATGACCTTTAGAACAGATGGTTTTGTTTGCTAACTGACCATGGAAGATCTGAAAAAAGCACAAATACTTGTTGCCAAGTGATATTTTTTACCCAGCTTTCCTATTGATAGGCTCACTTTTGGAACCAGTCAACTGACAGGAGAACAGTCTCTACCTGTGATGCATCCGGACTGGTCATTCTTAAAACCCTCTCCAAGCACTCTGCAGCATCACGCTGTTCATACACTGGGTGGGGAAATAAATGTGCATGCTTTCAACAAAACAATTAAGTTATTTAATTAAAAAATGTTTTAGAATTATCCAGTCTACAATTTAAACAAGTTAAACTATTAAATTACATTAAAAAAAAACTGCACAGGATGAAGAAGACTTTACTTCAAGACTTGTAAATTGATCAACTTTAGATCAATTTATTAGACTCTTCAAACAGTTCAAAGGTTGTGCTGTTTTTTGTGTTAACATACTGTACCATTGTCAATGCCCAGCTTCTGTGTTATTTTATATGAGTATGCTGTGTGGTTCTGTAAGTCATCAAATAAGACTTTAAGATGATGATCAAGAAACTCAGAGTGAGGATTTCCTCCAGAGTACCTACACGGAAGGTAAATACGAGTAATTAAAAATGCACAATAGACTTCATATTTGATAAATACAGGATCACACTTAAAGCTGGGCTGTAACAAACCTTGTCACAGCCTCTCTGAAGTCCTCGGTCATGAACAGCACCTGCAGCACACTGTTCAAGCAATCTGTCGCTCCCTGGTTTATCAGTCCATGGTACATGTTAGCTACTGGGAGGAGACTGATCATGTAAATTTCAGAACTATGAGCAAATAATTATTGTGGATCATAAATTAAAACAGACTGAAATATTCAAAAACCCTGTGCAGTGTTTTTTACAGTGACCGTTTGCTAATCAATTAAATCAATGAATTAATAAAACAATAAGAATTTACAAAAATATTCAAAAGGAACCATTAAGGTCAAGGTCCCCAGTAAAACTTTATTTGTAAAATGGAAGAAGTTCAGAGACACCTTCTTTCTTATAGCAGTGCGGCTAGACAAAATGGTAAACGGTAAATGGCCTGCATTTGTATAGCGCTTTACTAGTCCCCAAGGACCCCAAAGCGCTTTACACATTAAGTCATCCACCCATTCACACACACATTCACACACAGTATGAAAAGCACAGTCTAAACCAGGAGTGGCTGAGAGAAATGTTTCTACCTGTAAGGGTCGGTTATTGGAAGTCATCTAAAAACAATAGACCTAGATGTTAAATATATGTGTGTAAAAAACCAAAAAAAAATCAAATTTGGCATCAGATCTTACCCAGAGAGGTGCTGCTGAATAGCCGTCGAGTACTCTCCAACAAAGACATTTTCAGTCACTTCAATTCTGTGTTACGGAGAGCTGCAAAAGAATTCAAAGTCTATACACCAGTCAGAATTTGTTTATAAACAACAACATTATTTATTATTTATCATTATTATTATTATTAATACTATACTACTACTACTACTACTAATAATAATAATAATAATAATAATAACTTATGTAATGTGTTTGTGTGTGTGGGTTCTAATAAAATAAAACAACCCTAAAATTTTCCCCTGCTGTATCTAGCAGGTTAACAAAGGCCCATGTTTTTGTACATTAGGTGCCAAAACCCACAGCCAGTGACAGGCTTTCAGTAACATCTCGAATAGAAAACACTTTGAGTATTATGATATTACCACCACAACACACTGCTTTTCTAAGCTACATTTAATGACTTTCGACGAGGCTACGGAAAAAAAAACCTATAATAAACAAAAACAATACCAAAAAAGAAGCTTCTTCCCCAGACAGATAGTGTTCTTCAAAGAAATTGCTGATGAAGAATAAAACAAATCTAATTATTTTCAAATGGAATACACAAGTACACAAAAACAAAAGATTCAAACATACCTTCAGTGGTAACAGGGATATTTTAGATGTTTTAAAGATGTTTTCTAAGACCTTTGGCAATAAAAGTGTTTAATTTATGGAATATTTGAGTATAGGATATCTCTATCTCTCGTGCAGTTTAAAACACTGGAGTAGCGCTTTCTCTTTCACTTCTGCTACACCTTAGTGTTGCATTCAGCATGTATCGGAATTTTGAAAATCTGGCGTATTCTTTCATATTCTTTTGAATTTGAAGAGACCTGTAAGAACACTCTATTAACGGTGAAATGATAACTATTTCATTAACACTATTTTAAGTCACTGATTGCGTGAGCTTGACAGAGATTTAATTAAAGAGCAGAGATGGTAAATATTAAGCGCAAGTCTATTTCCACACACAACTACCTTCATCATGAATAAACGCAGAGTTTAAAAGGACCTGGTGAAGCTCTGCTAAACTCAAACTTTAAGTTGTGTCTCAGTTTTTCTCAAACACTTTAATTTTCTTAAATCCACCAAAAAGATACTTTTTTGATGTTGCTGCTACTAAAACCCTCTAGTTTATAAGCAGAGAGGCTTTAAAAAAAAAAGGTTTACAAAAAGTGTTAAAAAATATCAATTGTTCTAAACATTTTGAGGGGAAGGCTGGTTTTCTGCACATGTTCTGAAATTATTTTAACACCAAATGTTTGGTCTTGATCTACTTGCAGTGAATCCATACATGTGAAACCAAAGTTAAGGTGTGAAACCATCAACATTCATTAACAGGGACATCAGCTTAAATCCAGAATTTGGTGCAATGTTCACAAAGACGCTAAAAAAAGCTTCCTGTTGCAGGTCAGTGGTGTAAAAGACCACTGTTAAAACACATGAGATTTCTGATGTTGCAGTTGTGTTCCTTATATCCTTGTCATGTTTTTAGACTGTAGTGCCACTGAACAGCTTCAGGTGCGTCACATGATCAAAGATGCTGCATAAAAGGTTTGTTTGAGTTGTTACCACATTTTTAGAAATGTTAAGCCTGAATAGTTTGTTTGGAAATAATGCTTACATAGGCTAAAAGAAAGGGGAAGAAAATACACCAGGGTAAGCTCAACTTTAACCAAAAACGCAGTGTAAAACACTCCAGGAAGTTACTGATACAGTCAATAAATCTTTCCCAGAAGCACAAAGAAACAGTATATTATTTAATGACTCACTGGGCAGAGCCGGGCCAGCTGATATGAAGAGCTAAGCAAACAGGGTTTAGCTTAGCTTCACCTTTCTGTTTGAGTTTTGGCAGAAAGGTAGAAACTAATACTCCAGACCTGCATATGAAATTGGTGCAATAGAGTGTTTTTTTAGGCCATTTTAAATGATCTGAATTTGCTTCCATTTTGCAAATGTAATACTCACATGTACGTTTCATCATATTACAGATCAGCAAAGATTTATCAAAATTTGACCCACATTCGAGAGAGGTGAATATTGCTTTAGAGATGGCCAAAACAAGAAAGCTTATCACATATTATATGTTTTGAGGCATCTCTCTGCTGATAAAGAAGTTGAAGTTCAACTCATGTTTAATTGGGAGGTTTTATAGGCATGTGAAGTACTGCATGACAAAAACAGAGTCAGTCTTGATTATAGCAGCGTCATCATTTCTCCCCACATTTCCTGTCATGTTGTCACTGCTTTACAGGCCTGAAGCTCGACAGTATATAATGTATCCTTACCAGTAAGGTAAGGATACATTGTATACTGTTTGTTTGTTTATGTGTCTTTCTTGCTGCTGTTACACCCAAATTTCCCCTTGTGGGACAATTAAAGGATCATTCTATTCTATTCTATTCTATTCTTATGTGAGTAAAAGAAAACATAATTAAAATATAATGTGTTAAATTTGCTTAGATGAGAGGGTCCCGTGTGGATCAGAGGAATAGGAAAGGATTTGTGAATATGTGTGCTTAAGTTTGATTTAGCTATAGGCCTGAACATGTCATAAAATTAGGAGTAGACTTGTAGGAGACCCTCCCCCACCTTGAGTTGGGAAAGTAAGAGAAAGAGAAGTTATAGCTGAGTGGAAATTCCCCAGGGGATACCTGGGGTGGGGCACTCAGTGTGTGTAACCTGATGATTGTGGTCTGGAGGGGAGATGGACTTTTATGACCGGCAGGGAGTCACGTACACAGGGGTACCTACATGTGCACACACATACACACACAGGTACGCGCGCACACAGGCACTCACGTTCTTGCGCATACAGACACAGAGTTTACAACACACCATGTGGGTTTTATGATGGGGTCGCTCCTATAAAACTGGTGGAAACAAAAAAAGAAGTGAAGATCTGCAGAGGGACACCGGCCTTGCACTTCTCCCCTTCTAGAAGACGCATGCGTAACTGAAGATGAATAAAGGTTTTGTGAAATGACTACTGAGTCCGGTGTCGTCTCTGGAGGCCTGAGGAATAAAAAAGAACCGGGGTGAAACTGCTTTACGTAACACTTACCAGTTCCAGTACAGCACAAAGATTAGTAAAGTTCTGTATTAGAAATGTGCCTTAAACAAAATAAAGGAACATATATAAAAGTAAAATACATAATTAAACAGCATTTTACTATTGTACTTTATATAAGTATAGCTCATCTTGAAATGTTTTACAATCTGCAACTTAATTTACCAGAATGACACGCTGGTTATTTCTTAAAACAAACAGATGTCCACCTGCCTGAAGGGAAGAAGAAACAAAGTCACCGTGTGGTAATTACTAGAAATAGTAAAGTTTAAAGAATGGTGTAGAAACTAGTTTAAACAACAGCTTCAGAGAAAGCAACTCCTCCCGAACTGGAAGGGCAATAATTAAACATTAATGTTTTATCATAATAATAATAATAATAATAATAAACTTTATTTATAAAGCACACTTAAAAACCAAGGGTATACCAAGGTGCTTAACAAGTAACATAAGGAATAGAAGGAAGATAATAGAAATAGGACCAAAGCAAGTACTAAGTATGCAAGCAGGTAGCTGTCACTGATACATAGGAAAGCAACAGGTAGAGAGCAAACAAGAAATTAAATGAGCATAAAAGTGCATAATATAAAATCATAAAAGAAATATTAACTAGAGGGAAAGGCAAGATTGAATAAGTTGGTTTTTAGTCTTGATTTGAACAGTTCAATGGAATCAGATGCGCGGAGGTCGAGAGGAAGGGTATTCCACAGTACCGGGGCAGCCAGAGCAAACGCACGGTCACCCCGGGACTTCAGCCGAGATCTGGGTTGGGTCAGAAGTTGTTGAGTGGCAGATCTAAGTGTTCTAGCAGGAGTATGTGGTTCACTAAGATAACTTGGCGCCAATTTATTAATAGTTTTGAATGTAAGGAGTAGTATTTTAAATTGAATACGGTACCTTATGGGCAGCCAATGCAAGCTAGCTAGAACAGGAGTAATAGGGCAAAATTTCCTGGTACCAGTCAAGAGGCGGGCTGCTGCATTTTGGACTGTTTGCAGTCTAAGAAGAAGAGAAGAGGGAAGACCGTAGTACAAGGAGTTACAATAATCCAGCCTGGAGGTCACAAAAGCGTGGATAAGCTTCTCCAGGTCCTCATGTCGAACATAATGCCTAGCCTTCGAAATAAGGCGCAGTTGGTGGAAGCTAGATCTCACTACAGCAGATACTTGCTTATCAAGTTTGAGCGAGCTATCCAGCAGTACACCCAAGTTGCTGACATAGTCACAAGAAAAGTTAGCAAAGGAACCCAGGGCAGCACAGAGTCGGGCACGAGGGATTTTACTATTGAACACCACAATCTCAGTCTTCTTATCATTTAAGACAAGAGAATTACTCAGGAACCATTCTTTGACCTCCCGCATGCATTCTTGAAAGTAGTGTAGGGACACAGCAAGGTCGTCAGTAAGTTCAAAATAGATCTGTATGTCATCGGCGTAACAGTGGAAGGCGATATTGTATTTTTCAAAGATTGCGCCTAGAGGGAGCAAATACAATGAAAAGAGAATAGGGCCTAAAACTGATCCTTGAGGCACACCACAACAGACTGGAGCGGAGGAAGAGGAGAAGGTGCCTAAGTTAACTGAAAAGGATCTATCAGCGAGGTATGATTTAAACCAGTCGAGGGCAGTGCCTCTAATACCCATAGTGTGCTCAAGTCTTAGTAATAAAATGTTATGGTCCACCATATCAAAGGCCGAAGAGAGGTCGAGTAAAACTAGGACCATAGAGCGTCCAGTATCAGTGATTACAAGAATATCATTAAGAACTCTAACCAACGCCGTTTCAGTGCTATGCAATGGCTTAAAGGCAGATTGAAATTTCTCAGCGATATTGTTTGTGTCCAAGTACACCTGGAGTTGGGAGAGAACTAGTCTCTCCAGGATCTTGGACAAGAATGAAAGCTTAGAGATCGGTCTGTAGTTTGAAAGGTCATAACAGTCAAAATTTCTTTTTTTAAGAATCGGGTGGACTACAGCATGCTTAAAAGCCAAAGGAACACAGCCTGAGAGCAAGGAAAAGTTCATAAGAAATAGGATACTAGGTCCAATTACATCAAAACAGTCCTTAGCTATGCGAGATGGAAGAATGTCAAGCACAGTATTGGTGTTATTCATTTGAACAACTAGCCGCTTAAGAGACAAAAGTGACACAGGCTCAAACTGGTGGAAAGTTGAAGTGCACTCGGGAATGGGGAGGGGATATAAAATAGGGGGAAGAGAGGACTTAAGAGATGTGATCTTATCTAAAAAGTGAATTTGAAATCGCTCACAAAGAGCCTGAGAATAAATTAAAGACATATCCGGGGAAGGGTTAACCACAGAGTTAAAAATTTTAAATAAGGTACGGGGGTTATGGTCATTGGCCAGGATGATTTTAGACAAGAAGGACGCTTTGGCTGTTTTAGCAGCACTTTGGAATTTTAAGCGGCTAGTCCATAGCATGTCGAGAGAAACCTGAAGTTTATCTTTTTTCCACATTCTCTCAGCGCGCCGACACATGCGACGTAAAGCGCGCGTAGTGTCATTAAGCCAACACTGAGAGTAGGTTCTAGGGAACTTCATTTTAATGGGGGCAACAGTATCAAGGATTGAAGAAAATAGCGATAACAAGGTATTAGCACAGTCATCAACCGAGCGAAGAGAACAACAGTCAAGAGTGACAGATGCAGAATCCAAAAAAGACATAGAGAAGTTTGACACCGCTTCAGCATTAATTACACGTAGCGGGCGAAGGGGAGCCTCAGTTTTGATGTTGGGCAATAACGGTGAAGGTTAGAGCCCAGATTAGTCAACCTGGTTACTTTGTAGGTAGTTTGAAGACGATCCATAAAAACATGAAGTTAATACAAAGTTTTCACATTTGCTGTGATTTTGACCCGATTTTCACCAGAATTAATTCAGCTTGAGCTGTTATTGGTCTTTTCTATCATCACACATAATTTGAAAATAATACCTTGAAAACCTTGGAGGCTAAACTGACCACAAGTGGGACAGTCACGGATGGAGGGACAGGCGTCAGCCCCTCAAACCTGAGGGAGATCAGTAGTCTTGCAGTTGTTGAGAACTTCGAAGTCGTGGTTTGTGTGGTCTGAGCGTGGAGCACCATTCCATGACTTCAATCATTGGCAGCAGAAGTCGTACAGTTTGTCGTTGTCTGCTGTGCAGATTTCTCAACTCAGCAGAATTTTCACCTAATTGTGGTGTTATTTGCAAAGTTTTGCAAATAATTATCTTATAATATTCTATAAATTGTGCACATTTTGTTTTGAAACTTGATTGGGTATAATCAGTCTGATCTGCTTAAAAATAAAATTACAATCTTCTCTTCAAAGTAGGCCATGTCTTCAACTGACAGTACTGCCAGCCTGAGGACCACTGCACCACACTTTTCCATCATTTCACTTAAAGCGGGGCAGTTAAATTTCTACTGGTCTTGCAGGGAGCAAGTGGTTTAAAAACAGCAAACTACTCTTAAAAATATGAGGGTAGTGAAAATAAACCAAAACAATAAAGTAGCAGGCCTGGCAACAAAGAGCTTCATCTTACAAAGTCCCATCAAGCCAGGTGAGTACTTTTTTTAAGTTCAGCGTTATCATCCTCTGTAATTTAATGCTAGAAATGTAAGTATTAGCCACATTTTGGAAAATCAGGAAAAAGGAAGGAACAAATGAAGAAAGAAACTTGATCAAGCAGACTGTGGTACCACCAGGTGCATGACCACATGATATCTCTGCTACTAGAGTGTCTCCTCACCGGCTGCACAAAACAAAAACAAAGGACACCGAGTTTGATATCTGCATCACAAACAGTGTACATGTGACCAATATAAGGAAATACCAAAACACAGAATATATGTGAGCATTTTTCTGATATACCTAACACCAGCATAACAAGTGCACATAACTGCTTTAGTTGGCTTAACTGGTACACTAAGTGAAATTAGAACTGAGGGTATAACTTTATCTACTCATTTAACACACCAAGATTAGCTTTCAGTTTCTCCAGGGTACTTACAACAAGTCACATGGCGCATTACGAGACGTTTGCATTACCTTTTAATATATTCAGAGTTTGTGTACAATTAATATGTAGAACAGCTCTGGATAAAAGCTTTAAGTTGCCTACCACAGGATATGAATATTTACTATAAATGAGACGCATATTACAGGGATCAGCTGATAAACACTCACTGGTCAGATGAATACTAGATACTAGTATGCTGTTGTCAACAGAAACTGAGTGAAGCCCAAAATGAAACTAAGCTAACCCAAGAATAAGTAGCTAAAACTTCAGGCTGCTCAAGAAAATGTTATTTTTAGTTGTAGTTAAAAAGGTTTAATGGTCAAAAATGTCTGCATGTTAGAGAAAAAAACCTTTTAGTAAAAGTAAACTGAAAAGTGAAATTATTTTTATTAACTCAGCAGGTTCACAATCAGTGAAAATGTGGTGTGTCAAGTCAATTTGAAACTGAAACTCTGAACACAACCTGCTCCTGACAAGCTTATGTGATATCTATGAAATTAACTAGATAGATATATAGAATAAAGCTCAAACATGAATGATGACTAACAACAAAAAAGAACAATAAAAAACAGCAAAAGTCATACAATACTACTACTAATAATGATAAAAAATAATAAAAGAAAAAAAAATGGTTGGAAGCTCCACAATGGTCCAGATGGAATCAGCTACAGACTATCAAGGGACTGTACAGATCAACTCTGTAAGGTTATCACATACAATCTTCTCTTCAAAGTAGGCCATGTCTTCAACTGAGACTTTAACATCAGTCTCGGTCTGGAGAGGATCCCCATTCTGTGGAAGACCTCCTGCATGTTGCCGGTACCAAAGACAACATACCCCAAGGAGCCAAACCACTTCAGTTCATATAATAATAATAATAATTTTAATTTTCCATTAACCAAATATTAAATAGTCCATCATTTGTTCAGTGTGAAATTAGCTTTTTGCAAACAATAACTTTAATTTCACAACCACTAGTTTCAATGTAAAATTTCTTCCTGTGTTCCCTTCAGTAACAATCAAGTAAAAATATGCCACTAGTGGAAATATTATTTTTGCCTCAAAGCTACTGTCTCAGTTTATAGTTTATAGTAGATATACCAAAATATAAAGAATATGCACAGCCACATGAAATAACTGATATTAAAAACAATACTGGGAAATATTACACAGCAAAAATTACCACAAGTGGAGACTTGTCAAATAAATAATCATTAAATGCTATGCTTACACTTTCTCTCAACTCAATCTGACAACAAATACCGGTCTTGCTTTTTTTTTTTCTTCATCAATGCAGAATGACGGGTCCAACGACACATTTCATACTTTGCAACACTTTTTATTTGGTTGTTGCTTCTTACAACTCTCAGTCTTAGCTTTTCAGCTGTCAGCCACTCACAAAACCCCACCTCAGGTCCCGGCACATCCTTTATATAGGAGACCTAATCAGCTCAGGTGTGTCTCTCCCTGCAGGAGAGGAGCAAGAAAAACAACGCTGTGCCAAAGCGACAAACCATGAACACCACCCAACTGTCTCATTGTCTGCACTTGATTTAGCAGCTTCTATTTCTAGATCCTCTTGTGGAATTTTGGTGTATTTTGTATGGTTTGTGCCATGTTGTTTTTCTTCTTCTCTGGGCTTGGCTGCACTTTTTGTTTGAGATTTATTTTCAGTGTGTCCTTCGTTATATTTGATATGTCTAGCAGAGCTGCCCTGTGAGGGTTTCCCTACACTTTCTATTCCCATGTTCTTCATCTTTGTCCCAAAACATTCACCATGAGAATTCTGCCTATTTTCTTCACAAGTTATTTGTTTGTTAGTATTTGTTATAACTTTTCCTGACTTCTGTGAACCATGTCCTCCTTCTGTGACTCCCTGAATTTTGGCTCTGCCTTTTAGTTGAAAACGCTCTGCTTTAGTTTTTTCATTAGTAGGATCATCCTGTTTTTCTTTGGATGCTTCTATTATTTCTGCTCCTGCTGGTCTCAGATGGGGTTTCTCTCTGATCTGAATTTGTTTAGTATTTCCTTCATATTCTTTCTTTTCCTCCACATCAACATCTTTCTGTGTTGTAGCAGCACCACTTACCTCCCCTACTGTGTTTTGTTCAAACTTACTGTGGTCACCTTTTTCATTTCCTTTCCTTTCTCTCCTGTCCTCCTTCACGTTTCTGATTTCTCTCTCTACACAAAAAACATTATCTCTTGAATGTGTAACACTGATCTCCTGCATGTTCAGTGTATCACTGTGTCTGTTTCTGTGTTTAAGACTCTGATCATCTTGTAGTATGTTTTCTTTTCTATCATCAGCTTTTTCTTTATCCTGAAATGTGTCACAGCACATCTCTGCTGTTGGTTTATCAGCACTAATCTTTCCTTTCGAGTCATGTTGAAAATCTGTTTTTGTTTTCTCCTCAGCATGAGAAGGACTACAGATTTGTTTATTCTCCTGATGTTCACATATGTTCTCTCCCACAGTGTCAGCTGGATGCTCTGCGTGGCTTTTTTTCTCTGACTGTTTATCTTTAGCCTTTTCATCGTTATCTGCTTTTTTATCCATTAATTTACTCATCTCATACTGTCTGCTTGGATCATCACAGACTGCTGATCGATCACTGATATCAAGTTTAAAATCAGGATTATTATCTGATCTGTTTTTTTCAGCATCATCCACTTCTGTACGTTTTTGATCCAGGTCATCACTTCCAGTGGTTCCATTGTCTTTATTTGGTTCGTTGTCCAGAGGATCTACGTTACAGGGGGTTTCAGGTGATCCCTCTGCTTCTCTTAAGCGAGCAGTCTTTGGATTATCCGCGGTGTCTGTCTTCTCCCCTTTTCTCTTTTTATTGCTCTTATTTTTCTCATCTTGACTCTGATCATATTCATTACTGATGGTGGGTGGTCCACTGGTGGACACATCTGTGGACTCTGGAATACCAGTATCTGCAGCATGAAGCACAAAGTAGAAACAAAATCATTCAGGCACCAAACAGCTGAGGAAACGACAACAAAAATATTTTCTCGTACCTTTCTTTTTGCTATAAAACAGAAGATATGCAGTCTGGGACCTAATGGACAAATATGACATGTAACAAATATGTTACTTTCACAGTTTCGCAGTGATGTGTTTGGATAATATTTAATAACATATTTATTTTTTGCAGCAGTGTTTTCTGACATATTAATATGTGTCTGTGTATGTTTACATTTTACTAACAGTGTAAATATTTAAAGAAACACATAAATGTTTTAATTTCTTTCATTGATTTTATTATTTTCACTTTTGCACAGGAGAGTTTTGGGGACAGACTTGAATCAATCACAGAAAAAATCTGCACTTGTGATTATAGCACAGTGTGATATGATACTTCAACATGTAGCACAATATAATTGAGAAAACTGTATTTAATGCATGTTTAGTACATACTTGTGTGAAACGTTAAGAAATAATTGGAAAATAATGTACAGTGGAAATAACAAGCACAAAAACTTACCTCTCAGTGTTATCCAGCTGGAATGGCTGAAAATCAAGCTGATGATGTAAAAAAATAATAAAGTGTGACATGAATGATCAGCTTGGCCACTGTAACGCATGAGTAATGTAGGAACGTATTTTGGTATCAACAATGTATAAGTGATCAGTCTTACCTCTGTGACTCTGGTACCATCAAACTGATACCATTTGTCTCTGTGTTCCTCCTGGATCTTGATTGTGACGGAGTAATGTCCTCCTCTCAAATCCCCAAAATGATCCAGAAACGCATATAGTTCATATTTCTCACTCTGATTACCAAAGGAAAAATGGCAAACATCAGAATGACTGAAGAAAATAAAAAGGATTATGATTAAATACTAAAATATTATGCACATTTACCTCTGGTATCTGCAGAGTGTAGGGAACATCCACAGAACAGGTGATTTTAATGTATGACATGTAATTATAGTTGAACTCAAACCTCTTCAGCAGCAGACACAAAACATCTGGATGATGCTTTATTACATCTCTCTGAATGAAAAACATTTAATTTAGGACAGTTTTACTGATACAGCACCAAATCACACCAACAGTCACCTCAAGGAGGTTGTCTGTTTCCATTACAAGTCAATATGTTTTCATAATTTTATTTAAAGAATAATAAAAGAATCATAAACATTTTAAACTCACCATAGTAGCATCAACTTTGTCATCACACTGCTCACAGTACATCTGATTTTCTCCACAGAAATATGAAGTTTTAAAAAACTCTTCAATGCCCTTCACCTGAAAAATGTTATTTAAAATCAGCTCAAACAATCATGTGCTGACCAGTGAAGTGAAGCTAAGAATCGTTCCTCAAGGAGGAAGATTTTCAACATGGCCTACTAACTTTATTAATTCAGACTCAAAGGTTAAGATGTATTGTTTAAGAGAAAAGTGAAAAGGAAAGCCATAAAGTAAAATTACCACCACAGTGGAGTGTGAATCAGTCAATATGTGACTAAAGAACAGACTTTTAGGTTTAATTCTTTTCTTTTCTTTTTTTAATTTGTATGACCTGTATCAGAATTACAGCTTTTACAGTTTTTTTCAGAGATCATTGCTGTACATTTTCCTGCTAAATAATCAGATACTTTAGACAAACCAGAAAATTCAAAAGGGTGGACATACATGATTATATATCTATATTCTTCATTGTGATTCCTTTCCACTCATTAACATCAAACAACAGTGGGAGACTAAGTTGGAAGTACAGCTTCAGACTTCTGGTAGGACAAAGTGCTGCACAGAATCCACTTAAGCAAAGCTAAATGTTAAACTTTATGCTGTGGATTTAATAAAACAGTCATCATTTACTGGGGAAAATATAAAAACATTATATATCTTTTACTGGCAAAGCATATAAGTTCAAAATGTTTCCTCACAGCTGTCATATCCTGGCAGACAGAAACATGCTGAGAAGTTTGCAACTTGTCAGATCCTCACCACACTGTAGTCTTCACTGCAACAATCCACCAGTGAAAGAGGAAGATACCAAAATGGTGCATCTCTGTCAGTCTGTATATGACTTTTAGAGCAGGTGGTCTTGTTTACTAACTGACCATGAAAGATCTGAAAATACAGATGCACAAAAACCTGTTCATTTTCTTTCAGTTATAATTAGAAAGCATTTGTTCACAACAAAAGTTGTCCAAAGCATTTTATACTCTAAGGCAAAGACTCCACAACTAAAAAGGGATATTTTGATCCAGTGTATAGATATCCTTTAGCATCGATGAAGACCTTACCTTTGATGCATCAGGACTGGTCTTTCTTAAAATCCTCTCAAAGTACTCTGCAGCATCACGCTGTTCATTCACTGTGATAAATGCATTATTTTAAAAGTCATTTTGTAATTTTGCCCTACAATTTTCCATTGTTATAATGATGAAATAATTAGATCAATGATAGTCATATTTTTAAAGTTATACTTTGCTCTGGAGTTTACAGTGTTAAAAAGGTTTTGTTGTTCTGTACCGTTGTCGATGCCCAGCTTCTTTGTTATTTTATATGTGTATGCTGTATAGTTCTCCAAGTCATCAAATAAGGCTTTCAAATCATGATCAAGGAATTCAGACTGCGGATTTTCTCCAGAGTACCTACACAGGAAGTAAACATGAGTGATTAACAAATGCACCGTAAACTTCATATATGATAAATACAGAATCACACTTAAAGCTGGACAACAAACTTTTTCACAGCCTCTCTGAAGTCTTCGGTCATGAACAGCACCTGCAGCACACTGTTCAAGTAACATGTGGATCCTTGGTTCATCAGTCCATGGTACCTGTTAGCTGATGCGAAGAGAGAATTCATACAAAGAAGATATATATTTAAAACATGAGCCTGGATCATAAAATACCCAAAGAGAAATAAACCAAAACAGTCAAACCCATTTATATTTTATTTATTTATTGATAATTTATTCTATAATGATTATATTTTAATTTCTACATATAGGAGTTTAACTGGGTATTTTTTATTCCGTTTTTCTTTTGTCAATATTACGCTAAAATATCGACTTCCACTACCACTTCTAGTCAAATCTAATTGTTTGATGTGATCAGCTGATTGGGAAAGCACGTGCCGATTTATATTGTGTTCCAAAATTTACAGTGCGGGGATAAAGAGAGCCAATAAAGAACTGCCTGTAAACCTCCAAAATAAATTACGTTGACCCATAGATCAGGGCCATGTAAGGCTGGAGCATTGCCAGGAGTATAGTGGCCTGAGTAACTGGTCAACTAGAACAAGCAAAACTGTCTTTAGAGTCCAGTCTGTCCAAACTAAGTAATCAACCTGCAGTAAATTGGTTAGAAAAAAGAATCTGAACATAACTTCAGAAATCCTGAGAGAGATCTATAATTCAGCAATGTTCTATCTATTAAACATTTATGATGATAAGGATGTTGATGAAGGCTAAATAGAAAAAAGCCAGCTCCAAGTACACGAGTAGGCTACTAAAAAAGACAAAAAGGAAATCGAAATTCCTGGACGCTGGATAAATATACAATTTACACAATACGCTTGAGGAGGAAAGCAAAAAACAATCAAAAAACGCTCTAAATATTTACTGAAATATTTGAAATATTTGTTGTAAACAATACCTGTGTCCTTTCCGCTCATTTTCACTTCACTCCGCTTGCTGCGCTGCTGAAGAAAATGCTCCTTAAAAGGAATAAACAAGCAAGCAATTAACGGGAACTAAACAACAGCACATACAATCCTTCCTTCGGTTTATTTCAAGGCATTCCTCTAGATACTTCGGAAACTACTTTATTCTCGAGGAAAACAAACAAACTGCGACCTGCAGATCCAGTGAATTTAAAAGCACCGGAATACTTTCGCTTTCTCTTCTCGTCGAGTTGCTGCAATGTTGCATTCATGCTGTGTTGGAAATTTCGAAATTATCAAAAGACAGCTACATGACTGACAATGATTTACAGTTATTTCCTTTTCAGAACCAGATTATTAAAAATGTGAATGAAGAACACCTAATATGTTCTGACTCACAAACACAAATACAACACACATGGACTTCAGTTTCGGAATCTATTTTTAGTTCAGGACTTGAAATTGGTGTAAGATCAATTGGGTAGTATTTGAAATTTACGTAACACAATGAACGCAGCATATGAAGCAATTGACAGGGCGAAAAGGATCGTCTGGATTTCATTTTTACAAAGCTTATAATATTGTATGTAATGTACCTCCACAAGAAAAGATGTATTGTTAAATGTATTCATTGACGTCATCTGCGTCACTTTGAAATTCAACAACTGTTTTAATCTATGAAATAATTTTTAATCACAGATTTTCAGACACAAATCACTCACTATGCTTCTTGCTCATGATTCAGAGAACCTCCTGCTGGATAAACACTAGAGAAAACGTGAGAAAACGTGCCCTGCATTTATTAACGTATTATTACGGCTTCTGTTTTCTAAGGACCTCCAAATATGCACACTTAATCAAAGATGACACAGTTGAAATAATACAGTTTTATTTTATTCATCAGTGAAAAGTGAGTGTATCAGAAGTGATTTAAAACAAGGCTTAAATATATGTAAACAGTTGCGAGAGCTTTCACGTAGCGTCAACGGCATTGGCAGCTGTAGGTGGAGCCTGTCTCGCTCAGGCTTTAAGTCCTCCGGGAAGTCTCAGCACTACTTGGATAACAGACATATGCTGGATTCCATAGTCAGACAGCGCCTTCTTATCTTCATCCAGATTCTTGTCTGTGAATATCAGCCGCAGATTCCCATCTAACACACACACAGAGCGAGAGAGAGAGAGAGAGAGAGAGAGAGAGAGAATAAGAGAGTTTCTACGGTTCACTTTACTAAACTAAATAATTAAATAAATCTTTAGCAAAATACAAAATAAATAAACAAAGCTTCATAATGTAGCTTACTTTTCTTTGGATCATCCGTTAGCCCCAGTGCTTACTTAAAATATATTATACTCTTCCGCGAGCAAGAAATCTAACTCTTGATCCGCCACAACAAATTAAATATATTTTCAAAGGAAATTTTGGAACAACCTGAGCAACATGAAACCAAGATTCCGAAAACTACCCTGAGCTCGTTCATCGTGTGGACAATATATAATGTAGTCTAATACAACGTAAATTATGAGTGTTTCACTTCTCGGTGTATTTACCTGCAGTTTCTGGAAACTTCTGTCTTATTTTTTCCCTCAGCTGCTCCACTGTCATGCTCTTGAACTGCTCCTCAGTGTTGCTCAGGTCGACGGTCACCTTCCCACCCCT
This sequence comes from Oreochromis aureus, assembly GCF_013358895.1. Classification (NCBI taxonomy): domain Eukaryota; kingdom Metazoa; phylum Chordata; class Actinopteri; order Cichliformes; family Cichlidae; genus Oreochromis; species Oreochromis aureus. Next base: position 24,259,207 of record NC_052944.1, read on the forward strand.
CACTCCAGAAACCACGACCTGGTACAGCTTTCCCATTCTGTGCGCTCCCTCCGCTTCTTCTGCTGACACTAATAAGGTACTTCTGGGTCTGACGTCACAGGGCTGAGTATTCACTTTCACTTTCATCTAAATGATTGTTTTTACCACTCATGCGTCTTCTTTTTCTTTTTCAGTTTTACGCAGCTCTATAAAAATGGGTTTAATATATTAGATTTCCTCTACAAAATGCAAATTCAGTTTTTTTGTAAAAACAAACAAACAATGAAAAACAAATACATGTTAATAATCTTCTAACGGTGTTTATGAGAAGCAGTTTACCATTATCTACATTATAGTGCCTGTGCTGTGCATCACTCACCATTTACACACTAAATTGTTCAGTGTGTAAATGCATTCCCTAATTGGATGTCACACTCAATGATAGCTGGAAATCACCTAATATGCCAGTTCACAATAAGTGGGCGTGTTTGTTTACTGTTCCCTTCTCATACGCATTTTATTAAAAGTCAGGGCTGCAAAAAAACTCTGTATAAACGCCATTTGTTTATTTTTATCACTATAATTTATTAGCATTAAATAATTCTTTAAAACATTTAAAAAAAAAAGCTTTAATTAACTGCTGCCCTCATCATCAGCGCAATAGAGTAAATAAAGTGAAATAAAGATACAAGAACACAGACCTATTACAGAGCGCTGTTTCACGTGACTTCTGGTAACTGCAGGAGGAACTGAAAGTTTAAAATTATGGTGCTGTCAGTAGTGATAACACTCGGTGTTCACTTCACTTACTGCAGACACAGATTGTTTATCCACGGAGAGGACGGAAAGTTTCTGAGCTAAAATGACCGAAGAGAAACAATACGACCCCAGAGACACGACGCTGAAATTCGTCAACAGGCCCGATGATCTGGATCCGCTACAAGAAAACTGTTTAGTAATCATCACTGAAGCCCCTTAATTCTGCTCTTTTTTAATAACTGTGCATCATTTGATTTGGAATTATTATAATGAATGCACTGGTTATCCCAATTAAACCAAATGAAGTACTATTTCATACACAAATTTTACTTTTGTGCTAAATTTCGGGGGTCGAAGTCTTTGCGCAAAGTAGGTTCTCTTTAATACCGGGCAGGCTTTTCCACACTGTTGAGTTCACTGTCTGCGCTTATTGTTATTCCTTTCAGCTCCAGAGGAAGGAGACCAGGGTCTCAGAGCAGAGATGTCCTGCGGCCATGCCGTTACTCCGGAGTCGCTTAATGGGTGGTGTCGCAGCCTGTTGGATCAGGTACTTTCCAGGTTCTGAATAAAGTCATTGTTTTCATATAGTTTTACTTTTAGATTTCTACAAAACAAAAAAATTAATAATTAATTTGGTTTTAAAGAAAACTACGCTACAAAACAAAATGCCGCACTTTAAACAAATGGTGCAAATAATTTCAGAAATTAATTAATTCTTTAAATGTATATTTAACAGATGATCGTAAGGCTTTTAAAACAAGGGTATATTTGTAGGCTCAAATATTAGCTGGCATACCTCTTTTTAAAAAAAATGGAGAAGTACAGTGAATTATTAAGTAAAGAAAAAGCTCTTACTGTATACCATGTAATCAACAAAAAAAAGAGGGAGTTGTTCACACACACACACACACACACACACACACACACACACACACACACACACATATATATATATATATATATATATAAGCTTGAATTCTCCTGTTCACAGTTGAAACTGAAACTTGCTTACTGCAACCACTGTGCTTGAAGCTGTTGTCCTGTGAGCCGCCTATCATGCAAGCTGTTAACTCTCAGAAGCTTCCTCTGATTCAATTGTGACTTAGGGTCTGCCAGACCTCTTCCTGTCAGAGTTTGCCCCAGTTTCTGAGTGCCTTTTGATGGTGAAGGAAACTGGACTCACTAAGCTTTCTTTGCAATTTCTCTGTAGGAAAGACCTACATTTTTAAGTGTTATAATGGCCTGACTCTCTTCTCTTAAGGACAAAGGTCACTCTTTCGAGGATGCCAATGTTCACATTTTGGACAGAGAGGACAGATGGTTTGAAAGAGGAGTGAAAGAGGCCATCTATGTCCACTGTGAGCGACCATCTTTGAACAGAGGCGGTGGTTTACGACACCAACTGTCTGCCATCTATAATCCAGTTTTGAGTTCCCTCCCCAGACGCCTTAACGCCCACTCACATCCTGGGCCATCTGACCTCAGGAATTCACATGACAAGGTGGGGCCAGGTTTCACAATGAGCTCACCCGAAACCCTGGCTGATTAGGTACCACACCCGCTTTCACACCTTGGCTCATGTGATTAGAGGATCACCAGGGGGTCCTTTGTCCCTCTTTGGGGGGATACTCCCACTAGGTTTAAATCTGGGACTCTCGGCCATTTGACCTTAGAACTGAAGAAGCTTCTCGGATGAGAGGTGAAACGTCTTCAAGCAACTCAAAGAAGTCCAGACGCTTTTCTTTGCAAATTCCTTTGACAACTCTAAGTACTATCAGCTAAGCTAACATTAGCTACTAACCTACTGTTAGCTGGTCTGTTAGTGGTATAAGTTGATAGTATGTGGCATAAGTTAATAACTACAATAGACATGGTCCTAAATATAACTTAAGGAATAAAAAAATATTTTTACTTACCTTGCAGTCCTACAGCAGTAGCTATAATGTGGGTTTGATTCCATATGTACTGTTATAATCCACTGGGTTATCCAAGCATCGACTAGGCAAGCCAAACGGGAGGCAAATGGTGGCTAAAGTTAGCAGTTGGCATCACGGCAAAGGCCTGGTCTCCTCTGTACCTTAATCTGGACCTCGGGACAGCTAGAAGAATTTGATTCACAGACCTCAGTGATCTTGCAGGTGTGCACCAGTTTAAAAGATCAGAGAAGTATGAGGGTGCTAACCCTTACAAAAGTCTAGGTGAGATGAAATGAAGGCATGGATAGTTCTCTGAGAGTCTTTGAAACAAAGGAAGGGCCTCACTTTTGCAAGTAGCCGAAGATGAAAGAAACTGGTGTTGATTACAGCATTAATCTGCTTAGCAAACATTAGATCACTATCAGAAATCACTCCTACGTTCCTCGCAAAGGGTTTTTTTTTTTATTTCTAGGACCTTATTTCTTTTTTTTTCTTTTTTTTTTAATTCAAGTGTTTATTACAATCATACAAAGAACAAAAACGAAAAGCACAGTGTTTGATGGCGTCTTTTGTCCTTAGAGTCAAATATTCCGTATTTTAAATGAGCGCCATCACATCAACAACAAACAGAGAGACAAAAAAAAAAAAAAAAAAAAAACACGAAACATGAAACAAAGAAACATACACATAAACAGATATAATATATAACTATATACATCCAGAGAGGGAGCAGCTAAAAAAACCAACACTTTTGATAGCAGACGGTGACATACCATTAGTACATGTTATTATCAAAAACAAAGTAAGCAAACAAGAAAAGTGCCTGGCCATTCCTTCAGTGATGTGTATCAGCAATATCTGGCCTTATAGGACTCATATAGCGAGACCATTTTCCCCAGTGTTTTACGAATTTCTCATACTCAAGATTCACTAAAAAAGTTATCTTTTCTATCTTGTAAATTTCAAAAGTTACATCAATCCAGTTGTTTAATGTTGTTGGATCCTGTGTCAACCATTTTTTGGTCAGTGCCTTTTTACTTGCAGCCAGCAGCACACCAAATAAGTATTTATCTATACCCTTTATGTCTGGGGATATGTACCCCAGAAATATGGATTTGAAATCATTGGGTAAATATGTACCAAATATGTTTTGTAGCGCTTTATGGACTTGTCTCCAATAATTCTTGATAATCTTACAATCCCAAAATGTGTGATAGTGATATACAACTTCCTTCATCATAGTGTGCCTTTATGGCTGGGGTAATGAAAAAACGAGTGAGGCTTTTCCAACAGAATTCCTTCCATACATGTGATTTTGTACTTTTCCAGTGAAAGGAACAAATGTTCTGCCATTCCTCTTCTGTAATTACCTGACCTCCTTCTTTCTCCCATCTTTCTTTTATATACTTTGTTGAATAATTGCTGAGTTCATGGAGACTGTTGTATATTTGTGAGATTACACCTTTCTTAATTTCTGACTTATAAGCATTTACAAAGAGTTGAATAAGTGGCCTCACGGTAGTAGATGCTTGGTTTTTGATGCTTCGGGTGTAGAAATTTTCGTAATTGCAGGTATCTATAGTGGTCTTGGTTTTCTAAATGGAACCTTTGCTTTAGAGTTTGGAAACTCATAATTTCATCCTTCTTTACTATACCACAAATCGAGGTAATTCCTTTATCTATCCAGTTTTTAAAACTAGGGTCCATTTGATTTGGTGTAAATTCCGAACAGTGGCGGTCCTAGCCTGTTTGGTGCCCTGGGCGAACAGTTGCTCTGCCCCCCCCACACACACACACACATACACACAGAAAACATATTAAGGATTTTACATTAACACAAAACTGTTGTCGGAACCATACTGAATTTCACCAGAGAAACACACACACATGCAAAGAGAGAGAGAGTATGCATAGTGTGCCAACGGCTACCAAACAGCCATCATAATTTGTCATACAATGATAACAGGACAAATCAACAACTGACAATGACTAATTAATATTAAAATCTGTAACATAATGTAGGGGAGACCGGGGATAGTTGTAACATTTTTGACATTTCTGTCTGTAAATTGGAGCTCTTTTAAGGTAGTGGATTCAAAATGTAATGCAAAGTATTTACATGTCTCTGCTATTAAATAGTGCAGCTATTTTCAATTACCCATTGCATGGTATGGTCTCAAACACAAAGAGTGAAATGTTACAATTAAACCCATAGTCTGGGTTAGTTGTAACATATCCTGGGGTGAAATGTAACACAATGAAATAAGGGTACTGACAAAACATTAACATGTAATCTTTTTTATTCAACACATGAATGCACTTAGAGCCATTTATGTAGCTGTGTGTGTGTGTGTGTGTGTGTATGTGTGTGTGACAGAATGCAGAAATCTAGGTTTTGAACATATTCCAACCCCCCAAAAAAGACAAATGATGGAATTTTCTGCAACTGAATATTTCATTAATTTTGGTTGGTCTTACTTGAGTTTGGCCTCATTGGCTCAGTGGGCATTATAACCTACAACTCTTGCACCATAACAATGAAGCTGAAAAAATGTAGTTGTGCACCAGCATCACAATTCCATTACTTTTTATCATGGCTTTCCTTGGTGTGGTTTGCAAAGTGCTTCAGAAAGATGAGGAAACCTGTTTCTTGCACCCATCCTGATTTATTTCCACTACCAATACTTCCTACTGGTCCATCTCTGACACAGTGGTCTGCATAACGTATGTGTGGGAACACAAACAGTAGAGGAATTGTGTTGCCAATGGCATTAACCGCATATACAAAAGCGACCAGTGAACCTCTCTCTGCTGATGTCGTTGCCCCAACTTGTTTAATATAAGTTAAAGTAATAGTGTGGTAAGTTGTAACATCTGCATTATTGTTACAACTAACCCAGACTGTTACTGTTACAACTGACCCAGACTCCTATAGCCATGAACTAGCTAAGATTACAGCCAACGGCTAAAACATTAGCACTAAAGACCTACACAGAATATATCCTCATAGACATACAAATAACATAATTTAAGTTTGATGAGTTTAACTGCAAAGCAGATAATGCTATTAGAAATTGAAATAAAGTAGAAAAACTTACTTTTTGGCATACAAATTACTGTTTTTCATGTTAAATTGTCTGTGTTTGAGAAAATGTGGTGATTTTTCACATGTGATAGCAGAACTGAATTGGGCATGCACAGGATGAATCACATCATTTGAAACTTAGCCCTGACTGGAGAAATTGGAAGTGTTACAACTGACCCATGTTACAACTATCCCCGGTCTCCCCTATTGTTTGGAGTTTAGTCTGTTACTTTTACTATTTTTTACCATTTCTTCTTGGAGCAACTGTAACCCACATCATTTCCTTAGGGATTAATAAAGTATTCTGATTCTGACTGTTTCAGGATACATGACCTGCCATTATCCAATCACACATCTGCTTACCTGTATCTTTTGCTCGTTTCTCCTCCTCTTCTTTTCTCTCTTTTTTTTTTAAACCGAGGACCTCATGGCTTTGAACTTTTCTTTTCCATCTTGGTTTTAATTTTTCACTGCAGTATAAATCTCCCAACCCAAGAATCACCACAACATAACCTAACAGACCTACACCTTAGTTCACAGATTCACTTTGTCTAAGGTGTATTTCTGGCATTTCGCACAACCCAGGATTCACATCATGAATACATAATGGGCTTGGATTTACATCATTATGAAAGAAATCTGCGCTATTTGGAAGCAGTAGGTCTTCCTCCGCTTTCGATGGGTTGTGTGTGAGATTTATCAATACACATTTTAAATTCTTATTACCCCTAGTTCTAAAGTGTATATTTATATTCTTACTCTTCTTATATTTATTGTTTGCTTACTTGCACTGCTGTAACTGGAGCCTCGTCCTATATACTGGACTGTATGTAGCGGAGATGACAAAGTTTACTTTGACTTCAGCAGCGAGCAGGCGCACCGAGGGCTCTCGCGCTCTCGGGCTTTTCACGTATAGAATTTCGATAAAACATCAGTGCAAATTATAAGTCTGTATCACAATGTCTGGTGTTTTCGTGTTTGTGTTTTATTTTGCGAGTTGGTTATTAGATGCCGCTCCAGCCACCAGTGAACCCCCCGCCGCTCCGCCCTCTCCACCCTGGTGCACCTCGCATACGATAGAAAACCGATCGGTGCCTATGCCATTCCCAATATGTGTTGGCATGACGTCGGGGCAGCATGAGTACAAACACTTTTTTATTTTTTATTTTTTAATTTTTTTGCCGATGCCCGTGATGCCACCCCCCACCACGATGCCGCCCCGGGCAACCGCCCGTGTCGCCCGTATCAAAAACCGGTACTGATTCCGAATTGTATGCACACCATTTTAATATTTTTATTTCCTTCTCCAGCTTATTTTCTTTTACCACCGTTTTCCAGACTCCTAGTGTGGCCTTTTCTTATTTTGGAAATGTAGTTCTGTAGATTTTTATCCGCTAGAACTGCCTGTATATGCATATTGGGTATTGTTTTGCTTTCAATTTCCTTCCATTTTTTTTATTTCTAGGGGGCCAAATTCATAGTGGTTACAGGGACCAAACACAATGACCTCTGTGTTCTGTTCATTTAAGTTAAGGAAATTTAAAGCCAACCATGCCTTAACATCCTCCAAACAATCTAACAAAACCTTCAGAGGACTCACAGATTTACCTGACACTGGCATGTAAATCTGTGAGTCGTCTGCGTAACAATGGAATGAGATGTCATGTTTTTTTGTTTTGTTTTTTTAATTGAACCCATAGAGAGCAGTAAACTGAAAAAAGGAGTGGGCAAAGAATGGACCCCTGGGGGACCCCACAAAAAAGTGAGGTTTTTGAGGATGTATCTCCCAATGTAACAGAAAAACTTCAACAACAAAGAAATACAAATGAAAGAAAAGCACAATGGCAATTATTGTCATTGACAGTTGTTTTATATTATTAAAGTAAATATTTAGTGGTTAATAATTCCTTGGTAATTTTTAACTAATTAAGGCAATACAAAGGCTTATAGATGATCTACAGTATATGTTATTTTCTGGCAATATGCACAAACAGTTTTTCAAGAGGAACACTTGTGATAATAATATGATTTTTTACAAAACAACTAGTTATATTTTGGGACATAAAACATATCTATTCATTCATTCTCTTCAGGACCTTGCTGTGAGGCAAGATCAAGTGTAGTACATTAAAACATATGTTACACAGAAATTCTGAAAGCTAATCAAGCAAACTTGGGTTTATGAGTCTTTTTAGGCAACATTTCACACAGGCTACATTAGCTTGTAGATTTTGTAAACAGGTTCTCATCTATATTAACCTTCAGTTATTTTAATAATTTAATGGACCTTTTACCCCCAAACTGTATGTACATCCTTTTCTTTTTGCCTGTTGTACTGTTCATTGGTCAAGATTGCTTTGGTGCAAGTTGGCCAGTTTTAGAAATACTCACTGTAGAAGCATACTTTTCTCTTGATAACAATGGAACAATTACAGGTTTAAGTATTTTTTCTTAAAAGCAGTTCCATTGAGTTTAAATTACGTACATTTCAAAGTAATTGCTGGAAAGAATGTTGTCAAACTCTGTGCGGAATTCAGGATAAGAACTGTAAGTGCACGGTATATGAAGGGTAGCGCCACAAGTATCACCAACAGGCCTTCTTCTGAGCCCAGTTTCAGCATTAAAGGACACAAGAATTTTGTCAACACAAATGACAGAAGACCCAGTGGAGAAACGCAGGATTTTTTCAGCTTTAGTTTCATCAGCATTTTTGACATAATGCTGAAGATAATTAAAGGTGGTATGTTCTCTTTGAGACAGCACCATGTTTGTTGTTTCAAACAGTTGCAATACTCTTTTGCCTGTGGCCTTTTTGTGTCTCATACAGAGACAAAACACTTTCCTTATCTGACAGTTTCTGCTGTAGACATGCCATAGGTGTGGCGAAGCAATCAACTATGTACTTTGGCTCTTGGAGAATGGCCTTATGAGCCATTCTTTCAATGGCAAGTTGTATGTTGTTCTCAGAGGGTAGGGAGTGGGAGCCCATCCTTGTGAAAAGATCAAGCAGGTCCTCTTCATCACTTTCACCCATTGTGCCCTGGAGAGCATTTTCAACTGCTGATCTCTCAACAGGAGCAATGTAGTTAAGAAATGATGTCATCAGGATGTCAATACTGACTGAGTCAATTCCATGAAGGCAGGCTAAAATGAAAGCCTTTGATAGCCTCACTGGTATGACACCATGGTCTAGTAATCCTTTCACCCAAATTTGACCAACCGCTTGCCATTCAGCCTCACAAAAGTCTGGCCTCAGCCTTGGAACTCGCTCTGTTTCACCTTCACACTGTTCCAAAAATTGCTCCCAAAATGCAGTGTAAACCTCCCTTGACACCCCAGCATCATCAATAGCTCTTTCATTGACAAAGTCCATCTTTAAAGTCACAGTCATTATGCTTTTGTCCTTAAATACAACCAAAAGATCTTCAACAACCTTTATCCTACAAATTGATACACTTCGAGGACTTTCTGGACTTCCTGAGTTGCCAGTTGAACTTGATGGAAAAAGTTGCTTGCTGGACCTTAAAGGCAGACCTTGTGCGATGGAATTCAGTCCATTGTCCTGAACACAAGACAAAACATACAAATGGCATAAAAAACACAAATTAATTACACAGATTAGGGCTGTTCGATATAACAATATATATCGGATGAAGATATAAAAACGTCTATCGTTTCATTTTACGCTATTGTTTGTTTCGTGGTGTCGCAAAATAAACTGTTTACGGCAATATTTTTTCATCGTTTTGATGGTCACTGTAGTGGCTATACTAATTTCTTAAAGTTCTCTCTTTCTCTTATATTTATTATAACCACACTACAGACGGATAAGCGCCTGTTTATATGTGCTGTCGTTAGCAACAACGACGGTAAAACCATCGCATGTCCGCTTGTTTATTTTTCACATAAATCTTTCACAATAAAGCTCAAGATCCTATTAAGACTTTTCAAAATAAACAGAATCACATAAAAAAGTATGCAGAGTATTGACGGATGAGAAGCGAAAAAAGAGTAGTCAGGTGCGAAAAAATAAACCTTAGACTCAAACGTTAGAACAGGCTTTTCCCGAGAGCACGCCGTGTAATAAATACTCCGTGTAATATAAGAAAACCGCGGCGGTTACAACCTATGTCTAAAAATGTGTAGTTTCATGCATCGGTCAAAACACTCGATTCCAGGTACACGACGCCCAGCTGGAAACACTTCAACTACTAGAAGTGTTCACAGATTTTACAGAAAATATTAAATTTCTTGTGATTTATATCGTTATCGGGACAATAGATGTTTTATATCGGGATATGAGATTTTGGTCATATTGCACAGCCCTAACACAGATAACAAGAGAAGTGAGAACACACAGGGGACACAGGGGACACAGCTGACACGAATTAACATGACGCCACAGGGGAAGCACAACTAGATACATCGAACAAGGAAACACAAGACCTTTAAAATAAAACAGGAAACAGAGAGACATGACTGCCCTGAAGCTGTTTCCATAAAGTTGGGCGCATTAAATTGTCCAAAATGTCTTGGTATGCTAAAGCATTAAAAGTTCTTTTCACTATAACTAAGTGGACTATTGACTGTGGAATATTTAGTAGTGAAGAAATTTCATGGCCTTTTTGCACATGTAGCATCCTATCATGATACCAAGCTGAAACTGACTGAGGTCCTAAGAGTGAGAAATTCTTTTACAAATTACAAACTATCACACAGATGCACAAACTGCAACATCTTTACAGTATGTAAAAGGTTTTCAGAGTTGCCTACAGTGATACATCTTACCTGTGGAATTTGGGCTGCTCCCTCATGTATGACCTGCATATTTGGTTTGGCCAGGCTGCACATCTCCTTGACCACTTCAGCAGCAGCATCTGGGAGATGAATTAGAAATTAGGTATGCAAACATTTCATGTACTCACTACGAAGACCAGTTAAGTATTTAAAAGAAACAGTTTGTCCTTACCTTTACTTTTTCTGTAAAAAAGAAGATATGCAGTCTGGGATCTAATGGAAAAATGCATTTAATTCATTTCCAAATAAATCTAAATGTATGGCTTGTGTGTTATACATAACAGCATTGTTGTAAACCCAATTTTTGGACTTTGTTTTATGTGTCTTCATTTTCTCTGTGAGTGCATTGAGTTTCAATTATCATTGTCAGGGTTTTGCAAACCAGCTAATTTCTACATCTACTCCACTATTTGGATGCTAATTTTGCACCATTTACTCTTTACCAGTCATTTAAGTATCTCAATTACTTATAATTTTGCAGAATTTTTACAAATTTTAAAATAAATTTTGTAATTCAATGTCATTATTGATAAAGCTACACAGAAAATGGACATTCTGCATAATGGGTATTTCAGTATATTTTAAATATAATTTGATACCACCCTTTTACTTTTTACAAAATGCTTGTTTTGCCATCGATTCTCCATTCTCTTTCGCTTATCCTTATCAGAGTTGTGGGGGTCTCCAGGCTATCCAATCTACCACAGGACAAGAGGCAGGGTACATCCTGGGGAGGTCGCAAGTCTATCACAGTGCTCTTGTTTTGCCACTTTACAAAATAATTTAATATAAAACAATTTTCAAAAACGATTCAGGCACCACAGGAAACAGAGCCGTACATGCCTTCAGTGCTTATTTCCTGCAATGTATTTAGTTCTGATCAAGTACTCTTTGAATGGAGCATGGATTAAAGAAATATTCTACATCAATAGCATGGTATAATATTGTTGAATATGTGACAGAGTGTATTTAAGTGAATACCTATGCCTTGATCTATAGTATGTGATGTACAATATATGTACATATATTGTATGTATGTATTCATACCAACGTTCAAGTAATATTTGAACTACAATGGAAAAATATATACAGTCAGGGAAACAAGCACAAAAACTTACCTCTCAGTGTTATCCAGCTGGAATGGCTGATAGACAAGCTGATGATGGAAAAAATAATCAAGCATAACATGATGGATCTGTCTTACCACTGTAAGGCATACAAGTAATTGTGCAACACAGTGATTTGGGAGCATGTTTTAGTATCAACAGTGAAAAAGTTATCAGTCTTACCTCTGTGACCCTGGTATCATGAAAATGATGCCATCTGTCTCCGTGTTCCTCCTGCATCTTGATTGTTGCGGTGTAATGTCCACCTCTCAGATCCCCAAAATGATCCACAACTGCATACAGTTCATATTTCTGATTCTGATCCCCAAAGAAAAAATGACAGCCATCAGAATGAGCAAAGACAATGAAAATGATATTGATTAAATATTAAAATATACTATACATGTACCTCTGGTATCTGCAGAGTGTAGGGAACATCCACATCACAGTTGATTTTGATGTATGACATGTAATTATAGTTGAACTCAAACCTCTTCAGCAGCAGACACAAAACATCTGGATGATACTTTATTACATCTCTCTGAATGAAAAACATTCAATTCAATTATATTTTATTAATAAAGCACCAAATCACAACAACAGTCACCTCAGGGAACTTGTCTGTTCCCAATACATGTTAATATGTTTGAGTAATTGCATTTAATGAATCATAAAACAATCAAAAACTCTTTTTAAACTCACCATAGTAGCATCAACTTTGTGATCACACTGCTCACAGTACATCTGATTTTCTCCACAGAAATCTGAAGTTTTAAAAAACTCTTCAATGCCCTTCACCTGAAAAATGTTATTTAAAATTAGCTGACAAAGATGTGCCTACCAGTGAAGTGAAGTGAAGAATTTTTCCTTGAAGAAGAAGGTTTTTAACATGACCCATTAACTTTATTAAGTCAGACTCAAAGGTTAAGATGTATTGTTTAAGAGAAAAGTGAAAAGAAAAAATCTAACCAGTATATACACAGCTTCCCATGTTCGTATGCATTTGGGGTACAAATGCATTGATTTACACAATTTTTAGTCAAACTAGATACCTGATATAAAATGGCCATTATTTTCTCTGTTACACTTAAGCTATACAATTAGTTGGAGAAACGCATATTTGAGGACGAACCCTTGCATGACCCTCTACAATTTAATGAGAATTTGAAAATTTAATGAGGCAACAGCTGGGATATCTGGTTCAATTTAGTTATCATCCTGGGTGAGCTGTAATACTTGACACCCAAATATTACTGTCTAGATTTTAAAAATCAAACTATTTGGCACATTGATTTACATTTTATTTTATTTATTTAGGAATCATTCAGACTCCTGGTGAGACAAAGCGCTGCACAGAATCCACTTAAGCAAAGCCAAATAATTTTCTGACACTGATGACACTGATGGATTTGAATTTTAATCCCTTGAATTAAAACCTAAAGTGTGAACTTCAGTCACATGGATTGTTTGACCCACTGTGGTGATGTACAAAGGCAAAACTAGATACACTGTGTATTTTTAAATTAAATAAAGCAGTCCTAAATACAGGAAATATCATGTCAGTACTCCTCCACAAAGAAATCGTTTGATTTATGCAATAATGATGTGTAAATGATGTATACTAAAATAGCATCAAAGTGATAAAGTGTAACACATTTTATGCAGTGGAAAAAATGGGAGTGTTTTCTTTTTTACAGAAAGTGGATAAAATGAAAGTAAAACCGTTATTTACTGAAAATCAGAAAATATTATATATCTGTAACTGACAAAAGCATGTGAGGTCAAAACAATTTCTCTCAGCTGTCCTATCCTGGCAGACAGAACATGCAGAGAAGTTTGCAACTTGTCAGATCCTTACCACACTGACTTTCCCGCTGCAGGAATCCACCAGTGAAAGATGAAGATACCAAAATGGTGCATCTCCATCAGTCTGTATATGACCTTTAGAACAGGTGGTCTTGTTTGCTAACTGACCGTGGAAGATCTGAAAATACAGATGCACAAAAATCTGTTCATTTCCTTTCAGTTATAAAGTTGACAAAAGCTGACAAAGCATTTTACACTGTTAGGTAAAGACCCCACAATTAAAAAGTGATATTTTGATCCAGTGTATAGATATAGAAACCCTTTGGTATCGATGAAGACCTTACCTCTGATGCATCAGGACTGGTCATTCTTAAAATCCTCTCAAAGTACTCTGCAGCATTTTGCTGTTCATTCACTGTGACAAATGCATATTATTATTATTATTTAAAATAAGTCATTTTGTAATTTTACCCAACCATTTTTTATTGTTATAATATTCAAATAATTATTAAAGTATTTTAAAGTTATACAGTGCTCAGGAGTTTACAGTGTTAAAAGGTTTTGCTGTTCTGTACCGTTGTCGATGCCCAGCTTCTTTGTTATTTTATATGTGTATGTTGTATAGTTCTGTAAGTCATCAAATAAGGTTTTCAGATCATGATCAAGGAACTCAGAGTGAGGATTTTCTATAGAGTACCTACACAGGAAGTAAACATGAGTGGTTAGCAAATGCACCGTAAACTTCATATATGATAAATACAGAAACAATCTTAAAGCTGGACAACAAACTTTTTCACAGCCTCTCTGAAGTCTTTGGTCAAGAACAGCACCTGCAGCACACTGTTCAAGTAACATGTGGATCCTTGGTTCATCAGCCCATGGTACCTGTTAGCTGATGGGAAGAGAGAATGCATAAAAGATATATATTTAAAACATTAGTCTGGATCATAAAAAACCCAAAAAGAAATAAACCAAAAACAGTTATTTTATAATTTCTACATTAGGAGTTAAACTGACATTTTTTCAATGTTGATATTGCTCTAAAATATCTAATTTGCCAATTCTAGTCAAAGTTAGTCATTTGATTTGGTTGGCTGATTAGGAAAAGCACATATCAATCTATATAAAGTCCCAAAATTTACAGTGCAGGGAAAAAGACAGCTAATAAGTCCAAGACTACATGTAAACCTTCAAATTATATTATGTTGAACCAAACATCGGGGTCATGTAAGCTTGGAGCATTGCCAGGAGTATAGTGCCCTCAGTAACTGGTAAACTACAACAGTTTGGAACAAGCAAAACTCTCTGTAGAGTGCAGTGTCTGTCCACATGAGCGGTCCTAGCCTGTTTGGTGCCATGGGTGAACATTCCCTCTTGCATGCTGGGGCAGCAGGTTGAGGGTCACAGACGCTAACAGACTGGAGCTGGACTCTGTTAGGGTGGTGTCTGAGAGGCGGATGTTGTCCAAGATAAGGACAATGATGGATAATACCTCCCACCCACTCTATGAAATGTTGGCTAGTCACAGGAGCACGTTCAGTGAGAGACTGAGATTACCAAAAAGCACCACTGACCAACACAGGAAATCATTCCTGCCTGTGGCCATCTCCCTGTACAACTCCTCCATCTAACACACTGTGAACACTGTAGTAGTTACACCCTTTTTACACACGCTCTTTTCTACTCTGTAATATTCTTGTCAATTTAATTGATATGTATTTTCAATCACCTCTGTTAATGCTTGATATTTATAATTGAGTGATCTGTATATATTAGGCTATTTCTTAAATGTGTAAAATCTGTAACATAATGTATTGTTTGGAGTTTAGTCTGTTACTGTTACTATTTTTACCATTTCTTCTTGGAGCAACTGTAACCCACATAATTTCCTTAGTGATTAATAAAGTATTCTGATTGTGATTCTGATTGTTTCAGGATGCATGGCCTGCCATGCACGATTCTCCTCCTCTTTTCTCTTTTTTCTAAACTGAGCACCTGATGGTTTTGAACTTTTCTTGTCCATCTTGGTTTTAATTTTGCACTCCAGTATGAACACCCATCCCCCAACCCGAGGATCACCAGAACATAACCTAATAGACCTGCACCTTAGTTCACAGATTCACTTTGTCTGGGGTTTATTTCTGGGATTTCGCACAACCCAGGATTCAAATCATGAATACATAATGGACTTGGATTTACATCATTATGAATGAAATGTGCTCTATTTGGAAGCAGCCGGCCCCCTCCCCTGTCGACGGGTTGTGTGTGAGACTTTAAATCATCAAACAGTAAATTATAAATGTAAATTGTTATTGATCCCTTTACCCCGAGTCCTAAAGTGTATATTTATTTTCTTACTCTTCTTATATTTATTGTTTGTTTACTTGCACTGCTGTAACTGGAGCCTATATAGAGAAACGATCGTTTCTCTATACTGGACTGTATGTAGCGGAGATGACAATAAAGTTTACTTTGACTTCAGCAGCGAGCAGGCGCACCGAGAGCTTTTGGTACGCGGGATAAATATCCATCTCCAACAATACGCCTGAGGATGAAAACAAAAAAACAAACTAAGAAAAAAGCTCTAAATATTTTCTGAAATCTTACCCAGAGATGTATTGGTGTGACACTGTTCGTTCATTTTCCGTGCAGTCCTGCAGCTACTTCACTTCTGCAACGCTGAATAAACTGCTCCTTAAAAATAAATAAGCCGCATATTAAACCGGTTACGCTAAGCAACCACTAAACAACAACACATACAATCCTACCTTCCTTTCAATTTAAGGCATTCCACTGGATCCTTCCGAAACTACTTAGTTTATTCCTGATACAATCTGCGATTTACAGATCCAGTTTAAAAGCCCCGGAATACTTTCTCTTTCTCTTCGGGTCTGCAATGTTGCATACATGCTGTGTTGGAAATCTCGAAATTTTCAAATTACTATTCTTTCTTTTTCAGAAACTTATTCAAAATGTGAATGCACTAATAAGTCCTTACTTACAAACACGGATTAACCCAGAGCCTATTAAGATGCACTCCTGCGGTAAAGTAGGTCAGGAATATATTTTTCAATTTTGCTGCATGCTGAGGTGACAATTCAGCCATTTAATTCATGTTACAGCAGCTCATGAGTGAACGACCATCGTGCAACAAAAGTACTTTTTGAAGTAAATTTTTTCCGAAACACTTACAATTAATTAAATTTATTTACATTTATTGGAGTGGGGTTAGAAGTTACCAACTCAGGATGTAGTCGAATTATAGAGTCTTGCTATTAAGGTTTGTTGCAGCAGGGGCACATTTAAAGTGAAATACAGATGCAAGAGGACAGACCAGCGTTGTCATGTGACTTCTGGTAACTGCTGGGGGAAACTGAAAGTTAAAAACAGCGCTGTCAGTGGTGATCGGTTTCGCTTCACTTGACTGCAGACACACAGATTGTTTAGAGGACGGAGCAGAGAGCTTCTGAGCTAAAATGACCGAAGAGAAAAGATACGACCCCAGAGACACGACGCTGAAATTCGTCAACAGGCCCGATGATCTGGATCCACTACGTAAGAAATACAGCTGTCTAGTTATCATCACTGAAGCATGTTAATTCTGGTCTTTCTAATAACTGTGCATGATTTGATTTGGAATTATTATAATAAATGCACTGGTTATTCTAATTAAAACCAAATGAAGTGCATTCCGTACACAAATTTCACTTTTGTGCTAAATTTCCGGGGTCGGAGCCTTTGCGCAAAGTAGGTTCTCTTTAATATCGCGCAGGCTTTTCCACACTGTTGAGTTCACTGTCTGCGTTTATTGTTGTTCCTTTCAGCTCCAGAGGAAGGAGACCAGGGTCTCAGAGCACAGATGTCCTGCGGCCATGCCGTCACACCGGAGTCGCTCACAGGGTGGTGTCGCAGCCTGTTGGATCAGGTACCTTCGAGGTTCTGAATAAAGTCATTGTTTTCATAATGTATATATTTTTGCAAGGTTTTGGTTTATGCCTGTATTCAGACATCCAAATTTTATATTTTCATTTTTGCTGATGGATTTGTATCATTAAATAGGCAAATACAGACTGAGAGGTCTCCTTAAAAGGATTTTCATCCTCCCTCTCACTTTGAACCTCAGTAGTTCATGGTGAACATGTCTAAATGCACTGACCTGCTATTACTGTAATTAATGACTTAGATATTTATGTTATTATTCAATCGCACTATTGATTTTTTTATGGTGAATAAACACATGAACAACAGAATTTTCTGTTATACAAAAATGTATTTAACTAAAGAAAAAACTCTCACTTTATAGAAAGGTGTGAAAGGTGTTCATAAATGGGGAAATTAAATAACTCATTAGAACACACACACATATAGACATCACACACACACACACACACACACACACACACACACACACATATATATATATATACATATATACATATATATTCACATTACAGCCACAAACATGAATCAATTTTATTGGAATTCCACGTGAAAGACCAATACAAAGTGGTGTACATGTGAGACGTGGAACGGATATCACACATGATTCCAAACATTTTTTACAAATAAATAACTGAAAAGTGGGGTGTGTGTAATTATTCAGCCCCCTGAGTCAATACTTTGTAGAACCACCTTTTGCTGCAATTACAGCTGCCAGTCTTGGATGGTATTTTATAGACATTTTTAGCCATGCAACATGGTGACCAAAATCATAATTGTTAAGTGTAAGTAGTCAACACATAAATGGAAACATTAAATTAATCTTGATGCTGTGTCAGTGTTTAGAACTTGTTTCTATCAAAAACATCAATTAGATGTCCTTACAACGTTAAGATCTTTTTCAGGGCCAGTACAAATTTAAGTGCCCAGCTCTAAAGGATGGTACGCTACATAAGTGTGATGCAGTGTGGTCCTACCAAGAGGTGCGCAGGCTGGCAGTACTGACAACAGAAGAGATGGAGTACTTTGAAGAGAACATCGCTCGCCTAGCTGCCACAGAGTACTGCGAATTTAAAACTGTAAGTGTCCAAGTTAACCTCATTTAGTTAAGAGTTTAGTAGAAAATGATGCTCCTACAAAACAAAAGGCTATTTTGGGAATAATTTTCTCTGTTCCCTGATTTATATCAACACTGAGATCAACACACTGAGCTGTAAATTTAATAAATTATCTCAATCAAAACCACATGTGCTCTTAAGAATAAAAAAAAAAAAATAGAAATTTATAACTCTCACTCCCGTTCTCTGTGCTGTAACTTATAATTTGCACCGATGTTTTTTCGAAATTCTATACGCGAAAAGTGAGCGCGAGAGCCCTCGGTGCGCCTGCGCGCTGCTTAAGTCAAAGTAAACTTTATTGTCATACTGTCCAGTATATAGAGAGACGAGACGACGAGGCTCCAGTTACAGCAGTGCAAGTAAACAAACAAATATAAGAAGAGTAAGAAAATAAATATACACTTTAGGACGAGGGGTAAAGGGATCAATAACAATTTAAAATTTATAATTTAAAGTTTGATGAGTGTAATGTCTCACACACAACCCGTGGAAAGGGGGCTGCTTCAAATAGAGCACATTTCATTCATAATGTTGTAAATCCAAGCCCATTATGTATTCATGATTTGAATCCTGGGTTGTGTGAAATCCCAGAAATAAACACTAGACAAAGTGAATCTGTGAACTAAGGTGTAGGTCTGTTAGGTTATGTTGTGGTGATCCTCGAGTTGGGGGATTTGTGTTCATACTGGAGTGCAAAATTAAAACCAATGGAAGATGAACAAGAAAAGTTCAAAGCCATCATGTCTTCAGTTTAGAAAAAAACAGAAAAGAAGAGGAAGAGAAACGAGCAAAAGATACAGGTAAGCAGATGTGTCATTGGATAATGGCAGATCATCCTGAAACAACCAGAATCAGAATACTTTATTAACCCCTAAGGAAATAATGTGGGTTACAGTTGCTCCAAGAAGAAATGGTAAAAATAGTAACAGTAACAGACTAAACTCCAAACAATACATTATGTTACAGATTTTAATATTATTATTTAATTCTTTAAATGTATATGTACAAGTAATCTTTTTTTTTTTTTCTAAATTAGAAAAACGTCAGTATAGAGGGGTTTTGGTTGACTGTGTTATAAATAGATAGCTATAAATGCAGTTATTAATCTTTGGTCAAAGCAGTGCCAGCAATTCCCCATCATGATAAAACAAACTAACTTGGTAACTTTACTGGACTGATGTGAGGATAATATCAGTCTGATCAGTTTCAGTCATGTGACTCTAAATAAAGAAAGTTTATATCCAAAAACATTGAACTTCTTGAATGTTTGTCATAACAGTGTCCTGGTTGCAAAACCTATGTGGAGAGAGAGGACCTGACCAACCTTAATGTTCAGTGCACAATCTGCACTGCAGACAAGAAGAAAGTGTGCCAGTTCTGCTGGCAGTGTTTGAAGCCATGGAAAGGTAGCGCTCCACGCTCTGACCGCTGTGACAACGATGGATGCATGAATCACGACCTCGAACTTCTCAAGAATTGCAAGACTACCGCTCTCCCTCAGGTTCAGGGGGTCGATGCCTGTCCCTCCATTCGGGCTTGTCCCACCTGTGGTCAGAGGGTGGAGCACGACAAAACAGGCTGCAAGAACATCATCTGTCCTCGCTGTCAGAAAGAGTTCTGCTTTGTGTGTCTGAAACTGACTCCTGAGTGCTTGAAGACAAGTTCTTACTTCATCCCCTGCAGTGATGGTGTAGCTCCCAGACAAACTTCAATACCTGTGTGGCGCAGAAACTAAGACACAGCATGCTCTCTGACTCATTACACATTATCCTTCTCTCATGTTAGACTTTTTCTTTTATATTTCATTCAGAGAATTTCATTGAGAGAAGCCAAATGTTTTACAGCCTGACTTGTTCATATGCTTTAAACAGTGGTAAACTATGTTTCCTGTATGCATTTTTATGTTGTACAACAGACTTTTTAAAAATAGCTTTCTTTGACTTAATCTCTGTTAAATAATAGTTAGTCATTGACAAACAAGTCACTTAATAAAGATTCCTTGCAAATAAACAGAATACATATTTAGTGTGACAAATATCAGTTCATGTATATATTTATGTGTTAATCAGTTTCTGCAGCTTTAATATAAATGAAATTAAATGAAATTAACAACAGGTGCAGTAGAGGGCCACCAATGAGACAACCACAAAAGTAGGAATGGTTTTACTGGTGGATGACGCTGATATTTTTTTTTCTCATCATCTATTCTTTTTTTACTAGTTTTCATTTGGTTACAGTCAGTTTCACTGCTTTTTGCGTGAGGTGAAAACTGGACCCTACAGAGGTTGCACAAACAGTCCAACTCCACCAGATGCCACAAAACTACATGCCAATGCCAGAAGGTTTTCTGTGTCTCCCAGCACAGTCTTAAGAGCATGGAGCAGACTCCAGTAGACAGGCGGTTACTCTAAGAGAGCTGGAGAGGGTTGTAGAAGACCTTCCACCCATCTGCAGGACCGGCATCTGTTCCTTTGTGGAAAGAGGAACAAGTTGAGTACTACCTTAGCTTCAAAATGACTTCCAGCACTGGTGTGAATGTCTCTGACCAAACAATTAGAAACAGATTTCTTGTGAGCGGCCTTAGGACCTGATGTCCTTTAGTGGTCCTGTGCTCACTATTTGGCATTGTAGAGTATAAATGGCTTTTGCCATGGAATACCAGAATACTAACAGAGTGACAGTAACAATAAAAATGACGGTCTCCTTTCCAAATATTTTTGCCACTATGATTTCACCCCACATGTGCCCATTCTCCCTGTTGTTCTATGTTTACTAGCTGACTGACTCATGTTTGTGCTGAAAAATTATGGGAGTCAAATTAAAGTAATGAAACACACTCTCTTCTCTGTTGTCCCATTTATTATATTTCAATAAGGAAGTAAAATTGTTTTAAGTAATATGTATTGAATTCACGTTCATTTAACCACGTTAAGTTTATCCGGAATAATTTTTCTTCAGCTCAGCTGTCGTCACCAACATTATTTTTGTAAATTTGTCAAATTTATGTTTAAATTTGACCTAAGTTAGATGAATTTCTTATTGTTGTCCATATAAGATTGTAATCAAAACATACTGTAAAACGAGTATTTTTGTATTTATTAATTCAGAGCCAAAGTTAAGAAAATCAATATATAAATGACAAAGAAATGGCAACAGATGAGCTCAGAGGGCTCTGCTGAAAAACACAATACATTGCAATGCTGAAAAAGGAAATGCACAGCAGATTGAAAAGTAAAGTTAAGTAATACTGCAATTAAAATCAGGCTTTAAACATATAAACACACAAAGGTTTACATTTAAATATCTCCTTGTGAAATTTCTTGTCTGAAATCACTGACACTTTACATTCATTGGTTTTTTAACACAAAGAAATGTGGGGAAAAAAATGAAATCGGTAATACACTACAAGACTGTATAAAAATGAAACCATGAAGAGCAACAAAAGACAAAAACACTCAGTGATAACATAAATATAATTCTCTGCTAAGGTATATCCCAAGTTTCTTTGAGCCTTTAAAAACGTTACACCAAATAAATCCTGTAGTCAATTGTAAGTTAAGCATTTTGCAGCTGTTAAAAAGAATGAAAAAGAGACGAATACAACACTGAAGCTACATTTTCCAAAAAGAACAGTGGAAACAAATGAGCAGTATTAAAACAGTTTCTCTGCGATCTTCAATGTAATTTTGGTATCAATCATTTTCACGAATGAAAATGTGTATTTTGTTGACATTTAAAGAGTTAACATTTTGTCCAAAGTGACCTCTTTATCTATTTCAAGATGTAAACTTCTTCTAATATTTCTTTGTTTTTCTAACCATTTCGTCATGTCTTGTGTGGTTTCATCCATAGTTTTCTTTATGATGATCTTTGTCTGACTGTCGTCTTTACAAGCACTATCAATTTCTGTATGTTCTTCGTCAATTACTCTAACAATAGGACTTGAATTCATTGAGCCACATCCGCCTCCTGCAAGTCCCTGAGCTCCAATTCTTGCTTTTGGTTGAAAACACTCCAGTCTTACAATTTCAATATTTTCATTACTACCAACTTCCTGCTTCTCTGTTTGTCTTTCCTTTATCTTATTTCCTTCACTTTGATTCTGTTTGGTATCATATTCATTTTTCTGTTCTTTGCTCTGTATCTGCACACCACCAACACTTTGTGATGTACGGGTAACACTGATAATCTTCTCAGCTGTTTTCTGCCCTTTACCATCTAATCTCATGCTAACCTCATGCTTCACAGCTTCACTGTTGTCAGGATTTTCAGTGGTGATTTCACTCATTTCAATGTATTTATTAGCTTCTTTCGTTTCTTCCCTGTCATCCCTCACACTCCTCCTCTGTGTTTGCACACTAACATCTTTATGTGCTAAATGTGTAACATAATGATTACTGGCTTCACCCATCACATCTTCTTCTATTGGTTCATTAAGAAACCTGCTAATGCTCCTCTGCTCATTCATCTGATTATCTTTAGGTATGATTTGTATTCTTTCACTGCCTGTTTGCTCGTCCTGAGATTCATTTAAGAGATCATATCTTGTTAACAGCTTTCTTTCTCCTGTCGTTACTTTATCAGCTTCAAAACGTACAAATTTAGAGCTGTAATCTTTTCCAACAATTTGTCTACCTTCCCCACATTCTCTAGTATCCTTTCTAGAGTCGTCTGATACTTCACTACCCTCACAGTCTGTGTGGCTTTTCTGGTCTGCTGTCAGGGACAGCTGTTCCATCTCCTTGACCTCTTCACCAACAGCGTCTGCAGGATGAATTTGAAATATGTTATAAAAGCATTTAATGCATACCAACAAAACATTAATGGAAAGCATTATAAAAAGATTTGTCCTTACTTTTCGTCTTTCTGTAAAAAAGTAGATAAGCACTCTCAGATCTAATGGAGAAAAGAAACTGATTTATTTTTCAACTAAATCAAAATGTGTAGCTCGTGTATTCAATACAGTGGTTTGAAAAGTATGTTAAAGCTTTGTATATCTACAGACTGCGATCTTTGCCCTTTGAAAATTAGCTCCAGTTCAGTCAGATTAAGTGGGGAGCAACTGTGAACAGCAATGCTTAAGTCTTAACACAGACTGTCAATAATATTTAGGTCTGGACTTTGAGTGGGATGAAAATGCTTTGATCTAAACCTAAACCAGTGTGGGCCGAGGCCTCCTGGTGGGTTGCCAAGGTACTACAGGTGGGCCTCAGCGATGACAGCGAAATACTCATGTAATGATACATATTTATATATATTTATTTATGCAACAAAACTGATTTTAAACCAGGAGTATAGTTGCTTTATGATATTATTATTCTAACCTAAATTTGCGGCTCTTGATTTGAAGTTTGTGTGTCTTGCAGGTGGATGACACATTGACCTTAACATTTTACATATAACTCGGTACAGCCTGTGCTGTTTATGTTGTTTAATACAATTTTTAGGAAATACATAATTTGGTTTTATATTTTGATTAGACTGAAGATTTAAGACTGAGTGGGCCCCGAGGGATGTTCTGTTTTTTTAAGTGGGCCTCAGCACTCTTGATTTTGGGAATGGCTGATCTAAACCATTCCTTTGTAGCTCTGGGTGTATGTTTACAGTTGTTACCCTACTGGACGGTGAAGTCCAGTTTTCTTAAATGTGTTAGCTGTGCCTTAACTGTATTAGGATCACTGTGATTTGGGAAGATGTGATAAATAAATAAAAGCTTTTTTTTCCTCTATAGAACTTTATGGTTTATGATGTTATATAGCAAACCGCAATTTGAACAACAAAATTTAAACATGAACCATTTTCCTTCCAGCTCACAACACCCTTTTCTAAACCCTGTTTCTGGACTACTGAGAGCACACTGCTTTGCAAACCAGCAAATGTCTAGTCCACTGTTTGGATATTTCTATCCCTTGCCACTTTGCAAAACAATTTTCTGGCTCACATGTAAGGCCACTTTTCACCCAATACATCTGTGGGACACAAGATCACACATTTCCTGTGCCAATTTTCAACACAGTATTATTTCTAATTAAGTACTCTCTGAATATAAAATGGATGAAATACAAATTTTGCATCACCAGAATGGTGTGATATAGTAATGTGGTATAGTGCATTCACCTGCATACGTGAGATATATCTACAGTATGCACTTGTGCAAAATCAAGAAATATTTGCAAAAAACATTATGTGGATATAAGAAAAAGACAAAAACTTACTTCTCAGTGTTGTCCACCTGGAACGGTTGATAATCAAGCTGCGATGGAAAAAGCAAAGCAACATATGATGCATCTCTTTCTCCTCCACTGTAATACATAACTGTGCAACACGGGTGTTTTGTGATATGTTTTAGCAACAGTGAAGAAAGGACTAACAGTCTTACCTCTGTGACTCCAGCATCATCGAAATTATACCATCTGTCTCCGTGTTCCTCCTCGATTTTGATTCTTGCACTGTAAAGTCCACTTCTCAGATCACCAACATGATCCACAACTGCATACAGTTCATATGTCTGACTCTGATCACCAAAGAAAGAAGTGACAGCCATGACGACGAGCAAAGAAAATTACATGGATATTGTTTAAATATTAAAATATACTGTTATACATACGTCTGGTATCTGCAGGGTGTAGGGAACCTCCACAGCACAGTTGATTTTGACGTATGACATGTCATGATAACTGAACTCAAAGCGCTTCAGAAGTAGAAGCAAAACATCTGGATGATGCTTCATTACATCTTTCTGAATGAAAAACATCAGAATATGTCATTATGTTTGTTTTCATTATAACATTATGAAGTAATAATTCTACAATAACAAAATCAGCTAATGTGCAGAAATCAGAAACAAGTTTTGTCTTTACTTACAGTAGTAGCATCAACTTTGCCATCACACTGGTCACAGTACATCTGATTTTCTCCATTTAATTCTGTCATTCTGAAAAACTCGCCAATGCCATCCACCTGGAAAATGCACCCATTTTATTTTATTCCTTAATTCCCTCTGACATAAACCTGCTGACTAGTTTCACGGATGTACGGTATTCATAAATGTTTTCTCAAGGAGGAATGTGTCTAACACGAGACAATTAATTAACTCTTGAGTCTAACTTCCTTTTGAAGGAGATTTGAGAGAAAGCAATAAACCCTCACTTTAGTAACAAACTACACAACCAGCACACAATTACTGGTGTCAGTAGGCATTCAGACTGCAGACTTCTGCATCAGCTGCAGCTGATTTATAAAAAATCTGTAGCTGATAATTTAACAAACCATTCCAGTTTCTTTGTGTTACTTAGAAAGAGACAGGGTTGGACTTCAGCACCCCCGTTATCATTGTGGCCTACACTGTTCTGAGTTGTGCTACTACTCTCCCCACCCCCACCTTCCCATGCATGTGCATTTAGGGCGGGAGGTGTGTTCTTAGATTTATGACATGGTCTAAGGACCTTGGAAAGAAAAGCGTCTGGACTTGTTTAAGTTGCTTGAAGACGTTTCACCTCTCATCCGAGAAGCTTCGTGCTTTTAAATTAGCTGTGTTGTGTGTATTGCTGACACATCAGTAATGAAATCCTAAAGAGAGCCTTGAAAATGCTGGTTTAAAGATTTATAACACATTAGTTTGCATCTGACTGTGCTTGGCCTCTTAGTTTAGATCAGTGGTTCTCAAAGTGTGTGGCAGAGTTCTGACAGGTGGAGCAAGTTACCTGGGAGATAAGTTATGCGGACCTCATGTTTAACATCGTAATCACTTTTACAGCGGAACAAAGAAATTTGCGGCAATTACGTTAATAATATGCGCATCAACAAATTTCCCACGTGTGGGACTAATAAAGGTTATCTTATCTTATCCGCTGCAGCCACGTGTGTAAGTCGACAGCCACAATAAAGAAGCGTGCTGAAAAGTGTGAACATGTGGTCGGATCTATACTTCTTTATTGCGGCTGTCAACTTACACACGCGGCTGCAGCTTTTCAGCTATAGCCTGCACACATCAACAACAACAACAGGACCCAGTTCATTCTGTTTTAAGCCGGTGAGGCGTGATTGTGGATGCCGCTCAGGTGTGCCTGCCTCCCCCGCAGCCGCGCGGCAGACCACACCCTGCCAAATCTCTGCAGTCAAAAACAGGCTCACTACAGCCAATAAGAGTGAATAGTATAAACTCTCAATAAATTATATATTTTTCATCTGTGTTCACAAGTTTCTGGATTTCTTTTTCTTTATAAGACTAAGACTGAACTTTATTTTTGTTTGTCAATTTTCACATTCTGTTTAGCTTGTCGCTTGTTTGAAGAAGTGGTGCAGACTAGTGAAGCAGTTTAGTGACAAAAGTTACAAATAGTTGTTTGAAATAAAAGTTATTTGTTTAAAACAAGTTACTGAAGGATTCATTGTGAATTTATTAGAGTTTATTATCTAAATAAAGTTGCAGTTAGGCTTTTCTGTCATTGTTTTTATTAGATGGGGCGTGAAAACATTTCTTCAAAGTCTGAGAACCCCTGGTTTAGATCAAGGAACTGTCAAAGTAGTCCAGGCCCTTTGATCACATTATGGTTAATTTTTGGCTGGGATGTACCAAGTGTGGTAAGAAACAGGTTTGAATGTGCTGATTCAAAGCTGTTCATGTTTATAATGTCTTGATTTTAAATAGTTAAAGAATAGGTATACTTTCTAAATATATTTATTTTATTTTATTTAGAACTTTAGTTTTAGATATTCATCTTTAAGTGGGAGATATTTATTTTTCTTTTTTTTTCTAGAAAAAATATTTTTCTTAGTTAGTTTTTCTTAGTTTTTCTAAAGTATGCTAACTAATCTGCACTGTAATTATGACCCACTAAGCCACTGCCACGCTCAGGGGCAAAAGTTAAACCAATTGAAAGTGTACAGTGGAGGGACTAATTACTGGGTGCCCTGCTGAATTGCTCACTTTCAAAGACATGAACAGTCTCAAATGGAGAGAGACAGAATATAAACCAAAAATCCAGAAAACAACTTTTATTTGCACTGTATTGAGCGAAATAAGAATGAAGTCTTCAAACCAGCCAAAATTCTGGCTCCCACAGTTTGTAATCTGTGTGCCACACGGGTACACAGCCAATCAGTGAATTGCAGATACTCCTGGTCTCAGCGTGTTATATAAAGCTCACCTTTTCACAGAATCTGTTTGTTTCATTCCAACATCTCCACCACTGTGAGTGAGACCAAAGATCTGTCAAAGGGACAAGACTGTAGATCTACATAAGGTTGGAATGTGCTACCACACCATCAGCAAGAAGCTTGGTGAGAAGGTGACAACTGCTGGTGTGTTTTTTCAGAAATGGTAGAAACATAAAATGACCATTAGTTGCCTTCAGTGTGGAGCGCTTGCCTCATGGAGTGAAGATGATCATGTGCCCAAAAGTACATGGGAGGAGCTTGTTAATGATATCAAGGCAGTTGTGACCAGTCACCAAGAACATCGTTGATGACACACTAATGGCATAATGGACTAAAATCTTGCAGCACCCAAAAGCTCCCTCTGATAAAGAAGGCCCGAGTACAGGCCCCTCTTTAGTTTGTCAGTGACCTCTAAATAATTTAGAGAAAGTTTGGGATAAAGTGCTGTTGTCAAATCAAACCAAAATCGAGCTCTATGGCATCAACTTGACCTGCCATGTTAGGAGGAAGAGGAATGCTGAGTATGGCCTAAAGAACACCATCCCTACAGTCAAGCATGAATGTGGAAACATTATGCTTTGGGCTGTTATTCTGCTAAGAGTACAGGATGACTCCACCGTATTGTACATTCATTCCTCAGCCAGAACACTGAAGATGGATCCTGGATGGTCTTCCAGTATGACAATGACTCAAAAAATACAATCAAGGAAACAAAAAGAGGAGCTAATGAAGAAGAACATTAAAGTCATGGAGTGGCCTAGCCAGTCTTCAGACCTCAGTTCTAAAAATCTGTGTAGGGAGCTGAAGCTTCGAAGTGCCAAGTGGCAGCCAAAAAAAAAAAAAAAATACAAAAAAAAAAAATCAGGTTTAAGACAGTTTCTGTAAAGAAGAGTGGGCCAAAAATCCTCCTGAGACATGTTTAAACCTGGTGACCAGCTACAAGACTGTAAAACTTTTATGTCATGTGTTTTTATAAATTTTTGGTTGATATGTTGTCTCTCCATGAAACTACCACAAAAATTAGTTCATATTCAGCAGGGGATGAAATTTCCCCTACAGTATATGTTGAAAACAGAAACATGCTCAGAGGTTTGAGGCTTGTCAGATCCTTACCACTCTGTATCCTTCACTTCCTTTTGTGTCAGTGCAGGAATCCACCAATGCAAGAGGAAGATGCCAGAATGGTATATCTATGTCAGCCTCTGTCAGGCATTTACAACACGTGGTCTTTTTTGACAACATGCCATGGAAGATCTGAAAAACAAATGAACAAAAACATCTATTAACTTCTATTATTTTTTCCCATCCTGCTTATAGTTACTCTTTGATGAAGACTGTACCTGTGATGCCTGAGGACTGGTCAGTGTTAAAATCTTCTCAAAGTACTCTGCAGGATCACGCTGTTCATACACTGAGTGCAGATTTGTTCACAAAACAAGTCAATTATAAAAATGTTTCTTTAACCATGAACTTTAATTATGGATTATGTAACACTTCAAATGCACAGGTGATTTATAGAATTCAAATGTTTTGTTGTCTTGTGTGTCTGTACCATTGTCAATGCCCAGCTTCTTTATTATTGCATCCGTCTTTGCGGTATGATTCTGTAAGTCTTCAAACAGGGCTTTAAGATGTTGGTCAATAAACTGAGAATTTTCATTGGTGTGCCTAAACAAAGACACTGGTGGTCATGAGTGATACAAAACTCAGTTTTAAACTGCTAATCTAGCTGACATGAATACATTATGGTGCACGAGAACGGACAACAACAAACCTAATCACAGCTTCTCTGAAGTCTTTGGTCATAAACAGCACCTGCAGCACACTGTTCAGATAGCATGTTGATCCTTCTTTTGCCAAGCCATGGTACTTTACATCCGCTGCTGGGGAGAGATTGTTATGAAGGCATGCAAGTAGCAGAACTGCTTTCATGCCATAAGCATGGATTATAAAACAGCACAGTCAGCGAATAGTTGCACCCGTTCATGTTTTGCACAATTTACTGTTTTGTAGACTGAATTGTACGAGAAAAGCGTCATCTCTGTTGATCAGTCCACATTCTAGTGAATAGACTGATTAGTATTACATTTTTAAGACCCAGTTTGCTGCAAAAGAGGTTGAGGACACTAAACGCACTGCACCTACCTGCAGGGTTAAAGGTTCCGTCGAAAAACTGTCGACCCGTATAATTCATTTTCAGTCCCTTTAGAACCTCAGTCCCGTTTTACACCGCCAGCGGCCAGAAAGACACGGCTGGTTAACAGCAAAACAGTCGCAACTGTTCCGAAAATACTTTTTCTACAAATGCACTAATGCATGTGAGCATGCATTACGATTGCAACTTCAAGACACTCCCTGGGATTCTTCACGGACAAGAGGATTAAGCTGTTTTCACGTCCAGTTAAGTCGAAACTGTGGAAACAGTTTCTGTTTGACCTGTTCGTGCTGTATTCAGGGTGCATCGGAAAAAACGTAATTTCTATTAGAAAAAGCGTCACATGAGCGAATACTACTATCCTCTCCAAAAAGTAGTGGGCACTGCACCCTTAAATGTGATAGTTAAAAATATGAATTCGTAGTTATTTAATCAAAAATAAGAAACCTGTTAATATGTTACATGTGTCCCGATTCTCAAAGGAAGGCAGGATAACTGAACTCTAAAGCAAACAATGCATTCCTTTGGAATACGTCAGTCATCTATTTTTAATTCAGAAAGTGAAGCAATCGTTGTTGCCACAGGGTGTTAGTTATTAGATGTAGAGCAGGTAAAGCAATGACGTTATCTACTTGTTGTTCGGGTTACTACACAGTACACCAGTAAAAACATATACTTTTATGCAAATTAGTTTTTATGTCCCTTTCTGGGAAACACTGCTGCTGTAGTGCTGAAATGCTCGTTGTAAAGTGGGTATATGGTAATATATAGTGTTTAGTATATATAGTGATATATACTGGGGAACACTACTTTTTATATTTTAAGGTATCTTTTCTCTCATAACCTGCTTCAACACTAATATTCCTACAGAATATGTTTTAATCCTCATCAGCACTCATCTGTTGTTGCATATGTGTTTGTCAGTGAGTGCTGTGGAGACTGAGACATTCATTCTGTGTTAAATGACTAGAATAGAGTTGATGTTTAACCTGCTTTGTTGACTTAG
This sequence comes from Oreochromis aureus, assembly GCF_013358895.1. Taxonomy (NCBI): domain Eukaryota; kingdom Metazoa; phylum Chordata; class Actinopteri; order Cichliformes; family Cichlidae; genus Oreochromis; species Oreochromis aureus. The sequence goes on from NC_052944.1 coordinate 24,290,032, forward strand.
AAACCAAAAACACAGCCAAAATGATGAGCTCATGAGATTATAATTACCAGGAAATTCCACTGAACATGCAACGTTCTGTCAAAACAGCCACATTGATTCCAGCTGTGAGGGTGTTTACTTGATAATATTCCCGATGAGATCATTCATGATTTCTGCTTTGCAGGCAGCACATGCCTTTCCTCTGTTTAATAACAATCTTTAAGAAAGTTTCATCAGCTGCATCGTCTTTCCACCACAATATCTGCCAGAAAGCAGAAAACGTACACTTATTTAATATATTTAATGTTAATTTGTCTTATTTCTTTCCTGAAGACCTCCATATGTACTTACAAAAGAGGATGCATTGAAGAGCGCAGTTTTATTTTATACAACAATAAAAGCTGATTTTTTTTTTCAAACATGAGCATATTATTGGATTATTGTCACTTTTTATAAACAGTCTATATACAAAGCAACTTGTAAACAGTGGCTGAAGTGCAAGCAGTGGCAGCTGAAGTCATTGGTGGAGATGATCTCAGTCAAGGCTTCAGTCCTCCAGGAACCTTCATCACCATGTGGATGACAGACATGTGCTGGATTCCATATTCAGACAACTTTGTCTCAGATCCATCCAGCATCTTATCTGTGAATATCAGCCGCAGAGCTTCCTCTCCTGCACACACACACACACACACACACACACACACGCACGCACACACACACACACACACACACACACACACACACACAGTAAACACCATTTTAATACATGCATTTTAATAGGCACATCCACAGAGATGTATTAGATTACTAGCCCACATTTAGAACAGAATCAGAAAGGGTTTTATTGCCAGATGTTGTGAAGGTTTACAACATTAGGAATTAGGAAATTACTTCAGTACTTGGTGCGAAACATACTATAAAACAAACACTTAAATAAACATAAAAATTGAAAGTCTCTGCAGGTCTATTAAGTAATGTACTTAAAGTTGGACATGCTCGTTACTAGACTGAGTTTCCACATTATGTGCTTTATCTCCAAAGGTTGATTCTGTTCATCTGGACGTAACGTTTTCAGTGGAACAATGGGGAGAGAGGTCCGTTCCTTCATCATCACTTCCTTCGAACGGACCTCCCAGCCCATTGTTCTTTCAGTGGTGCTAGTTTCTGGCATTATGCAAATGCACTGTTTATAAGATTGGGGAAACCTGCAGTCAGCTGAGACTGAAGAAGTCACTTAGATGAGTGACAAAACGTTTCTCCCACTGAAAATGCTGCATCCAGATGAACAGAATCAACCTCTGGAGATTTACTTACCTGGATGATTGAGCATGCATCAATCTTTACAATATTTTAAGGAAAAGTTTGCTGCTGCTTGTATAGGCCTTATCAGAGCCGGAGAAATATACTAATACAGTAATGTTAAAGAAAAAAAGCTTGTCGTTGTGCATAATGCGGTCTACTTTCACTTTTGATTCTTCAGTTTACTAAAAGAAAAACAAGATTTGAAATGCTACTGTGAGCTCCTTCGTCAGCCACGGGCTACGTGGTGTCACATGATGTCAGTAATGGAAGTCTTAATGTCTCAGTGCATTTACCTGCAGTCTCCGGAAGCCTCTGACTTATTTTTTCCTTCAGCTGTTTCACTGTCATGCTCTGAAACTGCTCATCAGTGTTGCACAGGTCAATCATCATCTTCTCACCCCGTAGTCCATGAACCACAACCTGGTAGATCTTTCCCATTATGTGCTGGTTTCTGTGCCCCTGGTTTTGCTCTCGCAGTGCCTGTTGCTGAAACTAATAATGACCCTTTAGTTTCTTCTTTGGGTTCATCAGAGGGCTCAGGAAACTTTCACTTTCATTTAGATAATTGTTTTTGTTTCTGCACATGAGACTTCTTATCTTTTACAATCAGCACCTCTTTAAAAAAAAAAAACTGTCAAATATATGTTGATGTGTACTCTAAATAATTTTTCCTCAAAAGTGTAAATTAAAATATTTTTTAAAAAACAGTATTTAATATTTAACAGTGTTTGCTATAAAAAGGTTCATCACTGAGTTTATTCTTAGAGTTTATGGTCGTCATTATAGTTCCTGTGCAGCACTCAGCACGTAACAACCTAAATTACCAAGTGTGTGATTGTGATTCTTTATTAGACGTTTCCCTGACTGCAAATCTAAACTCATATCTCAGTTTATGATGAAAGCAGGGCGTGTTCGTTTACCTGCTGTTCCTCTTTAACACGCATCTCATTAAAAATCACTGCAAATATTATTCATCAGTTCCATTATAAAACAACATGTACCATGTTCAACATCTTGACTGATTGTGGGGAAAAGTATGGTGGCCTTGAGAGGTCAAACTTACTAAAACCAAAGGAAACAACAGCTAATAGAAAATGCTGCAAAAAGCACACAAACCACAGCAAAGGTAGGAAAAACAGAATGGACACGAAGCTGAAAAAAAAAAAAACATGTCTAAAAATGCCAAAAAGCACATATGAATCATGTTATTAGCACACAAGTTATCTTGGACACAGGTGAATCTTTCACTTTTTAATCGCCTCTCAGCACAGTCCATCATATGTTTTTGTTTCTGTCACTCCTGCAGCTGCTGTACTGCATCTGACCTCTCAGGGCCACATTACAAAGACGTGTGTTTGAGATCCTTTGCAAGTAACACCTGCAGAACTTGACAAGTAAATTTTTCTAAAAGAAATGCCCCAACCTTTTTTGCACCACGGATCCGTTTATGTTGGGCAATATTTTCATGGACCGGCCTCTGAGGTGTCGCGGATAAATACAACAAAATAAAACCAGTACTGGTACCAAAAAAAATATTCATAACACACAGGAAAAGACCCAGGGAAACCAAGTTAATGATAAAACAACAACAAAAGCCCTGAAACCATAAATTTCACACCTGAGCCTCAACTCTTGTGGCCTGGTACCAAACGACTCACGGACCAGTACCGTGGCCCGGGCGTTGGGGAACGCTGCATTAAAGAATTTACTGAACGTTTTAAATACATACACAGTTTGTTAGTGATTTATTTGGATTTACAGAGAACATGTGTAGAGGCCCAAACTGGGAAAACTATGATTACCTATGTGCATTAGCCAATAGTAAATAAGAAAGACATTGACATATAACAATGTAAACAAATGCATTCCTGATCACAGTTTACCGGTCACAATTAACAACATCACTTCCAAGGCTCTTTCATAACACATTTTTTCTCTGTCATGCTTGCAGTTTGTTGTTGCTTGTGTTTGGTCTTGAGTTTGCTGTCTGTAGTAACAACATGCTGTTCTTTCATAATGTTGCTGTTTAAGGTATTTACATTTCTGCCCTGATTTACTGATTTTTTATAATTAGAGGCTTCATTGATTGTACAGTGACTCTTGGAGTGGTTTGTTGGGTTCAGGACTGAACAACAGTAACAACTACAAATCCTTTTATCAGCAGCAGAGACAGAACCGTTCCTTCCCCGTCTAACAGGCCTGCTGTATTCTCGTGCTGATGCTTCTTTTAGTTCTTCCTTCTTCTTTTCCTCAGCTTTAGTCTCTCCAGGTTTCTCTCTATTTCTTCCTGGAATAATCCTTGGTTCACTTGTTTTTGTTCCAGTCTTAGTATCAGTGTTGTCCCTAACTTCCCAGAAAGTGTCTTGTGCATTCTGGCGTTTCTTTTGGGAATTACTGTTTTGCTGAGTCTCGTGAATTTTCCGTGTTCTCACATTTTCTGTTTTGCTGATATGAGGATACACGTGTGTCTTTGTATTTGAATCAAGCCACTGCGCATCTGCTTTAATGCTTATTCGATTGTCAGTTGTTTTGTTTATCTGTGCTGCTCTTTGGTTTGACTGTTTATCCGGTTCTCCACTAAAGTTCATCAGTTTTCCCAAAATTTCATCATCACAGCAGCTTTTCGGCAAATCCCCATTGAAGCTCTTTAAAATGTCCTTCCCTTTGTCATAATATCTCTCTGGTTGATAATGAGGAACATCAGCGTCTCCTCTGTGGGCCTCACGACTCCTTCCTTCAGCCTTGACATCTGAAAGTGCACACTGATCGTCGTGGTCTCCTCCTTCAGTGTTTGGAGCTTCTTTGCTCACTTTGAACAGAAAAACAGAAGATTAGTGAAACACAGAATGATCAATGGGTAATCTGTATTTGGAGAAGAGATTATTGCTCTCATGGCATTTATTATGAATGTCATAATTTTTGCATCAGTCTGATATGTGTGTGGCAAAACAACTGGTACTCTGTAACAAAGAAAAGCAGCATTAAGTGACATTTGGCTTTTAGGAAATGAATATTTTAGGCAAACTGGCCAATCAGTTGTGCAAAAAACAGTTCAATAAGTTTGTGTTACTGATTAATTTTCTGATTTGTACATTGGTGTTCTTCAAAACAGTGAAAGAACTTAAAACAAAAACAACCAGTACTTCTTTAAAGCATGCAGTTTTGGCTCCTCCTACAGGTCAAAAATTATTATTCAAATACTCTTAATATTATTTTTATCTACAAGCTTTTGGGAAACACTTCTTAAGTATGCTAGTAAGACAACTTTTACATTTTTACACTCTTTGCACTACATCTAAGTCTAGTCAAATAATGTCACCTTCAATTTCAATCAAATTAAATGTTATTTGTCTCCAAAGCACTTTATATCATAAGGTAAAGATTACAGTAGGAAATGATTTTCTTTTCTCGGTGGGTTAACCATTTCAAATAAATTATAATTATGAATTTTAAAAAAATTATAAGAGGTGATCTTAAGCAAACTTACCTTTCCTGTACAGGAGGATGTAAGCTGTAGAAGACCTGTTATGAGAAATTATGAGAAAGACGCCATCAAACATCGTCACAAGTCAACCAGCTGAATAATGTGAACTCCAGCTGCTTCATGTCACACATTACATGGTTCTAGCTCAGGAAATATTCTTGATGTGGCATTAGACAAAAGAAGTGTTTACCTCAGTGGGTTTTCTTTAGCAAAAAATAGTTTGACCTGAAAAATGAAAAATAATAATTAATTAAAGACTTAATGTCATGTTGTTAAACACTTAACTGTCTGAGGACTTGTCAAATTATGCTCCCTTACACTTTCAACACGTCCATCATTGAAGCTGTACCACTGCCCATTTTCATATGATTTGATTTCTGCGGTGTAGTGTCCTCCTGTGAGACTGCCAAAGTGGTTAACCACGGCGTAGAGCTCATAAGTACATTTCTGGAGAGAAGGAAATAAAACAAAGTCATTAAATTTAAAAGATAAAAGTTAAAACATTTTGCTGTTCTCTCTTAAATACCTCCAAGTGTAAAGTTTGAGGCACATCAGCTTTGCAGTGAAGCTTGACGTAGCACCTCAGCTTGTAGTCAAAGGTAAATCTCTTCAGCAGGAGGGTCAGAACATCTGGATGTTGTGTTATCTCCCATTTCTAGGACACAACATAAAAACAACTACATGAACCAGAGGCATTCATCTTTGTGATAAAAACTTTAAGAGATCAGAATCATCACTCACAATGTCTGCATTTTGCTTTTCATCACAGCGGCTGCAGTATATCTGGTCATCACCAGATACTTGTTGTAACTCAAAGAAAGCTTCGAGTCCTTGCTCCTGCAAACCATGAAGATTTTATGTGAAACAGATGGCTCTCTTGACATTTAGAAAATATTTATACCCTTGCTTTTAATGAAAGAAAATTAAGTACCAAATTGTAGGTTTTATATCTTGAATCTTCCATCATTAGTGGCAGAATCCAAAAGAAGCTCCTGGAATCGTTCTTCGTGTCGCACTTACAGCATGTTGTCCTGTGATTCAGCTCTCCCTTAAAGATCTGGATACAAAAAAGTTGCCGTGCACCCATCTAATCAGAGACACTGTTAGCGCTATACTGCACTGACAAAAGCATTTTGTTAGAATAAACTACAATAATTTGGGAGGCCTACTGCTACATCTACTCCTATTTTCTGTTCAGGAATGCAAATAAATAACTCATTTGGCTTATTAATCAAAAAAGTAATTTGTGCTATTTTTTTCTGCTCTTTTAGTGGGAAATTCTTTATTTTCCAAAGGACGCTTTTAACACTGATTAGCAGACCGCTAGAGCTGGTGCCTGCTGTCCTGTACCTTGTACACGTGTACCTAGATATTTTCAAATTTCAGCACTGATTAATGAACACTGTGCCCTTAAAGTAAACAGAGCTGTATGTTGGTCGCACCTTGGAAGCGTCTTGGCTCGTCATACACAAAATCTTCTCAAAATACTCAGCAGCATCACGTTGTTCAAATACTGAAGATCAGGGAGATAGAAGAGGACGCAAAATTACTTACCAGAAAACCAGTGATAATATATTTGTTGCAGCATTTCAAATGCACGCACAGAATAGTGAGACATGTCAAATAAACCATCTTACCGTCTGTGATGCCCAGCTTCTCTGTGATCTTACGTGTTTCGGCCAACTGTTTCTGTAAATCATCAAACAGCCTTCTCAGCTCTGGGTCAACGATTGGTGGCTCTTTACTGGCACGCTGCTGATCTGGACTGCTTAATTTGTAACCACGAAACAAAGGTAATGTGATTACAAATCTTTATAATTCCACTTAGTTCCAGATTTTAACATGTGTTAACTCCTGGAAGACACTTTCACATCAATCTGACACCTGTGTTCTGACACTGAGAGTCAAAGAGTAAAAGAAAACAAAAAACAAAATTTTCTCTGATACTCTACGTTTCTGATTTATTCTGATTTTCCTACATTTCTTCTTTTTTTCTTTCCCATGCATCTAGGCTTTATGCTAACTTATGACAGCTGTGTTCATCTCTTCAAGACAACAAAGCCACATTTAAAAACATCCCAAATAAAGTTGTTTCTCAAACCTTTTCAAAGCGTCGCGAAAGTTTTCTGTCATGAAAAGCACCTGAAGCACGCTGTTCAGGTAACATGTAAGACCTGGACTCTTGAGGCCATGGTAATCTAAAAAGTAAGTCAGTGGGGGTAAAGAATATAAGTCACACATCATATAACCAGAGCCACATGCTTTAAGCTGCTGCATTTTATACTACTTACCTGCAACAGGAAGGCTTTTTAGTTTCTTTCTGAACCTCGACACGAGGTAGTGATTCATCCTGATGTCCGTCTGATGTGTGTCGGCATTTTCACTCCTGAACTTTACTGTCAGATGCTTGGGTTCATTCTGTTGAAGGATATTAGATACAGCAGAGGTTAGAGCAGGAGAGTCAAACATAATGCTCGGGGGCCACACTTGACCCGGTAAAGACGCCAATCCAGCCAATTAGATGGCTTTGGAAAATTAGTAGAAAAGCATAGACATTAAGAAGCTTTGAAGAAGTTTTTTCTCCTGATAAAAACCTTTCCATGGCCATTCATACTGAGCCAAAAATAGCTAATTAATAGATAACAGTTGTGTGCAAAGTGCTTTTGAAATTGCGCTTCTTTTTCCTTATAATAACATATCTCAGGTTTGCAATGTGTAGTTAAACTTCTTTACACTGACAGAAGGGGAGCTTCGCTGGTCTGGCCACTTAAAAGTAAAGTTTGCTGTATTTGGCCCAGGATGTAAAGTGAGTTTGACCTCCCAGAATTTGAGGATAACCAGACAGGCACCAAGAAACATTCAGACGGCAGGGTCAGAGTTTGGCATTAACAACATGAAAACATGGATCCATCATGCCATATATCCACAGTTACAGCTGCTGATGGTGTACAGTGGACCATTCCTCTGATGACTGCTTCCAGCAGGATAACTCACTATGTTACAAAGCTCAATAATCTTAAACTGTTTTCTTTAACATTAAAATGAGTTCAGTGTACTCAAGTGACCTCCACAGTCACCAGATGTCAATCCAACACATCAACTTTAGGATGTGGTGGAACAGCAGAGTCATGGATGTGCGGCAGACACATCTGCAGCAGCTGTGTGACGCCGTCGTGTCTGCCTCCTCTCGTTTGTTCTGTTTTCTCTCTTCCTGCAATAACGTCACTGTACTGTGTTATGTGGCATCCTTAAAAAACCTGGCCTAAGTAAAGTTGAGCTGGTAATAATAGAGCAACATTATAAAGACGATACTTTTACGGTTTGTAGTACAGGTTTCTTTTGTAATGTGCTATCATTACAAACCCTTTGGTTTACAATTTAAATTTGAATGAAATCGTCCACAGTAACAGTCTGTGTCTCGAGTGTTATTGAACCATGCTGCCGCCTCTTAGCCGTGCTTACCCGCCCTCAGGGGCGATAAAACAGACCATTCAAGCAACAGTTAAACGATCACAGCTTCAGTATAAAGTACCAAACGCACTGACGCTATAAACTGTGAGTCCAGACAGCACTAATGATTGTGTTTTCTAACGGTGAGTAGTAAAAAGGGAGGGTAAACAGGAGAGTACTCACCGTGCAGCCTATCTGATTTACCGACCTCAGCAAACTTTCACTTTCGATGCCGTAGCGACGCTGAACGAGGAAGTGCGACAGAGAGGATGTGCGACCGACACACAAGGACCCACCGCTGCAAGTACACACAGACCCTGGAGACTCGCGAATCCTGGTAAATTTAATATTTATTGAATACTTAAATCAACCTAAGGAGTTACTTGTGTGGCTGTCCTACTTCTGGCTGAGCATTAAAATAAAAGCGGAAGTCCTAAAAACTACGAAACTACAAGGTAAGACATAACATTTCTCCCTTTATTAAATCGGCTGTTAATATCTTCAGTTTATCCACTTAAATTACTACGAAGCCTCCTTCAAGTTTAAGTTCATATTCTTTTAAAATATTACATAAAATGTTGTGGACATGTTTACTACTTTGTAATAACAATCTCATAAGAAAGAGAAACATTAACATTCTGTAACAAAGTTAAAGGCAGCAGGAACTTCCTTGAGTGACTCGCCACACCTCACAGGAGGTTTTTAAATAAGTTGTTTTAAGAATGAGAGCTTCTGGATTCAAAACCCTTCACGTTTTAAGTGCTCTTTGTAAGGAACACACATAGGCTAAAACATTTTTTTTTAAATGCCATGGTTATTTAACTGAAACTCGGCACACAAGCCTTTATCTGGGACGGAAACAGAGACCATGAACACACTGAATCTTTTCTAGCAGTGTTCAAACTTTCATCTAGGATGAAAGTGGAAAATCCTACCAGTAAGACTCCAGTAATATGAGGAGTCTTCAAAAACCTGGACTGATGCAAGAAGACATGAACAAACATTCACTGTATTCAGTCCGAGAAAGACAACAAGAAGACCATAGAGTGACACCAAACACAGATAACATGAATGCATTTTCAAAAGCAAATAAAGTTTATAAAAACAAGTAAAATTGTACTGTTCCACTTCATAAAGGCTTTGCTCTTATTCTGGTGCTGTAAAGTGCTTGGAATCCAAATCACTAAAACTACTCATTATTCAGCAGCAAACTCATATCTTGTGAGAATGACAGTCATTATTTTTGGTCTGTATGCAGGCTGACATGTTAATATAAATCTTATGTTACAGTATTTGTAGTGCTGGATCCCCAAAATGAGCATCCGTGGACAGGATCAGGCGGAGAAGAAATACGACCCTCTAGACACCACCCTGAAGTTTGTCAACAGGGAGGATGACTTGGATTCATCATGTAAGATTTGTTTTCTTTTTACTGAATATAATTTACATTTTGTGTTTTGTTTCTGTTGTGGAAGCAGCAGCTAGACTCCAGCACAGACCAGAGCAGGCATCAAAGACAGATATGATGGTGATTAAGTCAGAGACAGTATAAAAGGAGGAGTGGGGATGGGAAGCAGCTTACATGATGCACTCTGTGTGAGATTTGTTGGATTTGGACGTGTAGAGGGGTAGCTTGACATGCAAATCTAGTTCGACTTTGTTTCCTCTCTAAACTAAAATCATGTTTGATTTGTTATTGTCCACTCCCTCCTCAGGTGATGACTCTCTTAGAGCAGAGATGTCCTGCGGCCACGCTGTCACTCCTGAATCTCTGACACGTTGGTGTCGCTACCTGCTGGATGAGGTATGTTGTGTCCTTATAGCGCTTTATGTTTTCTTGTAAATAAAGTTTCATGTTTAATTTGGATAACAGTGGTGCAACAAAGTTGGATTGAAGTTTTGAGCTCTGTTAAAATAAATCTTTTTTAGCTAAAATTATTATACAAATGTTACCTTTTAGGTCATGATCCTGCTTTTTTTTTTATAAATTGTTTAAGCTAAATAGTTGGGTACTACTGGTACTCGTTTCAAGGAATAAGTTTAAAAGGTTATCATTGTGTGTTTGTCAGATTTGATTGTGAAAATAGCCAGTAGCTTATTAGATATAAATGTAACAAAGTACTATTATAATTATTATAATTAAAGTAAGAGCCTGGAAGAGTTGGACTTCTCTAATTATACAGCAAGTCTTTTTTGTTGTTGTTTTCAGGGGAATTACAAGTTCAGATGTCCAGCTTTAGTGGACGGCACCAAGCAGTGTAATAAAGAGTGGTCGTACCAGGAGGTACGCAGACTGGCTGATCTGACTGTGGAGGAAATGCAGCACTTTGAAGAGAGCATGGCCCGTCTGGCTCTTGCAGACCACTGCGAGGTTCAGCCAGTAAGTGATTTATGGTTATTATGGTGACCTTTCAGCTTATTTCACTTTGATAAAAATGTTTAAAGTGGAGGTCTCTTTCTTTTCTTTAAAACACTGTTTCCCACATCAGTGTCCACAGTGTAAAACAGATGTAGAGAGGAAGGATCTGTCCAACCTGTGTGTCCAGTGTGTCGTATGCACAGCTGATCAGAAGAAGACCTACCAGTTCTGCTGGCAGTGTCTGAAACCGTGGAAGGGTTCAGGCCTTCGATCTGACCGCTGTGATAACGACGGCTGTGAGAACAAAGACCTGCAACTCATGCAGACATGTAAAACCATCAGTCTGCCTGAAGTGGAGGGCGTCACCAGCTGCCCCGCCATCAGACTCTGTCCTACATGTGGCCTGAGGTTGGAGCATAACAGAAAACACTGCAAAAATATCGAATGTCCACGCTGCAAGATGGTGTTCTGTTTTGTCTGCCTGAAACTGAAGCGTGAATGTTCACAGACCAGTTCACCATATGAAATCTGCCCCAGTGGGGTCGCTCCAAGGCAGACCTCCATCCCTGTGTGGAGGAAAACATGAAAACAAGACAAATGAACAATTTAAGAAAATGTTTATATTTTCCTTCAATGTTTTAACAATTGTTGATATTAAAAAAAAAAAAAAAATGTATGTTGCCTAACTCAGCTCCAAAAGACACTTTGAGATTTATTTTGTCAGCCTTTGTTTCTCAGCCTCCTCTTGGCTGAACTTTAAATTGCACAACAAGAGATTGTTTGTTATTGTTCTGTTAAAATCACTAACTGTGCAGAAAGATCATTAAACATACATCTTTTACTCAAACATGTCTGTGAATATGAAAAATGAATAAACTTTATCTGCACTCAGTTTATTACAAATGAAATCTTAACATCACGCCTCAGCTCTTCTTGTGAAACAAATTGTTGGCCTGTAGTTTAAGCGCAATGTGAAAAATAAAGAACTCATAAAAAGTGCTGTTTTTCTTCTGTTTTGTTTCAGCATGCATATAGTGGATCAGTAGCTCCTAAATTATAAGCATTAAACAAAATGTCAGATTGATTAGAAAGAAATCAAAGGAGACCTTTGTATTATATTTGTGATTTGATAAGTAAAAATCAGGATCACTGGCTATTATATATAAAAGTTAGCACTTGTATTTCGTAAAGGCAACAAAATCGTCCATTATAGAGATTTTGAATTTTTAAATTCTGTTGTCAAATTTTGTGCACAGAAATATTCATAACATCACTTTTTCTCAGAAGAAACTAACCGATCTTAAACAAGCCAGCCAAGAACAAAGAACATCAGACTGCCTGACTTTGCTGCTGTGTTTTGTTTACCATCATATAATCTTGTGTCTTTACACTTAACACCTTCTTCCCATGATGGGTTTTCACCTTTGGACAAATTTATCACCTTCCTTTCCTCACCTCTCTGATTTTGCAAGAAAAACTGGCAACATTTTTTGGGATCTTGTATGCAGCCTTTTGGTTTTTTTGTTTTGTTTTTTGCATGCATGGCGTAGTGAGGAAAATAATAAATGTCACTGAGCGGGTCAGGTCGTTCTTCATTTCCTTGCTTTTTTAGGCAGTGCCAAAAAAAAAAAAAAAAAAAAAAAAAATTCTCCATCAGTTCAGAATATACAAAACAAGATTTATTTAATGAAATTCAACTCATAATAACACACAAAATGTATTCTAAATAATCACAGTGATTGAAAGAAAACAGCGGTAAAAAAAATAAATAATATGGCAACTCTCTCAATCTGTCGCTACACAGGTGAACAGCTGCTTAAATGAACCACCTGGCATCACCTATAACCATGTGACCCAACTTTCTCTAATTAACGTGATCATCCTCCACAAAAAACCCAAACATTTACAACTAATAGCAAAATAACTGATGAGAAAAAAAATATATATAAATTGCATTTTAAATCACAAATCTCTTTCTCTGTAAAACACATTCATGGCTTCCACAGTAAGAGTCTAGAGCTGTGCGATATGACCAAAATCTCATACCCGATATTAAGACATCTATCGTCGATATAACGATATAAATCACAAAAATGTAACATTTCCTGTAAATTCTGTGAATCTCGGGCATCTCGACTTGCGTGAAGTGTTTCCAGCTGGGCGTCGCGTACCTGGAGTCGAGTGTTTCAGCTGATGCATGAAACTATACATTTTTAGACATAGGTTGTAACGGCCGCCGTTTTCTTTGTGAGTATTTATTACACGGCGTGCTGCGAGGAAAAGCCTGTTCTAACTTTTAGAGCAATAATTACATCATACTTACCATGTAGGAGACATATTGATAATCAAAATCAATCCTTTATCAAACGTTCAAAAATACAATTTTAATTAAAAAATAATGAAATACACATTAATACAAATTGACTTTTTCAAATGTCTATCTTCATGACTCTTCTGCTTCCTGTAGAAGATACACTTTAGTGATCGGCCTGTCCAAACAACCAGTCTTTGTTTTAACACGAATCTGACGTACAAGTCCTTTACCGTCAGAAATTGCTTCCACAACTCTACCAGTCACCCAAGAGTTACGAGGCGCAGAATCATCGACAATGATAACCACATCTCCAGGAATGAAATTCCGTCCGATTCTCTGCCACTTCTGACGCTCTTGAAGCTGGGGCAGGTACTCCTTAACCCAGCGCTTCCAGAACAGGTCAGACATGTACTGTACTTGCCTCCATCGACGTCGTCCATACACATCCCCCTTCTGGAACACTCCTGGTGGTATCAATGGCTTGGTCTTAAGCAGTAACAGATGGTTAGGAGTCAAGGCCTCCAAATCATTAGGATCAGTAGAGGCTTTGGTTACTGGCCTACTTTTCACAATAGCCTCTGCCTCACAAAGAACTGTACAAAGGCCTTCATCATCCAAGTTCTGCATTTTCAAGACAGAATTTAACACCTTCCTGACAGACCTTATGAGACGTTCCCAAACACCGCCATGATGGGAACCAGCAGGAGGATTAAAAATCCACTTTTGCAGCAGCATCTCATGAATCTGTACCTGATTCCATCCTTCCACTGCGTCCTTCAACTCACTTTCACCACCCACAAAGTTCCCAGAGCACACTTCTTCCAGTGTAACCTCCAGGTCCAGTATTATGTCATTTCCTCTGGGAATATTTCTGTCCTGTTGCTGTCGGTTGCCACCAAACATGAACCCAAAGTCACCAAAGAAGCTGGAGAAGATATCTCTGTGAGAGCTGTGGTGACCCTCTTTGAGCCCGTACTCTCCATACATGTCAGACTGTTTCCTTTTCTCCTTATCTGAGAGGACCTCATACGCTGCCCCCAAGTCTGTGAACTTGTCCTGGGCTTGCAGGTCGTTTTGGTTTCTGTCAGGGTGTAACTGCAAAGCCAGCTTTCTGTAGGCCTTCTTGCTGTACCTGATTGATGCACTCTTGTGTTCATTTGCATCAACAACATGAACTAAAATGGCCATTTTAATCTCTGGATCATTTGAAGAGATCTTTCCAAAATCAAGGTTCACTGGCCGCTTAATTTCTGGTTCAGTGAGAAACTTTTGCTCAGTCAACCAGGAATCATCCTTGATAAACATCCGTTTAAGGCTCATAGTTCGCTGTTCTACGACCTTCTTATTATTTGGCATTTTTACCTGATTGCACCTAAAAGGTAAACCAATGGTGTAATGACCATCAACCAACTTAGCCGAGTCCATCACTGACTTCATACACTGCTGATTTTCTCTAGACAATGCAAACTGCTCATCCTGAATACATTCTGGAAAATCAGCCTTCATTTGACGTTCCCACAGCTCATCCAATCTTGCCACGGAAATCCTATTGACAGTCACATCAAAAATGTCAGTCTTACGATCCTCTCTAAGAGGACCATTCACTGTCCAGCCCAGCATAGTTTTTACAGCATAGGGACCTCCATACTGACTTCTAATAACCTCCCATGGCTCTAAAGCCTTGGGCACATTGGTCCCGATCAACAGGTCTACCCCGGAATTTATCTCCAGTATGTTAATATAGCGCAAATGTGGCCATCTATTGAGATCTTCCTGTCGGGGAATATTGCATTGGTGAACAGGCATGCTTTTCTGTGTAAATAAGTCAAGCAAGTCACAGTAGTGATCCAAACCCAAACCAGCTACTTCCAAATCTGAGACCACATAGCTACTGACCATTTTCTCCTGACCCATTGTCCGCAACAGAATGCCAGTTTTCCTTCCTGAAAGATTCAGCCTATTCATGAGCCCTTCAGTACAAAATGAAGCTGAGCTCCCAGGATCTAGGAAAGCATAAGTTATCAGTGATTGATTACCTTTCTTGGACTTCACTCTAACTGGTATTATGGCTAGAGCACTATTTTGCTCACCGGCCCCAGTAACACCACTGCTTTGCACAGCAAATGAAGGACCTTCATCTGGTGGTTCTCCCCCTCCTATAGTTTGCACTGAAACACTTTCCCTCTGCTTTGAGTGGATATGTAAGAGTGTGGGGTGTTTCTGATTACAGACTTTACACAAGAGACGTTTCCTGCAGTCCTTGCTTCTGTGCCCAATGCGCAGACAACCAAAGCACACACCATTCTCTTTCAAAAAAGATAATCTTTCACAGTGCAACTTTCTTTCAAATGAAGGACACAAATCCAACATATGTCCTGCTCCACAAAACAAGCAAACCTTAGTCACAACTGAACCACTCTCTCGCCTCAACGCTGGCACAATCTTCCCTTCCACCTTGGCCACTGTAGTAGCAAAACTACTCTTCTTAGCCTTAGGGTAAAACTGAGACTTCCTCGCCTCTTTTCTGATGGCTGTTGGAGGATCCTTTATGTCTCCAAACAATGGGTCACTTGCGATCTTCACTTGCTTTTCAACAAACTCAACAACACCGCTAAAAACCACTTTACGTTGAAACCTCTCCTGCAGATCGCAGGCAACATTCCTCCATTTATCCCTGAGCTTATAAGGCAACTTTTTTATAACTGCTTGCATGTTAGCAGAGACATCCAACTCATGCAAGGACTCAACGTCTCCCATTGCATTGCAACATTGCCTTAATAAGAACCCATATTCCTGCAAAGCCTTCACATCATCAGATTTTATAGGTGGCCAGTTACTGACCCTTTCAATGTAGGCAGCAGCAATTCTCAGCGAATTGCCAAAGTTCTCCTGGAGCAAAGATTTAGCTTTAGCATATCCATACTCGACAGGCATATACTGACAGCTTCTGACCATTTCTCTTGGATGGCCTCTAGTGTATTGCTCGAGAAAATATAAACAATCCTTCGCACTGTGAGCTTGACTCTCCACCATGTGATCAAAAGCTCTCATAAATGTTTGATATTGCAAAGGATCGCCATCAAAGAACTGAATGTCACGCCTTGGTAGCAAAAACAGAGACTGCTGCTCAGCCAATAAAGTTGTAATTTCATTTTGTTTCTGCAAAACGGTGACTAGAGGATCATGACCCTCATTGCCTTGCACTGTATGTGTAAGATGTTTTGGTTGTGTGTGAGATTGCGACATCATCCGAGTAGTCGAAACTGCACCTGGAAACACTTGTGGCTTCGTCTCTGACTGTTCCAATGAAACGACCTTGGGCTGAGAAATGTTTTTAACCTTAGGCCTTACATCCAAAACAGGCGCTTGATGATCACTTGCATCAACACCCTGATAGGGTTGCTCTGGTAACACAGGTTTGAACATCGGAGCATTAGGATTTAAAACATCTAAACGCCCCTGCTCTCGTTCTAAATATGAATTCATTCCATCAGATTTACCATTAACAGCACTTGAGACTCGGGACATCTCAGAAGCTTTCAAAACATTCACCTTTGCTGCTGAGGCTGCTATTTCAGTTTCTAAGTCAAGCAGCTCCTTTCTTTTCTTAAGCTGTATTTCTTGTTCCTCCAAAGCATGCTTCTCTTTCAACAACCTCTGTCGAACAAGCAGGGCCACCATGTCAGCCTCTGCTGTTATGCGTGCTGACAAGGCAGATGAAACCATTGAGCCACTGAGTGAAGATTTGCTTCTCCTACAACTTCTGTTTCCAACATTAGAGATGCTATCACTTGGATTAACATCATCTATTGCAGCACCTTTACCAACATTGCCAGCGTGCCTAGAAGTACCAGAACCATTTCCAGCTGGTAATACATCAGAGGAATCAACATCAGCTGGATTTAACTGAGGCAAATCAAGCTCAGACACCTGATTTTTACTCTGAGGGTTTCCCTTTGCATCATGAAGCCATCTCTTTATCTCTTCCATAAACTCAGTATTATGTGCCCGCACACTTATGAACCAAGCAGTTTGTTTTTCTTGCTCTTCTTGAGGAAGCAAAGGAAGCAAGGTTTCATGCAGACAAGTTGCCTCATTAAGCAACACAGACAAATTCTCTAACTGAGCCTGAACAGTGGAAACACTATCCTCAGATTGTTTTAATTCTTTAATAACCTTTATGACCTTTTTAATTTTATTAACCTTAGTGTGACGTTCTGTTTGAAGCCTTTCAATCTGATTCTCCAAAGCCTTAGCAGTCGGTTTCAGCTGTCTTTTCTTTCCATCTTCATCAACACATTGTATTAATTGGTGTGTCTCCATTTTTCATCAAAGCATTACAAAATCCAAACGCTGAACTGCATCTATGCCACACAGCTTTATTCCAACACATCAACTTGATGACATTCACTTCATAAAACCTTGGACACACACAATTAACAGGAGCAATATCCCCCACTATCTGCCTATTAAACCTGACTAACTCACCCTAGTCTTCCGTACATACTAGCGGTGGGTATTTATGTACCTCCATACCGTCAGCTGTGAGGAAGACAAACTGTCTTAAACACAAACTGCGGCGGTACTCCCAAGCCAATGGCTTCAACCGCCTGATGCACAATAACTAGAAAGCAAATCAGTACAACGCCTAGTGCAGCTGTACTGCTGAAACCTAACAGGGGAATAAGACTCCTAAAAGAAATCTGTTTTGTGTAGCCAAAGGCTTAATCTAAAAGCTGCGTGAACAAAGGCAACAGCAAACTACAAAACTCTCATCAATAAAACTCATCTATATATAAATAATCCAATAAAACCTACAAAATTTTCTGTTGACAAATTATTGCGGCTCCTCCAACCTACGGCCGCGGCAGGCTAAACATGAGGACACAGATGACGCGCAACAATAAACGCATAAAATACACTTCTGTAACATTTGCTCCTTTATTCCACATGCACCGTCCTATATACAAATCAGCACAGGGGATTAACAATTACACACATGCACAGGCTGCACAAACAAATGACTGAAACTCACAAAGAATGGCTCTAACTATTATGCCACACTACGACTTGGCCTATGGCATCAATTAGTGCATTACCATACAAAACCATCAAGTTACAGTCCAAATCTATCAAATCATTCAAGCTGCGCTCAAGCTGCGGTCAACAGAAAGTTTTGCCCCATGCTCACCCTACCTTTCTGATCATCAACATCAGGTGCTGTGAACAGGTGAGTGCAACCACATTTATCCTCTACCACACCCATGAGCCACGCCCCACACCCGTGCACCAATAGAGTGAATCTATTTAAACCAACCCACTTACACAGAAAAAGAGCAACTCATATGGCTCCTACACTAACGTTTGAGTCTAAGGTTTATTTTTTAGCACCTGACGGCTCTTTTTTCCTTCTCATCCGTAAATACTCTGCATCTTTCACGTGACTCAGTTTATTTTGAAAAGTCTCAACAGGATCTTGAGCTTTATTGTGAAAGGTTTATGTGGAAAATAAACAAGCGGACACGCCGTGGTTTACCGTCCTTGTTGCTAACGAAAACGCATAAAAAACAAGCGCTTGTCCGTTCGTAGTGTGGTTATATTAAATATAAGAGAAAGAGAGAACTTTAAGAAGTTAATATAGCACTACAGTGACCATCAAAATGATGAAAAAATATTGCCGTAAACAGTTTATTTTGCGACACCACGAAACAAACGATAGCGTAAAATGAAACGATAGACGTTTTTATATCGTCATCCGATATATATCGTTATATCGAACAGCCCTATAAGAGTCTAAGTGATATTTGTGGACACAGTTAAAAACTGCAAAATCTCAAACTGGTTGCAATTTTATGTTACAAAATGCTACTCTAACATTCTGTATACAGCAGTTTTTTATCAAAACAGTGGACCATTACAAACTTTTTTTTTGAAAAAGTCAGTCTCTCTTGGATTCTCTTTCTCAAACTACACAGTGGCCCCAAGGTACAAAATGCAAGGAAAACAAAAACAACAGAAAGCACAAACAAAAAAGACACAAACATTTTACTTTTAAAACAGAAAGTGCAGGGAGGCAAAATTTAAATAAAAGAGTTTTAAAGCTTCTATTAATAACTCAACTTAAAGAGACTGATAAGCCGCTATCACCATTTGAAGAAACAAACCAAAACTCAGACATCGGTCAGTAAACCGGAAAGCAAGTTAATAATCACCAAACACACTTCTCTTCTCCGAACAATCACAAAACACAGCTCACTAGCTGCAACCACTAACATGGCTCTCTTCTAATTGCTCATGGGAGTCAGCTGTACAAAAAAAAAGAAAAAAAAAGGTGGCACCCAAGGCAGGAGAGACAGGAGGACACAGCCACCCAAGGGCAACCTCAGGAGGCGGCCCTGCTAGGGTCATAACAATATAACAAACATGCTCCTTTAAATAGAGCAAAGACAATGAAATGTGCTGGTTAATATTCACTTCAGTTTGTTGAGCTCATCCTCAAACTAACAACGCTTCAAATGTAACAGATTTTTTGGTATCCATCCAAAATCTACTGATTATTATCTCCTTGAGAACAGACTGTTTATACAAAAATAAAGTTTATAGTAGTAATTTTTATCTCTGAAAAGTTCAACAAATTCAAAATTCAAGAAACTGTCAGTAACCCAAGGACATTTCCATTTCGCTGAATCATTTACTGACTTAACATGATGTCATTATTTGAAGTAGTGTCCATGTGGTGTTTAGAGAGTTTGAGTGCCACTGATATTGAATGTGTGTCATCTGCCTGGCTGAATCAGTTGTGGCAGATTTATAAAAACTACTGATCATAATAAATGACAAAGACCAAATCTGTTGAAATGGGGCATTAATGCATCATCATCTTCAGTTCCTTGGGGTGAGTAGAAAACATTCTCTCAGCTCTCTGGCTTTGAAAGCTTTCCTCCCATCACAGCTGAGTAAGCTTCAGTGGATCTTGCAGATAATCTCTCTGATTTGGCTGGGGGGACTTCCCAGTTTGCTCAGAAGTCACTGGGTGCTTGGGCCACTGACATGTTGATCTTTGGTGTTTTTCAAAGGATTTACATGTCAGCTAGATTTTCCATACTTCGCTTTTTGGGATTCTTGCTTCGTTTGCCATCGTCTTCCTCGCTGAAGTCTTCCCCGCTGGAGTCTTCCTCGCTGAAGTCTTCCTCGCTGAAGTCTTCCTTAGAATAAGGAACTTCAATTTCAATACTTTCCTCAATATTTTGTTCAAGTTGCCCTCCCCCTCTAAGCCTTATAACCATGTATATGAGGGCCCCATTTTGAATTCCATAATCTGTGAGAGTGCATCCATCCTCCAGCTGCTTTCCAAAAAGAAGCCGCTGTTGCTCTGAAACACACACACAGACAATAAAAGTAAAGAATATGGACTGACTGTCACGCAAGACTGAGCATTTCTGTAGAACTACTGAAAAGACTCAAGCATCATTTATCAATTAGGATTATTTAAATTAAAAAACAAAAACAAAAACTCCAAGGAGGTCATTTGATGTACTAACTTGTGAAAATACAAGCTCTTGCTAAATTGCTGTAAACTTGTGTATTTCAGCCAATTGTCTGCCAGCAAAACTGCCTTGGGTAAAATTAGATTGCTTTAATCAGGACTGCAGTCTAAGCAGAGATGCCCAGACCTCCCTCTCCCAGCCAACACATCCTGGTCTTTCAGCCAAAAGAGACTCTCTCCAGCATCTCTATGGTATCCCCTCTCAGCTAGGCATGACCGAATTACCTCAAATATGAGGCATCGTGGTCAGGAGTATGAACCGCCCCAACCGGCTCCTTTCAGTGAGGAGAAGCAGCTACTCGGCTACGGTTCTATTATTCTTTGAAATATATGCATGTCCCTACAGAGAAATCCAGCTTATAGAGAAGACGTAATAAATAACACAACTATTTACTTTAACAAGGGGAAATCAGAAAATATCCCTTTAACAACCTTCCTGACTACTTATAAATATTTCTTAGTTCACGAAGTGCAAGCAAACGCACCATGAAACCTTTTGGAGCGTACAAAGAGACTCTTATGAGTAGTCAGTGGGATATTTTCGAAACAGACAAATTATATAACACGTATAGGTTTGGGCAGTTGACAATCTGTCTATCGTTAACTGTGATATAGTAATATGTGCTCGTTTTAGTCATGAGGGTAGTGATTGTAGACCTACCTGGAGGAATGCCCTCTTTGTCTTGGATTTTATATTTTAAATTCTCAATTGTATCAGATGGCTCAACTTCGATATTCAAGTCCTTTCCAGTGAGCGTTTTCACTATGACCAACATTTTTGGATCGATACTTTCCGACCCTAAGCTGATACGGAAACGAATCTTCTTCTGCTTCTTCTTTTAAGTTTAACGGCAGCTTGCATTCAAAATTGGTGCATTACTGCCATCTCCTGGCTATAATCTTGCGTCACTCCTGAATCCTCAGATCCTCTTGATGAGACCAGTATTCCTCAAAATATGAAAAACCACCCCTTTCTCTTCACCATGACTTAACTTATCAACCACTTGTTCAAACGTAAGTTCCCTTCCACCACTCATTTCAACCCTCATCACCCTCCTGCGACTTGCATACTTCCTACAACTAAGGAGCACATGCTCAACCGTCTCCATAGCATTGCACCCATCACACAACCCATTCGGATGTTTCCCTATCTTAAAAACCGTGCCATTTAAAAAGCAGTAGCCTGTTCGTATTCTACTGATAATAACCTCCTCCTGTCTCTTTGATCGGCCAGTCCTCTTAGCTTCTATTGTGTTTTCCACCCTATATAAATGTCTCCCTTTTGTGTCATTATCCCATGCCATTTGCAAGAAGTTCTTACTTTCTGTCCAAACTATACTTTTCCCTTCAGATTTTGATAGTGGTATCTGTACATGTATATCGACTTTTTTAACAGCTGCTTTGGCCAACCTATCTGCTCTTTCATTACCTAGAATACGCACATGAGCCAGAGTCCACATTATTACTACATGTTTGTTTTGATCAGACAATCTATGATAAGCAAAAAGAACTTCATACAAAGTCTGCTGATGGGTAGTTGTGTTTCCTTGTTCAATACTCAGTAATGCTGACAATGAATCACTACATATCAGTACTTTTAAGATGCTGCTGTCTTCCACCCATTCTAGAGCCAGCAGTATGGCAAACAACTCAGCTGCATATATACCCAGAAGATTTGACGTTCTTTTTGCAGTCTTGATATTTAACTCTGGAATTACCACTGCTACACTAGTGGCTTCAGTCTTAGGATCTTTTGACTCATCTGTATACACCTGTAAAATGTCACTGTATTTGCTCTCCAATCTGTTATAATATTCTTGACAAATATCTGTGGTCACTTTCCTCTTCTTAGTGTCCGTTAATGATCCGTCTACTTTAATGCATTTCAGTGTCCATGTAGGTCGTAAAGGCCACAACACTGTCTGATTGAAGTCTTTGTCATACACTTTAAAAGTTCTCGCTCTATCATCCCCAACCCACCCAAAACTATTTTTTTTAAACCTTTCCTCTTTCCCAACAATTCCCTAACACTTTCTTAACAGGATGGCTTTCATCATGACCTTTCAAATGTATCCAATAATTAACCATCAGCTGTTGCCTTCTAATATACAGCGGCATTTCTCCTGATTCCACTTGTAGAGCGTCTCAGTGTCTCAGTGCTCGAGCTTGGATTACGTCCAGCTTCTTTAAAGAAGTTTTAGCTGCTGACCCACCCATAATCTAATCTTGATCGAATTAACGTGATATAAATACTTTTAAGTGCATTAAAATTAGCACCCCATGTCAGTCCTGCTAAACACCTCAACACATTAAGAACCTTTTTACTTTTTCCCACAACGTGCTTTATGTGATTTTTCCAAGTTAATCTCTTATCAAAAATCACACCAAAAAAATGAAAACAATCCACTTCACAAATTCAAAAATGTCAACAAAAACTATATCCCACGAGTTTCTTTGAAATAATTCCCTTATCTTTAAATTATTCTTGTTGTTATGAAGAGTCCTGACCAATCTTTCTCTCTCATGTGAGTATTTATTACAATCTAAGAATGTGAGCTCTACTGTTTCCATTTGCCTGCAATAATCACAATAATCTGTATCATATTTGTTAATTATTTTAAGCGTGCTATTTAGTCCCGCTGCTCTAAATTATAGATTCTTCGGTTGCATCCACTACACTTTTACTCATGTCTGAGTTCAGTTCATCTGTTGGTTTGTTGAAATCCAGATTTTTCAAGCTACCCTCACTCAGCACCCTAAACTTATCATAGTTTGCCTTTTCAAATTTCTCTGTTTTTATCTGTGTTCTCTCTGTGTCGACTCCTATGCTAAATAAAAATTGGATAGTGGTCACTACCTACTGTGTTCTCGTGGAATACTCTCCAGCTGCTGATACCAGCCAGAGATTTTAAAACCAATGTAAGATCAATTGCTGATCAATTATTCCTTACAATATCCACCCATGTAACAGATCCAATATTTAAAACTAGCAACTCCTTATCCTCAGTTATTTCTTCTAATATCCCCGATTATTGTCATCCTGACTCCCCCAGAAAGTGCTATGTGAATTAACGTCCCCACACCAAACTATAATTCCTCCCCAATGACCTAGAATTGATTCAAGTTTTTCTTTTTCTAACTGCGGTTATAAAACTGTATTACCTTAATATTCCCCTCATTCGTCCATACTTCTACAACTATGACTTCCAACTCCTCTGTTGCATTGAGTTGTATATAATTAAATTTTTTTTTGTGAATGTGACACATCCTCCTCCATTCCCATCTTTATGTAAAACAGAGTATCAATGATGGTTTTGTATTTAATGTGGGAATGAATCTTTTAAATTCCTGACCATTTGCTATCAGACTGCGGGCATTCAATTGTTATATTAACATTAGGTAATGTTTTGAGAAGCCCTTTAAGAGGAGCCTTCCTCATGTCTAAGATCAGCATGGATGTTTTCTAAAGATAAACCTTTGAGATTGAAAAACTTTGTTGTTGCTTTAATAATGATCGTTATTATCTCTTTTTTAGTCTTTGCTTATTCTGAACAGTTGATGATAAATCCCAGAAACTGAATCACTTTGTACAAAGTAATAATGGGGTGGATATTATTTGACGCTCTCAGCTCGCATGTGTAATCTCTTGTCTGTTCAGATTTGTTAGTTTCAGCTGCTTGTTTCCTGACACACCCTTCATATGCAGCTGTATGGCTTCCACTACAGTTACAGCATCTTACAGAACTATTCCCATTTTCACCATAGATATGTTCTCCCCCACATTACCACACCTTATCTTTGTTTTCCTTTGCTAATGTTAACAGTGTGTCCATATGTCCGACATTTTTAACACCTGATAGGAGGCAGAATGTAAACTCTTAAACTGAAACTCATATAGCCTATCATAACTTTATCATTGAGCAGTTTATCTTTAAATGACAATAAAACAGATGTACTGTCCACTTTTTCTCCATGTCTGAAAGCCAGAAGTCATCTTATTCCTGTAATATGTCCTCATCTAATTACTTTTTTCAATTCAAGATTTTCTCCCACTGGAATCCCTCCGGTTGCTCCTCTTTTCTCTCTAACAGCCTTCCTTTCCAGTACTTATCTTTTGCACCCTATTTGCAGTTTTTAGAGTTTAGTTCTTTTGTTCTGCATTTTTACAGATAATAAGCAAACTCACATCTAGCAAAACTTTGGCTAACTCTATGTCCCCAAAAACTTTCTTTAGTCCATTTGTCAAACCAAAAGGATTTATTCCCACTGTTTTCTTGTCCTACTTTAAATTTAAAAACGAATTTGAAATCTTCCATCATTATTTTCTTTCTTAATTCATTTCTTTCTTCCTCATCTTCAAGAGCCTGTTTCCCTGACACCATTCCCTTACTGATTCTCTCCGTCCCTCGTCTTTCTCCTTTTTTCTTTCCTACTATAGACCACACCACACCCATATCTTCATCCTCCAAAAGCTCCCC
Source organism: Oreochromis aureus (assembly GCF_013358895.1). Classification (NCBI taxonomy): domain Eukaryota; kingdom Metazoa; phylum Chordata; class Actinopteri; order Cichliformes; family Cichlidae; genus Oreochromis; species Oreochromis aureus. Next base: position 24,314,947 of record NC_052944.1, read on the forward strand.
ACTACTACTCTTCATTCTGCTCAATCCAAATTATGCCAAAATCCGCCAAAAGACCTACAACAGTTATTGTTATTATTTATATAGCCCTTTTAACCAAAGTGTTAACCAAAGTACTGTACAGAAATACATAATAACCAGTACCAATAACTTATAACTTATAATATTAGTACCAGATACCAAATACCAAATAACTCTCATACTGTATTAAAAGCCAATAAATACAATTGTGGTTTTAGATGATATTTGAAAAGATTGACAGTAGAAGCCTGTCTGATGTGTAGGGGTAGATTATTCCACCCCTACACTGTAGCTGGCCATCTATATCACATTAAAGCTGGCCAGCTACCAGCTAGTAGTTGAATGGTGTGGATTTGGGCCCAACTCTATAAAGGGGAGAGAGAGGAGGAATCTGGGAAGGGAAAGAGGAAGGAGGTTGTAAGACACAGGTGCAGCAGCTTGAAGCTGGAAATAGGAGAGTCCATTGAGAGAAAAGGACATTTTAAAGGAAAATAGCTTTAACATGGCCTGGATGATTTTGCTTTTAAAAATAATGTAATTTTACTGAAAGTAGGATTCGTTTTAATTAGGATTTAGACACATTTCTTGTTACAAAAGGCTGCACTGGAAACTGTTGGTTTGCTGTGCCTGTGTATTAGGTTTAAGGAGGAAAAGCCTACTCTGTAACTCAGAGGTGATCAACTGGGGGAACAAATCCCTCAAGACCAAATTGTTACAGCTAGAAAGAATGGAGGAGCTGATATGAATAATATTGTAACAAAGGACATTTACCTATTTCCCCTTAAAGTTACATTTCTTATATTTGTTTGTTTTATGTGTTCAGAAATGTTGGTTTGTTTCTCAGAGCCAGCCTCTTACTGAGAAACCTAATTAGGCTTATACGCATTACAAGTTTCCACTATTTTGTGTTGTTTGCATTAAATCCAAACTTTGCACATGTATTTAAATTTCTTTGCCCTATTTAATATTTTTTTAAAGCAGTGCATTGCTTTTTATTTACATTTTACACATGTTTAGCACAATTCATTTTTTTATTGTAAAGTGGAGTAAATTGTTCATTGAGCACGAACAATATAAAAATAAACTATAAAAGTGTTTTGTTCTACATAGAAGTCCAAAGCGGCGTCAGTAATTATTCATGGCTCACTAAACTCACTACAGTGGTTTTACTGCACTGATATAAGGATGGTATCAGACTTCTTCTCTGACTCTTAACATGAGTTGGAAATGTTGAGCTTTAATGTTTGTCACAACTGTGTCCTGGTTCTGAAACCTATGTAGAGAGAGAGGATCTGACTAACCTCAGCATCAGGCCCACAATCTGCACAGCAGACAAGGAAGTGTGAGATCTGTTGATGGTGTTTGAAGCCACTGTAACAGTGATAGCTGCATTAACTATGAGAAATGCAAAATCACCACCCTCCTTCAGGTTCAAGGGGTTGACGCCTGTACCACCTCTGATCAGAGTGTGGATCACAACAAAACATCATCTGTCCTCAGAGTGAGTTGTGCTTTGTGCGTCTGAAGCTCACTATTGAGTGCTTGAAGATGAATCCTTACTTCATCCTCTGCAGTGCCATCCATACCTGTGTGGCATGGAAACTAAGAGGCAGCAGTTACTCTGATTCATCACACATTACACACTCTCATGTTAAACTTTTCCTTTCAGATTTTATTGAAACAGAAGCCAAAGGTTTTACAGGCTGATTTGTTCTTGAACATTAAACAGTATTAAATGATCTGATCTATTTTCTATTAATGTTGTTTAAGAAATCCATTTTAACAATAATGTTTCTTAAATTTAACTCTGTTCAATGAATTTCAATCACTAATAATCAAATCATTTTAAGAGTCCCTTTAAATCATCAGAATGTGCATTTAATGTCTGACTCGCTGATACATGTAAGTAAAAAAATCTCCTGCAAAGTTATGGCAAACTCACAACACTAATCCAAATGAAACAGAAAATAAAATAAACATTGGAGGGTTTTTTTTGTTTTATGTTTTTTTAACAATTGGCGTTGGTAAAAAATTGTTAATATGGTCATGAAAATCCAGTAATGTAAAATAAAAATGATTCTGGAAAAGCTGCAGCATCCCTCACAGGTGAATGTCAAAATAAAATCTAGTAGACTGGCATCTGTAAGGGTATTCAACAAACATATACAAAAGACTGTAATTATCAACAGGAGCAACTACACACAGTGTCAACAAATATCAGACAAGAAATGTTTTCTTTTACAACTTTGGGATGTTTCTAAATATCTTGAGTCTATAAAGAGTTCAACAATGTGTATTTTCATATAGAAAAAACTTCAGCTGAAGCCAACTTTTTAAAAATAAAACTGATACAGTGAAATTAGGCGGTTAATATTCTTAGTGGGTAGTGGTATTAAATTCATGAAAAACAAATAAATAAGAAAAGCAGAAGAAAACATTGTTTTTTAGGGGGTTGTTGTTGTTTTTTTTAACTGTCAGTAACCGAAGGACATCCCTGTTGCATTGTCCTGAATCATTCACTGCATTTATGATTACATCATAAATACATTTACATGAGGTGCATTAATTTGTTTTTAGCTTCCAAACGGGGAAAGTTTAAAGATTTTGAATATCACTCATACTGAATGTATCATTGTCTCTGTGTATTGTGTGATGTCTGCCTAGCTGAACCAGTTTAAAAAAGACAGAGCCACACCTGATTTATAGAAACTACAAATTAAATCAGTACGCACAAACTGTGTACTCAGACTTTAAACATATCACCATCCTCAGTGCTGTAACAAATATATAACAGTCTCTCCGTTCTCTGTCTTGCGGTCTTTAATAGTCAAGATGGGCCTGATACATCAGGAGCAGGTAACTAAATGCAGATTTGTAACAAAAAATCAAACACAGGTTCCCTGTCAGTAGCACTGGGACAGAATCTCTCTAATATAACTGGAGGACAACTTCCACACACTGGTTTTACTTGGGGATATTTCTTATTACGCTAACCAGAAAGGATGTTGAACAAACTTTTTTGGATCCTTGGGTCACATTGTTGTGTTAATAAAATGTTTTAAAAGCCTGAATTCTTCCTCTCCAATTTTTTCTTTTGTTACACCCCGGCCTAGGGAAAACTGGAACACAACACAAAAACCCCCCAAATGAACGAAAGATAAAACCCACACTCCCCGCTCCCAAGTAGAGACAACACTGCCACAGGTTTCACAAAAACTGGATTTTCCATTAACCCTGAAAGATAGCAAGCATCAGGGTGGGCATGGCCAAAAGAACAAACAAAACACCCTACAAATGAAACACCTAACTTACAGGAGAAAAAAAAGTTTTAAAAGAAAAATGCTCCCCAACCCTACAGCTACCAGATCAATCAGAAAATGTCTATTTACACTGTTTACAATATATACAAGAAAACTAAGCTCTTCTCATCAGGGAAACCTGGTCACACAAAGCACACAGCTAAACACAAGGTACAGGGCTAAACGTGCAGCCTGTTTGGCAGCAGGAACGGGTCCCAGTTTATAGTCAGCCCTATTTAGTCCTCAACCAATGGTCAGCCTCCACCTCTAACTTACATTAGCACAAACAGCAGACAGAACGAACTGTGACACCCTCAGGTGTAGCGAGCAAAGACAATACACAAAATCATGACCTGGATCATGGCACTGTACGCTTGTTGCCACTATTGGCACAAAGCTCACTGTTTTTCTGAGTAGGACATTGACCTGTTGTTTCAAAATCCCAAAGTCTTTCCATACTTAGGTTTTTGCCAGTCTTGTCACCCATCCCACTGTTTTCCTTGATAGGCAAATAAGCTGGATCTCCTCCACAAATCTTTAACACTAATTGGATGACAGAAAAATCCTGTATTCCATAGTGACAAAGCAGGGTGTCATCACCTTCTAGACGCAGACCTTGAAAAATCATCTGTAGCTCCTCTGAAACAAACACACACACAGTGTAAAATTTAACATTTATTCATGTTATACCGAGTTAGGGGAAACTGATGGATACTTATTATAATCAAATCAAATTTTGGTTGGTCTGAAAAAAAAGACATTAAATATATTTATTAAAAATAGCTATATTTCTAAACAGAGGTATTCACTGTTTCCTGGACAATATAAAGTCCTTGCATGCTAACTCACCATTAATAATTTATCTTTGCACACTTCATGTGGTGTGCTTTTTTATATCTTCTAGCAAACCTGCTCACTGCACCTGGTAAATCTGAGGGATGGGATCACCCCAACTTTAATTGTGCCTGTAAAGTTTTGAAGATTCATGCTGGATGGTAACGTACAGCCTCAGAACTTTGCAGCCTCTCCTTCAACACTATACACAAATAATCTGATGACTGTGCTGTACTAAGTAGGGTGTCCATCAAAAGTTCTTAGAGTTAGGCCCAAAAGTATTTCAACTATGGCATCATTGTTTTGTAATTTTGTGTATTTTAAACAACACCTTAAATATTTGATTGAAGCGCACACCTGACCTGACAGCCTTTTTTTAAACATAGTGCCCCATTTTTAGATGCTCAAGAGTAATGGACAGCTGCTTGGTAAGCAGTTTCATGGCTAGGTGAGGCTCTGTCCCTCTTTATGTCATGGCTTACACAAATAAAAGATCTGGATTTAACTCCAAAGTTTTGATTACTGTTACTTATAGTTTATAGTTATGTTTAGTAATTTGGATGGTCTTTTATTCATTAACTGTGAAATTAGATGGTGGAATAGCAATAATTTTGTTTGTTTACAAATTCCAATTTAAATGCAATAAAAATGCATCACTGGCATGTCTGTTGTTTAGGACTCTGAAGTTAAGTCTTAACCCTAGAACACTATCGCCGGGTGATTTATACCCGAGAAAATACATTTACATGATTTCTCCCTCCTCCAGCTGTTTGCGTGTCGGGGAGCCTGTGCCTTCACCACGGAAGTCTCAAATGTCCCAGGAATGGGTGGACCAAAGACCAGCTTTCCAGAGTCATTATTTTGTTTTAGGAGGTTTATTTTCCATTTTGTTAGACATGGCACAGTTGAAAGTAAAAGAAGACCACTCTAATTTGTCATGTGTTGTCATATTTTGATATATTTGATTACTTTTCATTGGTTATATTATATCGGGTAAAAATCACCCGGCACTAGTGATCGTGTTACTATTTATAGCGATAGTGTTCTAGGGTTAAGGACACTGCCACTTTGAGAGACTGACGTTGTTTTTGTATTTGTAACTGGTCCATGTGCGCTCGTCTTACAGCTAGCTGTGTGTGGAGACCTGTTCTATTCGTCTACCTCAGAGGATGACCGGCTGTGATGGAAATAAATCTGCACATTGTTATTAAGGTTTGAAAGAAGTGTTGCTGATTTTTTTTCAGAAACATTTTAAACAACCTTTCACTTAGAATTTATTGATAACAACTATGAATATCTAACTTTACTAAAGTGTTTAGACTGGGGCAATAATGTTATCTGAAAACTTAATCTCTAAATCTTTGGGGGGGTTTTTAACCAAGAACTGTGTTCTTCTAATAATATTCTTAGGAGGCAATTTTACATGTTTATCCAAACATGCTGCATAATGTACTTTACATTTTCAAAGCTTATTTTACTTTTTCTGTATTTACATGAAACACAGTGAATTATAATGAAGAAGTCTGGCTGCTTATGAAGAAATGTTGAGAAATATAACGTCACTGCTTGATGTAAGAATTTTAAATGATTGCAACATGTGGCCCTATTTGTCTTACCATCAAATCCATAATATCCAAATTTCTGCACAATTTTTTCCTTCAGATCCTTCACGGTCAACCTGTTAAACTCTGCAGAGGTGCTGCACAGGTCAATCACCTTCATCTCGCCACCTCCAGAAACCATGACCCGATAAATCTTATCCATTTGATTCTGTATTGTGGTAAGCTTGCTGCACTCCTTCTGCTGAGGATAATGTTAATGACAGGCACCTAAAAAAGACAACAAATAAAAAAAGAATAAGAAAAAACACTGATCACAAAATTATCAAGTTGAAAAAAGGGAATGATAACACTTCTTATGTTACTTTCAGTAAACCACAGACATCCCCAGTTTGAGTACCAGTGATACTGAATATGTCACTGGTTCTTTACATCATATAAATAAAATAGTGTAAAACAAGAAAATAAAATGCTGCACTTTAATAATTTGCACAAGGGCGCCCTATCATTATCACAGCCTCTTCTTACTCCTACTACGTAATATACTGACAATTTGTCACGTCCTGAGGCGTTCCTCAGGAACGCAAAAGGTAAACTTCCACGTTCCTATGATCCGTGCCAGGTTGTGGATAGAATCCAATAGCACGTGGTGCTTTGAACATATTTTTCGTGGTGAAATTTTTCTTATGTCTACTCAATTAATAAGAAATTTTGAATGATTGTTTAAATATATTGTTTAAATACAGGTCATGCTGTGTTCTCCCTTATTTTATGACTTCTTGATGTTTTGTTTATTTTATAAATAGATGAAAAAATAAATTATTTATACTCAGGAACTCAGGAACATAAACTAGAAAACCAGAAACGAAGAGCTAGATGTTACCAGGAACCATGGTGGAGACAAGAGTGACTAGACATGAAACGTGGAAGGCAAAGAAACAGGCAAAGAAACAGAAACCTAATGCCTAAGAACTAAGAATAAGCACAAACAGAAAACCATGAATGACAATAATCAAAGAATATAAATCAACCAATAAACACAAAACACTGGGTCAGTGACCTAGTGCTGTGACGCAGTATTTTTGTGCTGTGAGGTCCCTGCCTCCACGTGATTTTGTAATTGACGGGTACGTTTATATATAATATACTATAACCTATATAATTAGAGCTATATTGTATTTCTTATGTGCGTTTTAGAACTGGGGGTAGAATTGCTTATGATCTGTTTTTTATTTATGAAGAAGGATAACTTCCTCTCTTCCTCGCTGCCTCTTATTCTGTCGCACATTGATTTGTTATCTTCGCCAGAAGCTTCCATGCTAATTACCCACCTAGCAGTGCATTTCGAGCAGAAAAAGCGTGTGAGTTAAAACAGCGGTCTTTTTTTCCAAGCCGGGGGAAAGTCACACAAAGAAACTGAAACTTCATTTAGAGCTGCAAACTTTTGGATAAAGGACAGAAAGTCTATTCTGATGAGGTTTTAAAAGAATGAGAATCAGAAAAGGGCTTTTTGCCAAATGTTGAGCAGGTTTAAAAGATTAGGAAATTGCTGCCGTACTAGGTGCGAAACATACTATAAGACAAACACTTAAATAAACATAAAATAAAAATTTTAAGTGCTGAGCAGATTGATATATCCATGAATGCAGGTGATGATAATTGCAAACACTGTTAAAAGATGAGAAGAATGGCCTGGACCTTTAGGTGAAATCAAGGAGTTTGTGCAAACCAAACAAGAAGACACATCGCTGTTCCAGGATACTGAGAGGATACTTGACCTTGCACTTTTAAGATTCAAAATTCAAGATTTATTTATTGTCATTATCTTGTTAGAACATAACAGAAATTACACATTTATGTCTTACAACTAAAGCTCAAATATTTGGGCAGACAGATTTCCTTCACTACCCATAACACCATTTCTTTATCATGTAGAAAAACTGTGACATACTATTTAAATTGCAATTCTTTTTTCTTTTAATAACATATCTCAGGGCTTGAATGTGCAGTTAAACTTCTTTACACTGACAGAAGGGGGAGCTTCACTGGTCTGGCCCACTTAAGATTATGGTTTGCTGTATGTGGCCCAGGATGTAAAGTGAGTTTGACATCCCAGAATTTGAGGATAACCAGACAGGAACCAACAAACATTCAGATGGTAGCATCAGAGTTTGGCATAAACAACATGAAAGCATGGATCCATCCTGCCGTATATCCACAGTTAAAGCTGGTGGTGGCGTACAGTGTACCCATCCTCTGATGACTGCATCTAGCAGGATAATCTAGCATGTTACAAAGCTCAAATAATCTCAAACCATTTTCTTTAACATTAAAATGGGTATACTGTACTCAAACGACCTCCATAGTCACCAGATGTCAGTCCAACGGATCAACTTTAAGATGTGGTGGAACAGCAGAGTCATGGATGTGCGGCAAACACATCTGCAGCAGCTGTGTGACGCTGTCGTGTCTGCCTCCTAGACTTGTAGTCAAGATCACCTAAACCGAGACCAAGACAAAGTCGAGAGGAGACCAAGACCGAGACCATGTCGAGAAGAGACAAAAATGTCTTTAAACTGCAGCCAGATGCTGCTTCATTTACGGGTGTCAGGCATATTTATGTGTTTTTGCTTTCGCACACCCCTCCTCACCGCTGTCTACTGTCTCACTCACTTACTGAGAGAACAGACGCACGCTCCACTTGACTTTCGCGTCTCTCACTCTCTGTTTTTCACATAATGATATTATCCTATATCCTCGGAGCATAGCTGAGCTACTGTGTGAGAGCTGAGCAGCAAAAGGAAATTAAGTGAGGGTAGAAATGACTGAGAGATTAATAGGCTTTTTGGTTGAATTTTTTAATTCAACTAAATCACACTATTTAGATTCAGAAAAGTTTATATAATTATTTAGTCTTGTTGTGCAAACAAGCCTGCATAACTTAATAAATATAGAATTTGAAAAGTAACAAATGTTATCTAAAAAGTTACACTAGGCTCTAGATACATGTTTTGATGAGTTTTGGCAAACAACCATTTGACTAACATGTGTGCCTCACCTGCTCTTGTTCGATCTCTGTTCTGTCCTCATTCTCCATCTCCCTCTCTGTTCCTCTCTCTCCCTCTCTGCTCCTCTCTCTCCCTCTTTGTGCTGACAATCATCAAATATACAGTGGAAACCAGATATTTACACACTCTTCAGATCAAAACACAAACACTTTTTTAATTGTAACATCAAAGCAGACTAAATGTTTATTTTTTAGATTGATAAATATAAAAAACATATTTGTTAACTTTAAGAGTAAAGAGAGAAACTGTCTGTATTTCTTAATTATAAATGGCACCAAATTGTATTCAAAATTGAGCCACACTTATGGAGCTCCACAATTCTTTTCCTGGTGTCTTGGTTGACATCTCTTGTTTTTCCCATGTCAAAGAAACAGGCTCTGTGTTTTGCCTTATTTGCATCCACAGGTGTGCCACCAATTTATTCACATGGACTCTACTAACCTATCAGAAGCTTCTTCAGCTCAGAATGGAATCATCTGGAGTTTTCTTATTAATTAAAAATAAACTTAGAGTATATGTACTCCTAAATTTGATGAAAGTGATTAAAATAGACAGCTCTGTCTCTCTTTATTCTGACATTTAACTAATTCAGAAGATATTTCAACATTTATTTATCTAAAACAAAGCAAGATTACTCTAAATTGATGTTTGTTACGGCCCTAGCTGGGCCTCCTGAAACTGCCCTGGTGTGGGCGTGGTGTTTTTCTCCACCTCCTCCTCTCTTGCCACTCCTACCCCCTCTGTTTCTCTCTCTCCTCTCTCCCCAGGACACAGCTGCTCTTGATTAGCCTTGTTTGCCACCTGAATCCAGTCAGCAATCACCTCTGAGGGTATTTAAGCTGGGGATGAGGTGTGAGCAGGGGTGGCTTTCTCTGGTGTCTCCGCTTTGAGTGCTAGGTGTGTGATTGCCCTGCCTATGGTGTGGAGTTGTAGGTGCAGTGGGGAGAGTAGCTACTTCCCGTGAGTAGTGTGGGCTTGTGGCCCTCGGCGGCAGTAAAGCTAGCTGCTACTAGTGACAGGGTGAGCTTGTGGGCCCCTGGAAGTCCCTCCTCGTGGTGTGGAGTTTTTGTTTGGTTGTTGTGTTCTTTGTTGTTGCAACCTTTTTTCCTTTTTCCAAGTGTTATTGGTAAAACAGCGTTGCCGGCTCTTTATGTTAAGATTATCTATAATAAAGACTATTTTATTTACTAAAAACACCTGTCTGTTCTCCTTTCATTCTGTTCTGGACCCATTTGTTGCTGGCCCCCTCACTCGCATGCCTAGACCCCTTCGGCGGAGACGTAACAATGTTAAACAGTAAAAAATTTTTTTTTGATTTGACCACCGTTCTACAGGAAATAAAAAACTTTCGCCAAGAAATCAGTGGACAATTGGTGGAAATTAAGGAAGAAATCATAAAGGTGAGCAACAGACTGGACGAGGCCGAAGAAAGGATTGAGAAAGCGGAAGAGAGGATTCAGAATACCGAGGATGTCACGATCGAAATAATAAAGCTGCAGACAAGGCTGGAGGATAAATTGATAGATCTAGAGAGCCATGCAAGAAGAGAGAACATACGTATTTATGGTGTTCCCGAGACAGCAGAACAAGACTTCACGACAATGACTGAGTTTGTTGAGAAGTTGCTGCAGGATGGCCTGGGTTGTCGATGTCCCAAGAAGACGTCGAACGAGTGCACCGCTCCCTAGGCCCGCCGCCCCCAGGCGACGCTCCACCGCGATCTATTATTGTGAAATTTCTCAGCTTTAAAACAAAGGAACTTGTCCTCCGCAAGGCATGGCAGAAAAGAGGATTTACTTTCAACGGCAGACATGTGAGTCTGGACCATGATTATCCCCCTCAGATCCTAAAAAAACGAAGAGAATATGCAAAGGTGCGCAAATGTTTGAAAGAACAGCAGATTCCTTTCCAGACTCTCTTCCCAGCCCGGCTTAAGGTAAAATATACTGATAAAACAAAAACTTACAACACCGTAGCTGAAGCCACCGAAGATATGGCTAGTAGAGGTTATGCTGTAAAGGTCGTGAAATCACCTGAAACCCTCCTGGAGCAACTGAAACAGCTAACATGGAGTAAGGTGGGCAGAGAACCAACGAGTACAGCGGCGAACAAGAAACTCAACCCTGGCTACAAAGAAAAACTCAGAGCCTTTAGGAGGACGACACCTTCTTCCTCGGGAAATTGAGGTTTATTTACTTTCCCTCTCTCTACATTTAAGTTTACTATTTGTTATACAATACATAGATAAATAGGTTCTCTCATGAATGCTCTTTATGGCGAGGCCTAAACCTTCGAGAGCCTCCCTTCATAGAATGATGAGGAAGCTGTCCCTCGAAGTGAAGCAGGGTCCAGTTCAGGGACCTCTACCTTGGAAGTTAAGATTTTATTTTGATTTTTGTTTTCTTTTGATGAAACTTTTCTTTATAAGTTATATGTTTAGTAATTATAAGGGTGTGCAGGCAGCAAACCAAACTTTGTATAATAGTCACAGAAAATACAATCTAGATGAGTGGCAGGTTAATAAAAATTTTGTCAATTAATATCAATGGCTTACATAGTCCTGTGAAAAGGTGGAAAGCCTTATCCAAGTTTAAAAGGGATAAAGCCCAAATTGTTCTGATGCAGGAAACACATCTAGCTGATAAAGATCATGCAAAACTCAACAAATTAGGTTTCAAACACGTCTTCTATTCCTCCCATAGTTCTGGGAGGCGAAGGGGGGTGGCAATTTTGATATCCTCAGCTTTGAACTATGAACATATTTCGGAACATAAAGATAAGGAAGGAAGATATATATTGATAACGGGTAAAATTCAGGGTATAATGATTACTGTCTTAAATGTATATATTCCACCAGGCAGTGATTGGTCCTTATATGGGCAGATTTTGAATTTGGCAACAACAAGGAGTCAGGGAATTTTCATTTGCGGTGGTGACTTTAACGTCACATTAAATGCCAAACTAGACTCTTCAAATGGAAAAGGCGATCAGAGGAGTATTGGAAGAAGAATGGTGCACTTTATGGATGATTTTGGACTACTAGATGTGTGGAGAGATTTTCACCCAAATGATAGAAAATATACCCACTTCTCAATTCCACACAATGTATATTCTAGGCTAGATTATATCGTCATGTTTAAGAAAGATCTATTTAGAATTAAAAGCTGTGAAATAGGAGCTTGTACCATCTCAGATCATAACCCAGTTTATCTTGAGATCTGCCTGAATAGCAACAAAAGATCAACCCTATGGAGGCTGAATACAAACATTTTAAACTATTCAAATATTAAAGAGAGTTTAAAAGAGGAAATAGAAACCTATTTAGAGTATAATGAAAATGAGGAGGTATCTCCAGGAATATTATGGGATGCATTGAAGGCAGTGATTAGAGGAAAAATAATTAGTATATCCTCTTACCTGAAAAAATCAAACTGGGAAAACCGTTGTCAATTAGAAGACAAATTGTTAGAGCTACAACATCTACATTCTAGGACGTTGGATGATGATATTAAATGTGACATAACAAAACTTAAGAAAGAAATAGATGATCTAAATACGATGGATATACAAAAGAAAATTGTCTTTATTAAACAACAGCAATGCGAGGTAGGGAGGAAATCACTAAGACTTCTGTCTCTTAAACTTAGGAAACAACAAGCAGAGAGGACTATACATAGAATAAAGAACCCTTTTAATGGACAAATAGAAACCGAACTGGGGAAAATTAAACTATGCTTTCAGAATTACTACAGAAAACTTTACTCCCAACCCTCTAAAGATAACAACCCTAATGTCAATACTTTCTTGACTGGCCTAAAGTTGCAAGGTGTGACAGAGGAACAAAACAAAATGCTGTTGTCCGCAATAACTAAAGAAGAAATTTACTTAGCAATTAAAAGACTAAAGGGAGGAAAAATGGCAGGGCCAGATGGGTTTGGTCCAGAATGGTATAAAATAATGCAGGATCATTTGATTCCCACCACGATAAAGACATTTAATTGGGTAATGGAAAAGAAAACAATCCCTCCTTCATGGAGGGAAGCAATAATTTCTATTATACCAAAAGAAGGAAAAGACAAATTAGAATGTAGTAACTATCGCCCAATCAGTGTATTGAATATTGACTATAAGTTGTTTACCTCTATTATCTCTAAAAGACTAGAAATGATATTACCTAGGTTAATACATAATGACCAAACGGGTTTCATTAAACAGAGACAGGCCCAGGACAACATCAGAAAGGTTTTGCACATATTGAGGCAAGTTGATAAACAAAAATTAGAGACCCTAGTGTTAAGTTTAGATGCCGAGAAGGCGTTTGACTCAGTGAGATGGTCCTTTTTATACAAAGTGCTTGAGAAGTTTAATTTTGATAAATCTATAATTGATATTATTTCAGGGCTATACAACAAACCATCAGCCAGAATCAAAATCAATGGGGACCTCACTGAATCATTTATATTGGAGCGAGGGACACGACAGGGTTGCTGCATTTCACCGCTGCTTTTTGCTCTGTTCATAGAACCATTAAGTCAGTGGATCAGGCAGAGACAGGATATAACAGGAGTAAGAACGCCAGGAGGGGAACAGAAATTAGCATTATTTGCTGATGACTTACTTTTAACATTAACCTATCCCTCTCAGGCACTCCCCCAAATCATGGAAATGCTATCACAGTATGGTTCTTTATCGGGATATAAGGTCAATGTAAATAAAACGCAGGTATTAGCTTTAAACTATGAACCACCAGTTGAAATTAAGAATTGTTATAAATGGAAATGGGATGCAGATAGCATTAGGTATTTAGGGGTGGAAATACATCGTGACTTCACCAAAATGTTCAATGCCAACTATGCCCCTCTAAATGAATCTATAAAATTAGATATACAAAGATGGAACACTATTCCATTTCTGGACCTACACTCCAGGATTGAATCAATCAGATTAAATATTCTCCCCCGACTGCTATATTTGTTTCAGTCTTTACCGATTGCTATACCACAAAAACAGTTTGCGGCATGGGATAGAATATTGTCAAAATATATCTGGAATGGGAAAAAAGCTAGAGTTAAATATAAAACACTCCAATTAAAGAAAGAAAAGGGAGGTCATGGGCTTCCCTGTCTGCGAGAATATTACTGTGCAGCTCAGCTAAGACCACTGATTTGTCTCTGTTGTCCAGATTACACCGCAGGATGGAAAGATGTTGAAGGAACAATAGTAAAAGGAATACCAGTTTCAGCGTTAATATCGGACATAAAATTGCAGAATAAAATATATATGGCAGATAATCCTATACTACAAATAATGATATCTGCTTGGAAAGAAGTAATAAAAATTGGGGGTCTGGAAAATGCCTCTAAAGTTTTAAGATGGTGCGCATATGATTCAGATTTTACTCCAAATCAATATGATAATAGATTCAAAACCTGGATTTCAAAAGGTATAACTAATTATTACTCATTTGTCCATAAGGGAGCATTTCAAAGCTTTGAATCTTTAAGGAGTAAACATGACTTAAGGTCAGATGACTTTTTTAGATATCTACAGATCAGAAATTACTTTAATCAAAACTTAAAAGAGAACCTAAACGAATTACAATTTGTAGAAACATTCTTATTACTAACCAAATCAGGAGCGCAAAGTAAAATTATTTCCAAATTATATAACAGCATCCTGCGGTGTAAAAACGACAGCACTCTGTATATTAAAGCGATGTGGGAAAAGGAGGGTAATTTCTCAATTACAGAGAAGTGTTGGGCTCACACATGCAAGATACAGTGGACTACCACGGGGTCTAATGTCTGGCGTGAATTTTGTTGGAAAAGCATTATGAGATTTTTCATTACCCCTGCACAACAAAGATACCGAGGAATTGGTGATAAATGTTGGAGATGTGGTGGAGACGGAGCCAACCATTTCCACATCTTTTGGGACTGTAAAGTCATCCGCCAGTATTGGTCTTTAATTCACGATCATTTACAAAATGTTTTTTCTTTTGTTTTTCCCTCAACTTTTGAGACCATTTTTTTTGTGCAACGTACCAGTGGATAAACTAAATTCCAATGACAGAAGACTCCTGTATATCCTACTGGCCGCAAGTAAAAAGCCTCTTACGAGAAGATGGCTAAATCCTGAACCACCAACGACGGAAGACTGGATACATTCAGTACAAGAAATCTATACGATGGAAAAAGTGGCATATTCTCTTAAACTTCAAAGGGATACCTTCTACGGAATATGGTCTAAATGGACGGACTATGTTAAGCACATGAGGTGTAATTTTGTATAAGATATTACAACCCTGAGTACTATGTAAACCTACCTACCCCGCTGCCCTCCAACCCTAGTCCCTTTTGTTGTTTTTTTTTGTTTTTTTGTTTTTTCTAGGGTTTTTTTTTTTTTGGGGGGTTGTTTGTTTTATTATTATTTTTTTTTTTTTTTGTGTTGTTGTTCTGTTTTTTGTTGTTTTTTATATATATATATAACTTAAAAATGTAACAGCAAAGAAAGTGTAAAAAGGCATACAATTGTTTTGTTCAACTGCTGTCCAAATAAAACAGATAATTTAAAAAAAAAAAAAAAAAAAAAAAAAAAAATTTTATGTTTTCTCCCTAAAGTGTATGTAAAAATCTGGTTTCAACTGTGAATATACTGCTGTGTATTGAAAATTCTCTTGTTTTGCATAGAAATACATTGAACAACATACAAAGCATAATATATAAAATAACATCTACCTGAGTTTTTTCTTTGAAAGAACCTTATGTCCATTGTTGTGTTCATCAGTACACAACTGAAACCGATTTAGAGCGCTTTGTTTAGCCGTGGAGGGTAACAACTGAAAATATGAAATAAACACACATGTAAGCTAAGACTCTCTCAAAAAACAGCATTGTTGTTGTTCGGCTTTTCATTTCGCCATTTGTTGATTCACTCGAAGAGTAAGTAACGCAACCAAGTGATGAGTTTGATATCAATCTTTTGTGATACACCGTCATATTTACATTATTTGTACAGTACGAATGATTTGCTTTGGTACCTGCTCAAACTTAAGCTCTCCTCTGTGTGCAGCAAACTCGCAGGCAGCAGATTTTTCCCCCTCGCTCACATGGGTGCTGTGCTCAGTCGCCTAGTAGTAATGTGCGGTTGACTCCAAATCTCCCAAACACTATGTCAATTTGAGAAAGCAAGACCGAGACAGCGAGCCCAAAACAAGACAGAGACCAAAGTCAGTCGAGACCAAGACAAGACCAAGTAAAAGTGGACACATCCAACTCTACTGCCTCCTTTCGTTTGTTCTGTTTTCGGTCTTCCTGCAGTAGAGTTACTGGACTGTGTTATGTAGCAAGCTTTAAATAAAGCTGGTCAGGTTGAGCTGGTATTAATAAAGTCATGTTATAAAGACGATACTTTTACGGGTGGTAGTATTGGGGACTTCCAAGCCTTTGAGTCGTCGAGCAGCTGAAAAGGGGATTAATGCTGGTGTTCTGGGAATCCATCCTACCTGACAAACCATCCTACGTTTTGCCAAAGTAGGATGGTTTGTCAGAACACCGGCTGATCAAACGTAAGACAAACTTTCAATTTAAGACTCCTTTATTTTTTTTTGAAAAAATCCTTAAAATCCATCCAGAAACGCCAGTGATAAAAACAGGCTTGAGCGGTCAGCAAAAGTCTACGTGAGTAAAATTATGTTGTATGCTTGTACACATACACGGGAGACACGAGAGTTCTTTTTTACTGATGTTTACTGTGCTTCTCTTAACGTACACAGGTACACCGTAGAACTGGTGAACACAAATGTACAAGAAAATTATATTTCAGCATTAAAACATATTGCAATATAAAATTCACAAAATATAAACAAACATACCACTTTGGCCTGCAAGTAGACAAACTGGTGTATTTGGAACTTAGAACTTATTTCTTCTTTGACATTCAAACGGCTAGACCGTCACCATGAGCAGCTTCTCTGACCTTACTTCCCAAAACAGGAAGTGACCTCTGCCCTTACCTTACACTTACAAAATTAACCGGTTATTTTCTATGTATCAAATTAACTTTACACTAATCCGGTATGCAAAAAAGGAAAATGTTAACATGCTCAACACAAAAATAAAACATACAAAATAAAATGCGTTAATTACATTATCATTACAAGAGCCCCCCCCCTAGTGGTCAAATACTAACATTGCAATAACAAAAATAACCCACTCGTTTTTCCACTTCTACTTGAAACGTCTGATTTTCGAAATCTCGAATTCATTCAAATTTAAATAGTAAATCAAAGCACAGCCGTGGAATGAGTCCACAGCAAATGTCTGTGTTTCGAGTGTTATTGAACAAAGCTTCCGACTCGTGCTTACCCGCACTCAGACATGATTTTAAAACAACAGCAACACTAAAACAATCACAGCTACCAAACGTACAGACACTATAACCCGTAAGTCCAGGCAGCACACATGCTGGTGTTTTCTTACGGTGAGTAGTAAAAAGGAGAGTACTCACCGTGCAGCCTAACTGATCTATCGACCTCAGCAAATTTTCACTTTCGATACCGGAGAGAGGGACAAGGAAGTGCAACAGAGAGGAGGGATACACACAGGTGGGAGCCCGTTCTCACTCCCGAGGCGTAACATGCTAACGTTTTTAAGTCTGTTGGTTCTTGAATTTGGGAGAAGCAACCTGTCTCCAACACTCCTCTGGTTGTTTATGGCCATGTGCAGAGGATGCCCAGCATTGTCCATAATGTCCAGCAATTTTTTTTAGTGTCCTTTTCTCTGCTACTGTCACCAGAGTATCCAGCTTCATGCCGACCACAGAGCCAGCCTTCCTGATCAGTTTTTCCAGCCTGGATGAGTCCTTCTTTGCTGTGCTGCTCCCCCAACACACCACAGCATAGAACAGTACTCCAGCAACCACCGACTGGTAAAACATCCTCAGGAGCTTCCTGCAGATGTTAAAAGACTTCAGCTTCCTAAGGAAGTACAGTCGGCTTTGGGCTTTTTTATACAGCATTTTGAAGAGAGCATGGCCCGTCTGGCTCTTGCAGACCACTGCAAGGTTCAGCCAGTAAGTGATTTATGGTTATTATAGTGACCTTTCAGTTCATTTTACTTTGATAAAAGTGTTTAAATTGGAGGTCTCTTTCTTTTCTTTAAAACAACCCCTAATTAGGGGACACTGATATGGGAAACAGTTAACTGTTTCCCATATCAGTGTCCACATTGTAAAACAGATGTGGAGAGGAAGGATCTGTCCAACCTGTGTGTGCTGTGTGTCGTATGCACAGCTGATCAGAAGAAGACCTACCAGTTCTGCTGGCAGTGTCAGAAACCATGGAAGGGTTCAGGCCTTCGATCTGACCTCCGTGACAACAACGGCTGTGAGAACAAAGACCTCCAACTCATGCAGACATGTAAAACCATCAGTCTGCCTGAGGTGGAGGGCGTCACCAGCTGCCCCGCCATCAGACTCTGTCCTACATGTGGCATGAGGGTGGAGCATACCACAGAATACTGTAAAAATATCAAATGTCCTCGCTGCAACATGGAGTTCTGTTTTGTCTGCCTGAAACTGAAGCGTGAATGTTCACAGACCAGTTCACCATATGAAACCTGCCCCAGTGGGGTCGCTCCAAGGCAGACCTCCATCCCTGTGTGGAGGAAAACATGAAAATAAGACAAATGAACAATTTAAGTGAATGTTTATATTTTCCTTCAACGTTTTAACAATTGTTGATATATATGTATATATATATATATATATATAAAACTATGTTGTGTAACTCAGCTCCAAAAGACACAGCTCTATTTTGTCAGCCTTTGTTTCTCTGCCTCCTTCTGGCTGAACTTTAAATTGCACAACAAGAGATCGTTTGTTCTCTTCTGTAAGTCACTAACTGTGCAGAGAGATCATTATGCATACATCTTTTACTCAAACATGTCTTTGAATATGAAATATGAATAAATTTTTATCAGCACTCAGTTTATTACAAATGAAATCTTAGCGTCATGCATCAGGTCTTCTTGTGAGACAAAATGTTGGCCTGTAGTTTAAGCGCAATGTGAAAAATAGTGGATCAGTAGCTCCTAAATTATAAGCATTAAACAAAATGTCAGATTGATTAGAAAGAAATAAAAAGAGACCTTTGTATTATATTAGTGATTTGATGAGTAAAAATCAGGATCACTGGATATTATTTATACAAGTTAGCACTTGTATTTCATAGAGGCAACAAAATCGTCCATTATAGAGATTCTGAATTTTTAAATTCTGTTGTCAAATCTTGTGCCCAGAAATATTCATAACATCACTTTTTCTCAGGAGAAACTAACCAATCTTAAACAAGCCAACCAAGAACAAAGAACATCAGACTGCCTGACTTTGCTGCTATGTTTTTTTCACCATCATATAATCTTCTTATGTTTTTACACTTTACACCTTCATCCCATAATGGTTTTTCTCCTTTGGACAAATTCATCACCTTCCTTTCCTCACCTCTCTTTTTTCACTTCCCTGGTCCGTTTCTCTTGCAGCTGTTTTTCTGCCAGAAAAACTGGCAAAAGTTTTTGGATCTTGTTTGTATCCTTTTTTTTTTTTTAGTTTGTTTTGCATGCATTGCATAGTGAGGAAAATACACAACAATGTCACTGAGGGGGTCAGTTCATTCTACGTTTTCTTGTGTTTTTAGGCAGTGCCAAAAAAATTCTCTGTCAGTTCGGATTTATTTATTTAATGAAATTCAAGTCGTTATAACGTGCACAAAATGTATTCTAAATAATCACAGTGATCGAAAGAAAACAAGGGTTAAAAAAAAATATGGCAACTCCCTCAATCCCTCAAGCAAGGAAAACAACAAACAAAAAATACACAAACATTTTACTTTCTAAAACACAAAGTGCATGAGTTCTGTTGGCAGTGTTTGAAGTCGTGGAAAGATGTGCTCTTGCCACTGCGTCAATCACAACCTCGAACTTCCCAAGTCCTAAACTACAAGTATACTGCCCTCACTTATGTTCAGGGGGTTGACATGAGGGAGGGCAGTATACTGTCGCACGAGTGATTTTGTGACTCCCAGAAAACCAGCCAACCCTGTGTGGCACAGAGATAAGAGCCAACATTCATTACATATTATGGTTGTCATGCTCGATATTTTGTTTTAGATTTCTTTGAGATTCTCAGCAGAGTAGAAGCAAAACAGAAAAATGTCTGCTATATATAAATAAAACTAATAAAATGTGTTTTTATTAGGGTTGCTGAAAACAATCCACTTTCAAAATAAAGGTATATAGAAATGTACAAAACCCTTGTTTAAAAAACAGAAAAAAAAATCCATGAGATTTAAAGACATGTTGCAGCTGATGACAGAATACAATACTGATATTGTAAGGATGCATATTTAACTATTGATTTTCAAAAAAGAACAAAATATACAAACTATTCCAGCAAATGTCTGTTTTCATATCTATACATATATATAACAAACATGCTGCTTTAAATGGAACAAAGACAATGAAACGTGCTGGTTAATATTCACTTCAGTTTGCTGAGCTCATCCTCAAACAAACAATTCTTCAAATGTACAGATTTGTTGGTATCCATCCAAAATCTGCTGATTATTATCTCCTTGAGAACAGGCTGCTTATACAGAAAATAAAGCTTATAGTAGTAATTTTTATCTCTGAAAAGTTCACATAACACAAAGTAATAACAAATACAGGATTTGTCAAAAATGACTTTTTAAAAACAACAACCAAAGTCGAACAATGAGATTTAGGTAAGCAAGTATAATTCAAGACTTTTATTTAATGGCCTTCTTGTCCAAATTTGGGGGATTTGTTCATGGAGATTAAACCATCATAAGAAATACTTACACCTCCTGAGAAGAGGCACTAAATTAAGAAAAAGAATAAAGAAAAAACAAATAAACAAACATTAGTGACAATGGGGAGAAATGCAAAGAGCAGGACACACTTTTTTGTAACTGTCAGTAACTCAAGGACATTTTTCTTTTTGCTGAGTTGAATCACCTACTGACTGAACATGGTGTCATGAACTGAAGTAGTGTCCATGTGGTATTTAAAGAGTTTGAGTCCCACTGATACCAAATGTTTCACTGGCTCTGCATTATGTGGCAGAGCAACAGCTGATTTATACAAACTATTAATCAAAATAAATCATAAAGACAAAATCTGTGGAAATGGGACTTTAAAGCATCATCATCTTTAGTTCCGTGGGGTGAATAGAAAACATTCTCTCAGTTCTCTGCCTTAGAAAGCTTTCCTTTCATCACAGCTGAGCAAGCTTCAGTGGAGCTTGTAATCTCTCTGATATGACTGGGGGGACTTCCCAGTTAGCTCAGGAGTCACTGGGCACCTGGACCACTGACATGTTGTTCTGTAATGTTTTTGAAAGGATTTACATGTCAGCTAGGTTTTTCATACTTCAGTTTTTGGGACCCTTGCTTCTTCCTTCAAGATCTTGTTCAGGTTACCCCTCTTTAAGATTTAAAACTAACGATAGGATGCGTGAGAGTGCCACTGTCCAACAGCTCATTTCCTTCAAAAATAATCCGCTGTTGATCTGAAACACACACAGAAGATAAAAGTGAAGAATACACACCGACTGTTAAGCAAGGCTGAACATTTCTGCAGAACAACTGAAAAGACTCAAGCATCATTTATCAATTAAAATTATATATATAAAAAAAAAAATCAATCTCCAGGGAGGTCACGTGATGCACCGACTTGATGCTAAATTACTGTAAAGTTGTGCAATGGTTAATGGTAATCATGTGACTGATGCAACATAGATCCTTTTATTTACCAAAATTGAGATTAATAGTTACAATTTATTGTTTAGGGGCCACTTGTTCCCTTGTAACAAGTGAACCGCCTAAGCCCAGGATTAACCTGGAAGTTACATGGATAAGATGAAAATCCTGCCTCGTACAGTCCCCTGGCAGAAGACTTTTTTTTTTATTTATTTTGCACAAACTGTAAATACCAACTTGTCTTAAATTCTCTAAATATTAAATACTTGTTTTTATTATTATTTTTATTACTGCTATTTTCTTGTTATTTTCTTCTTAATATAACTGCACACTTTCTAATTTGTGGGGAGCATGAGCCAAAAAATTTCATTATGGATAAATGTGGCTAAACTGCTAATCTGTACATGACAATAAAACTTGAAACTTGGATTGAATTTCGCAAACTTTAAGGACTTCGGTCAATAGGTCTGCAAGAGCTGCTATAATAATGTTTAGTCTATCTTAAGCCAGGAAA
The DNA here is from genome assembly GCF_013358895.1 of Oreochromis aureus. Taxonomy (NCBI): domain Eukaryota; kingdom Metazoa; phylum Chordata; class Actinopteri; order Cichliformes; family Cichlidae; genus Oreochromis; species Oreochromis aureus. Next base: position 24,337,014 of record NC_052944.1, read on the forward strand.
GAAATCAACAAAAAAATACCAACTGTGAAAGTGAACAAACTTATTAATATGACAATTCTAGTGTCAAGACACGGGGGAAAGTGACGGATTATAATTGAGGTATTTGAATTGACATTTCGAAGAAAGTTATATGTTTTTATTCCATCAGCTGAACTCTCATGGGATTTAACAGTTTCCAAACAAATAAAGAATAAATGTAAAAAAAATATAAATTCATATGTAGGATTAGTGGCATGAAAATTTTATATAAGGTCAGAAAGAAGGCTATAAATATATGCTCATGGGTAAAAATGTCAAATTACAGCAAGCTTTGACTCTGTCTTTCAGAGCTTTAACCTGAAACATCCAACATATATGAAAAACAGTGCCTTATTTTTTCCTTCAGATTTTTCATGGTCATGCTGTTAAACTCCTCATCAGTGTTGCACAGATCGATCCACTTTGTTTCACCCCTTAGTCCTTGAACCTTGACCCAGTAGATCGTCCCCATTTTTAGCTTTTTGGGATGAGAATTTCTGTGCTCCTTTAGATTCTGTCAATAATAATGGTAACGACACTGACACAAGTTGTCTGTGCTCAGAAGACATCAGAGTCTGATGCCAGAGGGCTGAGGATACTTTCAGTTTCACCTAAATTTTTCTTATTTTTCCAAGTTCTGTTATGCTCTGTCGTTTGTACAAAGATCATCAACGCAGTTTTGAAATGGGGAAGAAACCAGTCATTTCAAAGTAGAATAACCTTTGGTTAAAATGTCTTTTTGAAATCCAAAATCTCTGGGGATAGTGAAATCGTTACTCACCACTCACTATATTAAAGCTTTAAAAGGTCACATTTTTTAAATTTATTTTTCAGCTGCTTTTTCATTTTCAGTCTAATACCTGAGTATTGAGAGACTGGGGTCTGGCATCGTTGAATCATTGAAGCATGAAGAAGGCACTAAACTCAAGAGATGAACCAATGTTCTTTGTACAAACAACAGACAACTTTACATTGGGTGTATGGAGAAGAGACAGAGTTTATAGGTTCATAGAACAGATAAATTACATTTTGTAAGATGTATTTTTTTAAGTTTTGCCTTTGACATTTAGGTTTTCAAATAATTTCACTTCACACCATGTTTTCCTTATTCAGCCTGAGCAAACAAAGAACATGTCATAAATGATTTGAAAGAACTTGTTGTTCCAGGAAACAAATACACACCAAACAAACGCCAACAGCATAAACACAATTGTCTCTGATCCTGTGAGTCAGGCTGAAAATATCTGAAAAGTTCAACCATTAATATGTGTTGAGTGACTTATTCAGGTCCACTGACACCAAGTTTCACTTTCTATCTCTATCACATTTGCAAGAACTCACACGTCACCTGTACAATCAGGCGTGTTTCTATTGCAGTTGTTTGCAAAAATGTAAGACACAGATTATACAAAATATAGAGGAATACACAATTTATTCTTGCTATAAATTAAAATGGTGCACATGTGGTGAACTTGTTTTAAGCTTCAAGAGGGGAAGTTTAACTAGTTTTTGTGGCAAAGAAGCAAAAAGCAAACAACAAACAAAATCACAAAAATCAGATTTTCAATACATCCATACCCTCAATACCATAGAAAGCATATTCTATTCTCTAAGCCTCCTTTCAACAGATGTCTTATATGATGAGCAAACTTTACCTGCCACTTCAAGAACAGGCACATAAATAATTGTAAAAAAGTAAAACAGAAGTTTGTGATTTGGAAGTTGAATAAAAATTTATTACATTTGGACCTGCACAGCATCTAGTTGTGTTATTAAAATGATAACCTCAGAGATTCCATACTTCGATTTTTGCCAGTCTTGTCCCCCATCCCACTGTTTTCATCAATAGGTCCACCTCCTCCAGGAAGCTTCATTATTATCCAGATGACAGACTTGTGCTGGATTCCTTGGTCAGACAGAAGGGCATCATCTTCATACAGCATCTTATCTTTGCATAGCAGCCGCAGAGCCTGCTCTCCTGCACCTGCACACACACACACACACACACACACACACACACACAAGCATGGGGTTACTTTTAATAGTATGTTCAGTGTTTTAGTTTTGCAGGTATAGACTACCTAAAGAGTGTACTTTTGGCAATTGGAGACCTTCTAAAATCACTGATGGTGGAAAACACATTTAATGACAGCTTAACCTAAAATCAAAGCTTAATGGTAATCATGAAGTACACATACTTGAGCAATGTAGTGTGTTTAGCCCAGATGTTTAGTGTATTCTTCTTTGTTTGTTTTTTTGTGTACTGTTTAATTTTTGTTCTCATTGACAAACAGTTGATCTATTAAACTGTGCTGCACAATGGCACCTAATTTAGCTTTAGATTTGACAGTAACACGTTACTGCTGCTTCCTTGTTTAATGTAAATATGGAATGTTAACTTGTAATGAAGTATTATAATGTTTTCATATGTATTAAAGCTTGGTCTCGACACAACACAGTTTATATCTTTTTTTAGAAAATCTTTAAACAGTGTTAATGTGCATCAATAAAACTACATTTCAGACGGTACATTGCTATCTGTTATCTTCTGCCATCAGGTCGGAAAAAGCGCGTTACTTGTGTTTCGGTATCCAGTGTTTTTACCTAAAGTCTCCGGAAATATCTCCCATATTTTTTCCTTCAGCTGTCGTACTGTCATGTTCTTATACTGCTCCTCGGTTCTGCACAGGTTGAGCTCCACCTTGTTACCCCTGAGTCCATGAACAGTAACTTGGTAGTTCCTCTCCATTTTGTGCCGACTTGTGTGTCACTGGCTGTGTTCCTAAAGTTGTTGGTGCGGACACTGGTAATGGCCCTTCAGGTTGTTGATCACGATGTGGGTCTAACATCAGATGAGTGACGATACTCTTCTACTGTTATTATTGGTGGGATCGAAGGCGTAACGTCCAAACAGGGCTGGACTGGGACAAAAAATCGGCCCGGGCATTTTGACTAGAGACCGGCCCACCAGGATAGAGATTGAAAATGTGACGTCATTCAGGGGTAAAACCGCAAAGGATTCTGGGAACTTGAGGCAAGAGGTATTAGCGCACGCAGGCTTTCAATTGAACTCAGTTACACAGCGATAAAAAGAAACACAAAAAATGGCAAGAAGCTGTTGTATTATTAACTGCAATAGCCGGTCGCATGACAGCCACTGGAAGCCCACGGGTAAAGAGATCGTTTTTTTATCGGATTACGTCGTTGAAGAGAAATTTTTTAAGCCATGTTTCCGAAGTAACAAAGAGCCGACGGATGGTCTGGATATATCAAATATAACGTCCCAGAACACTCCAGCTCACATGTTAGTCTGCTCCAAGCATTCCCACAAAGGTCAGTGTTTTGTAGTAGTTAATATGTCATTTTTCTTAACATAATCGGTGATATAGGTTACAAGCAAGTCTGGCGCTGAACAGGAATTGTCGCGCTATGCTCCTTTATTTATTGTGCATAAATAGTGAATTGTCCTGACAGAATACTGCGTTTCGCTTCTGTTATTACCATGGTACATTGATAAAATCATATACTTTTATTCACAGGATAAAACAGTTGTTTTGTATCACTAATTGTCCAGTGCGATTACAACATACAATATTATTGTCACTGCTACATTTCTGTAATGCGTACCAGAAATTATTTCCAATACTAATTAATTACCGTTGAGCTCAAAGGTTATATTAATAAACGGTTAACGAATGTGTATTTATGATGACGATTTGTGAGACTGGTAAACTTACCTTTGTTTGTACGATGGTCTTTCGTTCTACACGGTGCATTTCAAGGTCCTGTACCCATCCGTCGGTAAACTGTACCTGGGCTTGTTGCAGTGACCTGAAGTTACTAAAAACTTCATGAGTGTATGCACTCACTCCAAGAACCGTATAATAATAAATCTGAGCGTGGTGAAAGTTGGGCAGCACGCAAACATCTTTTGTCCACTCTGTGTGCTCGTAAGGGACTGACCCAATGTTCCCTCTAAGCTGCGCATGTGCGCAATTGCGCACTGCTGGCACGGTCTCTGCGCAAAGAAAATCTGTGTTGCGCACAAAAAGAAAATCTAACCTGATTTGAAATTAAAATTAAAACTTTAACAGTTCTGTTTTGCAGTGTTAGTCAGTAAGTGACTGGCTGCTCCCGTACGGGATTAGAACGATGCCACCTTATCCCATAGTCCAGCCAATGATGCGATTCACATTCGTATATACGCAGCCAATTAACCACGTCCTTATGTGACAGCGTCCTTATGTGTCAACACCGGTGTTTTAGCTAGCAAAGCGGCGTGGCTGATGTGGGGTGAAGCCACGTTAATGACCACGTGTACAACCATTGGAGAGGTGAGCAGGTCAGATGGAACAATTGAAAAAGGGAAACGTGTGGACTTTATACTAGTTTTTAAATTGTGTTGATAGGCCACGTAAAACCAGAGTTGTGATAAAAAAAAAATATGCAATGTTTGGTTTTCTTCCTGAATACTGTCATTGTTTATATTTACTGCGGCAAGAAACGGTAAAAACGGCGTTTTATAAGGAAAACGCTCGAAAGCACTTTCCACCTGTGAGCAAAAACAAAGCCAACCCCCCACCCTTTCCTATTGGTCGAAAAAAGTACCATGTCGACCAATCAAAAAATGATATGGCAATGTGGCATCTAGTTGTTAAGAAACGGGAGGAAGTTTTAGGAGTGACGGCGGTGCTTTGAGATGTGAGAGATTGTTAAGCACAAATCTTGTGTTGTTAATGTGTAGTGTAGTCAATAGTTTTGTTGTGTGTGTCAGAACAATGAGGCGACTGCTGAATGTTACAGGTGTTACAGGAGTGATACATCTCCTGTTGTCAGGCCTGCAGGTATCAGGCTGTTGTTCTCCTTTATCTCATAGTGGACAGAAATTATTTTTTGGAGTGGCACAAATAATTTGTGTGGCATCAGATTTGATGCAGAACAGCTGATTGTTCTGTAAATAGTTTGAAATGTTTATTTAAAAATGCTTTAGCTGCATTAAAAAATAGCTGCAAAAAACTTTGTTGTTTGCCAAACTGAGTTACTTTTTGGAAGAAGTAACTATATAGTTAATTGCCCAACATTGGTCATTATATACTGTATTTGGCAGACAGAGTTACAGGACTCTCTCCCAGACCACAGACTCAGACTCATAATACAAGTCAGAGCTTTATAAAAAAAAAAAGAAAAAAAAAGTGTGTTTTCAAAATTGGAGTTGAAGTTATTTTTACTTCCAATAGTGTTAACATATTACACAGGTCATGAGCAAGATTTTTTAAATTTTCATTTATAAGTGGGCTAAAGCAGTTAATTAAAAGTAGTCTAACATTAATGTAAATGCTGTAATTTGATTATTTTAATAAACCATGTAACTTGGATGGACTAGAAGCTGGCGTGACCACAGTGCTGATGTCGCTCACAGTGGTCCAAGGGATCGCTCAGAGAGTTTGTGTGTTCGCTCAGACACATGAAAAATTAGAGGGAACATTGGTCTGACCCTTTCACTCCTTTGATTTTTTCCTCGTATCTTTTCTTTGCCTTTTCGTCGAGTCTGTCTTTGTACGGACCGGCATTGTTCTCCTTTGTTTTGTACATTCCTTTTTTGTGCGGCAAAGCAAAACCAAGAAGGTATTGGAACCGGAGAATGAACGTTTTGCGGTGCTGCAAATGCTTGCATTTGATGCGGTACTTGGATTTTTTTGCCTCGAGTTCCTGGCATGCAATGCGCCAAAGTCACGTGATCTGTCAATCGCTATAGGAAAAACCTTAAATTAAGACCAAGAACACTAGAGGTGAGACATGATCATTAATTAATATTAAAATTAATAAATGACAGATTTAGTGATATTTTCATAAACACCTCCTTTCCTTTTTTTTGTTCTCCATTTTCTTTAGTTCGTCTATAAGATTGCTAAACAAGGAGGAGGGTGCATCCGGCCTCCTCGGCTGTAATTGGTCCAGCCCAGAGTCAATCATGACCAATTGGCCAATCCAACACCTTTCATTATATATACCCTTCCTAAAAAAAAAAGAAAAAAAAAAAATCCATCGGCCCATAAAAACAAAAATCGCCAGCCCGGTGGGCCGCTGGCCAGTCCAGCTATGCGTCCAAAGGTTGAAAAAACACCCTAAAGAAACAAATGACTAATCTGACCGCACCACCAAACAAATTTGACGTCAAACTGACATCTCATCCGATATCGCAAGTTGCTGTTTCTGTCCTGGTCTCGGCGTTTGTAAAGTGAGGGGACTGCGTGAAGACACGAATGCACGACCGTGCTTTCCTGGTTTATTTGTTTTTTTTTTTTTGTTTTTTTTTTCTCCAAATGAACTTTATTTAGAACAATAACAATGACAATCTCAAAGAGACAAGTGACATATTGAATCATCCAGAACAGAATCGCACCTCCTTTTTCTTTTCTCCCAATCAAAGGAATACACATCACATCATTGCCACCGTGCAGTTGGTACACCACAATGAAATCAATGAAATCGACAATGACTAAAAGTAAATATACATACATATGCAAACACACATTTATACACACACGTCTACATAATAATAATAATAATAATAATATTAAAATAATAATAATAATAATAACCAATACAAAAATAAAATAAATAAATAACAATAAAAAAAGGAAAAAAAAACAAGGAACAAAAATAAAGGAGACAAGGGGGATCATAAAATCTCTAAAAGTGAGGTTCCATAAACAAGACACAAGACTTAAATTAAAATAAGGGGCTAAGAAAAATCAAACTCTTCTAAAAATCTATGCAATTTGATTGCTTGGGGCTTATTTATTAGCTTCAGAGATTTACGGAACAGGGAGAGTTCGTTTTTAAGAGCAGACCATGAAGGGGGGGATTTAGCATATCTGCATTTATGAATGTAATACTTTGTTATAATAATGAGATTGTTAACTAAAAAAATCACTATTTTTGTCCCTAAGAATTACTCCAATCTGAATATTCTGAAAAGACCAAAAATCAATATTTCCATAGTGGGACAATATTAGGACATGGAGGGATTTCCATAAGTTCTGGACTGTCACACACCCATAAAACATGTGCTCTGTTGTTTCCGAAGTTGTTTTACAAACATAACAGTTGTCTAACTCAAATTTAAATCTGTCTCTCATAAATTCATTGGAGGGGTAAATATTTTTTGTAGTTCTAAAATGGACTTCTTTAAATTTGGGGGGAATTGGAAATTTTAAATATTTGGTTCTGATCAACGATCTCAGATTGGTTATAATCTTTAAGGATAAGTGAATGTTTTGTTCTACCTGGATATAAGATGTTAACCAAATACCTCCTCAAAAACTGATTATTGCATTTTTCATTAACCAAGTCAAGACCATCTAATTTAATTTTATGTAAATTTGGAGTCGGTATATTTGAAAAATTATTCTTTATCGTATTGACAAGGACTATTGGGATATTCTGTGAAACCTTTTTGTAGAGCTCGAACGAGCAACTCATGTCATATTTCTCATTAAACCTGTTTAATTCAAGTATATCTCCATTTTCACCCATTATATGTGTCACAGACAAAATTTGTTTTGTCATCCATTCTTCCACAAACATAGATTTCCCGCGATTCAATATAGAATAGAATAGAGTAGAATAGCTTTTTATTGTCACTGTTACAAGAACAGTGAAAGGCAGTTTGGCATCTCTCCATGTGTGTGGAGTACACAATAGCCTAAGTATTTACACAATAACAGACAAATTTACATTTACACAAGAAAGATATGTACAAGTTATACATACACCTGCAAACATACACGCACATACATACATATATGTATATATACATATATTCATCCGTACATACCTACACACACATATTTCCACATACACGCTTACATCTATATACATACACATACATACCATCTAACTAGCAGGTGCATTGAGGGGTGCAGTGTGATCAGTGATATTGCACACTGAGTGTGTGTGTGTGTGGAGGTGGGGGGGGATGATATTGCACATTGAGTGGGGGTGCTGTTGGAACTATACTGAATAATGTTATAATAAATACAGTATAAAGAGGTAGGGGTGTTGGTTGCATTGAAGTATAAACAGAAATATGATTTATAAATAAGGTGTAATGTCCATGAGTGTTGACAGTGCAGTTATCCTCCAATCTGGGAGGAGGTAGGGCATGTTTGACAGCCTGTGGGTAAAAACTTCTGTTGAGTCTGTTTGTCTTTGACCTGATGGACCTGTAGCGTTTACCAGAGGGAAGGGGGGAAAAAAGTGAGTGTCCAGGGTGTGAGGGGTCTTTGATGATGATGCTGGCTTTCTGCTGAAGTCTGCCAGTATAGATGTCTCTGAGGGGGGTTAGTGAAGTGCCGATTGCCCGCTCTGCTGCCCTCACCACCCGCTGCAGTTTCCTCTTGTCCTCTGTGGTGCAGCAGTTGAACCAGAGTGTGCAGCAGTAAGTCAGGAGGCTCTCAATGGTGGAGCGGTAGAAGTTTACTAGCAGTCGTTGGGGTAATTGGGCCTGACGTAGTTTCCTGAGGAAGTACAGCCTTTGTTGTGCTTTCCCTACCTGGTGGGAGATGTTTGTGGACCAGGTAAGGTCGGCCGAGATGTGGACTCCGAGAAACTTAAAGCTTTCTACCCTTTCTACCTCCTCCCCATCAATGTAGAGGGTAGAGTGCTTAGATCGCTTTGTTCTTCTGAAGTCAATTACCATCTCCTTGGTCTTGGCTGTGTTCAGATGCAGGTTGTTGTCGTCACACCATTTCTTCAGATGCTGAACCTCCTCTCTGTAGGCTGAATCATCGTTGTTGTCGATCAGTCCTATGACAGTGGTGTCATCAGCAAATTTTATAATGGTGTTACTGGTGTGGATTTGCGAACAGTCATGGGTGAAAAGTGAGTATAAGAGCGGACTGAGGACACACCCCTGTGGGACACCCACATTCAGAATGAGGGTGGAGGAGGTGTGCTCTCCCATTCTTACATTCTGGGGTCTGTTGCTCAGGAAGTCCAGTATCCAGCTGCACAGTGAGCTGCTGAGTCCTAATTTGCTTAGTTTATTAACCAGTTTGTGGGGTTGAACTGTATTGAAGGCAGAGCTGAAGTCCACAAATAGCATTCTCACATAGGTGTTACTACAGTCCAGGTGTGTGAGGGCTGTGTGAAGAGCTGTTATTATGGCGTCCTCTGTCGACCTGTTTGCCCTGTATGCAAACTGGTATGGATCGAGGTTTGCAGGGATGGCAGCTTTAATGTGTGACATGATGAGCTGTTCAAAAACATTTGGCAATTATGGGTGTTAAAGCAACTGGACGATAGTCATTCAAGCAGCTCACTGTGTTCTTCTTGGGCACTGGAACAATGGTGGCTGACTTAAGGCAGGATGGTACTACAGACTTTAGCAGTGAGAGGTTGAAGATGGTCAGGACCAGCTGCTTTCCTCGCGTTGACTCTGCGCAGTGTGCCTCTGACCTGGTGCTGCTCCAGCTGAATGGGAGCGTCGTCCCTCTCTGTAATGGCAGGATGGGTGATGGTGTCCCTGTTTTCTTGATCAAAGCGGGTGAAGAAGTGGTTTAGGGTGTCAGGTAAGGTGATGTCTGGGGAGTTGGTTTGTGTGCAACAGTCTTTGTAGCCAGTGAGTGTCTTGATCCCCTGCCACATGTTTCTGGAGTTCTTTGTGTTAAAGTGTTCCTCAATGCACTGTTTGTTTTGCACTTGGCTTCTTTTATGCCTTTAACCAGAGATTGGCGTGCCTCTTTGTAGACTTGTTGGTCTCCTGATTTGAAGGCGCTGTCACGTGCTCTTAGTAGGGCTCTCAACTCACTGTTGAGCCATGGCTTCTGGTTCGGGAACACTTTAACAGTCTTTATTGTTGTTACGCTCTCAGTACAGAAGCTGATGTATGAGAGTACAGCAGATGTGTGGCCCTCCAAGTCTGATCCTTCTGCAAATACACTCCAATTTGTGTTATCAAAACAGTCTTGTAGGGCCGTGGTGGCTTCCGTGGTCCACACTCTTACTGATTTTTCAGATGTTTTTTGTCTTTGAATTAGAGGTTTATAAGCAGGGATCAGGGACAGAGAGAGATGATCAGAGAGTCCGAGATGAGGCAGGGGGGTGGCCTTCTGGGATGTTGGTGTAGACCTGGTCTAGTGTGTTGTTTTTCCCTCGTCGGAAAGTTCATGTTTTTAAAGAATCCAGGCAGGACAGATTTCAGGTTTGCGTGGTTAAAATCTCCTGCCACGATCACAGCGCAGTCCAGGTGCGTTGTTAGCTGTTTATTGATGGAGCGCTGGAGTAGCTCCATGGCTGACTTAGCATTAGCTTGCAGCGGCACATAAACTGCTATTATTGTGATCGCTGTGAGCTCTCTCGGCAAGTAGAAGGGTCTACACTGGACCATCATGTATTCTATGTCTGGGCAGCAGTGGACAACTTTAACTTTGTTGTTGGTACACCAGTTATTGTTTACAAACACTAGCAGACCTCCCCCGTGTTTCTTACCGGACTCTTTGTTCCTGTCCGCTCTGAACGTAGCGTGGCCCACTAGCTCAATCGCAGTGTCTGGGGTAAAAGAGTCCAGCCAAGTCTCTGTGATGATCATAACACAGTAATCCAGACAGCGTGAGGTGATCCGCAGTCGTAGCTCGTCCATCTAGTTATTTAGTGACCGTGAGTTGGTGAGGAAGAGACTCGGAATAGCCGGTCCGTGTGGGTTAGCACGTAGCCTAGCCTTCAGCCCCACTCTCTTCCCTCTCTTCTGTTTCCTGTGGCTGCGTCGCCTACGCCACTTCAGCGGTGGTATGGTGAAATTAGAGTCGGTGACCCTCCGGATCTCAGGGGGAATTGAGTCCCAGTCATTGCCAGCAGAGGTGTGCAGGTTTTTGTAGTTTAGAACCGCAAGCAGTTCAGTTTTACTGTACTGTATATGTGCTCCTGCATATCGGAGTAAAAGTGAAACAAAAATACACAAAATAAAAAGAAAACCGCTGAGGAGAGCGCCAGGCCACTGCGACTGCTCGCGCCGCCATCTTGAACATATCACCCTATTATTCCACAATGGAACGTTGTGGGGACTAAAGTTATGTTTAAACATTAATTTCCAATTTAACAAAACTTGTTGATGAAATTTGGAGAGTTTTATGGGCAGTTTAGAAATTTCAAAATCACATACTAAAAGGAATTGGATCCCCCCAACTTTGTTGAAAATAAGAGATGGTATCAAGAACCAGATGTCATTATCATTTTTTAAGAAGGATCGGAGCCAATTAATCTTTAAGATGCCATTCATTATTTCAAAATCGATTGCTTTTAAACCCCCCTCTTCATAGTCTTTTATCAAGTCCCTGTTACTGATATAATGATGTTTATTTTTCCATATGAAATTAAAATTCAGCTTATTGATGTCTTTTATAATTCTTGGTGGGATGGCTGGGGAATAAGCTGGATAGATTAATCTGGACAAAGATTCAACCTTGGTCAACATTATCCTGCCGAACAGAGTTAAATCTCTCTGTAGCCAATGGTTTAGAGTTTTTTTGCATTTGTCAATTGTATTCTGAATATTCTTTTCTTTGCTATCAGCCATGGATTTAGTTAGCCAAATTCCAAGATATTTGACTTCATTTTTGACAGGTATATTGTACAAAGAAGAGTGAGAACAATTGTGGATACTCATGAGTTCACTTTTGTCCAGGTTCAGGCGTAGTCCAGAAGCACCAGAAAAGATCTTTATTGTATCTAAGGCCAATGGAATTTGTTCTTTATTTTTTAGAAAGATTGTTGTATCATCGGCAAGCTGACTTATTATTAATTTGTGGTTATTTATGTCTAATCCTTTGATGTTTGAATTTATGCCAGTAATAGCAAGTAGTTCAGTGGCTACAATGAATAAAAGAGGTGAGATGCTACAGCCCTGCCTGATACCTCTCTCCACCCTGAACCTGGGACATGTGCCTTCTGAAAGAGAAACACAACTATTAATATCAGTGTATAACATAGTGATCATATCCAGAAATGCATCTCCAAACCCAAAATGTTTAAATGTCTTAATAATAAAAGTGTGTTTGATAGAATCAAATGCTTTATGGAAGTCCAAGAACAACATAAAACCATCATCCTTAATTAGGTAATTGTAATCGATAAGGTCCAAAACCAAGCGGATATTATTTTGGATCAACCGTCCTTTGAGAAATCCTGATTGTGTTGGGCTAATTATTTCAGAAATGCCTATTTTTAGTGTTGTTGCTAAAACTTTTGTAAAAATTTTGTAGTCTGTATTTAAAAGTGTTATAGGTCTTAGATTACTTAGTTTTTTCTTATCTTTCCCCGGTTTTGGAATTAATTTTATAACTCCTTGTTTCATTGTTGCCGTAAGCTCCTTTTGATTTATACATTCATTTAACGCACTGAATAATAGTAATTTTAGATCTTCCCAAAAGTGTTTATAGAAATTAGTCGTTATTCCATCTGGTCCCGGTGAGCGATCAGATGCCATGCTGTTAATAGCAAAATCAAATTCTTCTATAGTTAGGTCTTCATCACAAATTTCTCTAAAATTATCATCAATTACTGGAATCCAATTACTGATTTTGTCCAAGAAGGAGGTGACGTTTTGTTCTGAGTATGAAGACTTATAAAGGTTACTGTAAAAAGTAAATACTTCACTTGAAATGCGTTTAGGGTGAGTACATTCCTCTCCGTTGATTATTAG